>NW_006263579.1:0-6329 GCF_000469605.1 Apis dorsata
CGTAAAAAAAAAAAAAAAAAGATCGACATTCATCGATTTTTATTGATCATCGATCTTTATTGACGATAAATAAAATTAAACAAAAATAAAAACATTAAAAACACTCGCCTTTTGAGCCTTGCAAGCTGCGGCCAATGGGAGCACATCGTGGGGATGAGCTGCATGGCGATCTCGAAGACAAAGAGCGCATATCGCGATCTTGCAAAGAGCGCAGTAAAGGGTCAACGGTTCGCCGTTATGATCGGTACAGAGAGGCGTAGTTTCCGCGTTCGAACCGCGAACACCTTTACCTCCTCCATTCGATTGCCAGCTGCCTCGAGGCGGGCCCAAGTTATGCGTCGCCAAAGGTCCCCTCTTTGGATGACACGATTCTCTGCACGCGTCGCAATACAGAACCTGAAACACATTCATCATATATCTCTCTATAAATATATAAGTCTGTAACATTTAGTATTTATTTCTATTTTGCCGAAAAATTTGTAGATTGTGTATCACGATACAGTTTGTTATTATATATAATCATTTGAGATACAATAATTTCCTTCTATAGGTATTAAATATAATTATAATCTAGAAAAATACATGTATTTAATACATGTACTAGGAAAGAAAATGAGGAATAAGATAAAGAGGCAAGCGTTTACTGACCTCGCACTGTTCGCAGGCGACGGTAGCGTCCCGGGGTTCAGCCTCACACATTTGACATTGCAGTCTCGTGTTTCTCGATTCTTGATATTTTTCTACGATATGTTGCATTGCCCTGTATTTGGGTAAATTGTGAGCTCCTCCTTCGTCAAAATAAACGGTTTTCTGACAAACAGGACAGGAGAGGCATAAAGTGCCGCCTGATGGTGGAAAACCTCCGTTTCCGGGTGTGCCGACATAGCTTCCTGGTCGCGAGCTAGTTGATGTGCTGCTGCACACTACACCAGAATCCGTTTCGGAAAGAATCGAAAGTTTATCCGCTTCCTGATCAGATCCCGGTGCATTCGACGAGTCAGTCGTCGATTCTGGAGGTGAATCCGGTGGTGCTTGCAGATTAACCGCGCACGCAAGACAAAGAGCATGCCAGCATGGTAATAGCACCGGTTCAACGAACAATTCTTTACAACAAGGGCATCGTAACTCGTCCTCCATCCTCACGACTCGTCACGACGAGAAACTCGTCGCGCGCGCGCTTCGCGCCTTCTACTTCACCGACGACCTCGACCGTCCGACTCTCTTCCAACCGATCCTGGCTCCCCTCTTTCTCTCTTTTCCTTATTTCGATTGTATTTTTTTTCTTTCCTAATTTTTTCAATCGTTTGCACTATGCCTTCTTCTTATGATTTTTTTTTTTCAACATACCTTTCGTTCCACGCCTAATATAATATTATATCTGTCTATCTTTCTGTATATTTTTCTTTCAAGTCTTTAGCAATAATAACGGAACGAAAATGACAACGTACGCTTATTCACTATTCGTTCGCGAAGAAAAGTAGAAATTTTATTTCGATAATGCTTTCACGATTCATTCGTCACGATTATGAACCACTATATGGATACATTCTCAAATCAAATCATATTCGTTTATATAAATCATTTTGATCAATTTAATCTCTTCTCTTGATTGATTATCCTTCGCCTATGGATTGCACATACATCACATGAAATTTGTAAAAATATCGACTTTACATTGTTCGCTGCTCTAGTTTGTAGAGACGCCCCAACTGCAACTCGTATCTTTTTCTTCTTAACTACGCCTATTTGATGCGTTTAACGATTAAACTATTATTATAATTACACGATACACTCTTGAAAATACATGTGTATGCGTTAAATTACCACTTCGTTTCAGTTTCGTAAATACCGGCATAACAAATTCACCATACGACATTCACTGTAGAACGTCACCGAGTTGACTGACTCCCGACGCCGTAATACTTTCGCGCATCACAACTGCGCACCATGGCTCAGGGACGACTCTCTCCACTTACCACCCGACCTTCATAATAACACATTTATTTTTCATTATATTACATTTCTTTTATATTTATTTATTTTCTATATTATGTATATTTAAGTATATGTATTATACATTATATTTCAATAAAAACATGCCATCAATATTATTAAACTTTTATATAATATTATAAAAAATATTAATAATCACAAATAATATTTTTAATATTTTTTTCATAATATATCTTTAAAAAAATATAAGAACTTAATTATTATAAAAATATATTTATATTTTTTTTAATTTTATTGCATTAAAATTTATTTCAATATTTATCAATCGATTTTCTTAATATTTAATATTTAATACTTCATTATCATATACATATATATTTTTCCTTTAATATTTTCAGTCATGAATATTGACAAATTCAGTATATAATACTATTTTGATCTTTTTTACTATAATCTCTAATTATAAAATTTCTTTTTTTTTTCTATATCATCATATTTTTACTATTTATCATTGGCTCATTTTCTATTCAATGTGAAAAAAATAAAATCAAATAAAAGATATTTATATATTTGAGAATAAAAAAAATGGATTCAATGTTAAATCATTGATTATATTATCTTATTTTTTAAAATAATATAAAAAAATAAATAATTTCGTTAGAAATATATATAAATGAAAATCATTTTTTCTTATTATTTATAAAATTCTGATTTTAAATTACATGTATACATTTCTTTATTTCTACACTGATTCTATATTGCATTTAATTAGCATAAAAGAAATTTATTAATGAAACATCATCGTCAAATTTGATATTGAAAAAAAATGTGTGGAGGCGCCACATACTAGGTAATAGAACTTCATCAAGCGACATCAGGCAAACACTGAAAATTGACGTCAGAACTATGTATACATTTCTCAGTTCGGTAAGCAAATTATCATTAGGTGATATTTTGCAAATATAACATCATAACATGAAATGATACCTTTTTGAAAATTTACAGGTAAGAACATGGTATGTTTCCTCTCAGTTGCGTTTTCTTCATTGGTCATTGGTTAACACATGTGCCTTTTATTACACTCGTACTTACAGTGTTAAATATATCATCAAAAGCATCGTAATGCAGCGTTAATTGAAGAGATCAACCTTTATTTGCAAACATATTTCTAAACATAACATTGATATTCGGTAACGATGATTTTTTTTTAATTCAATTAAATTTAACATATAGCATATAAGACAATTCCTGTTCCGAAATTTCATAGCTAAATTCTTAATAATAAATAGTATCAATAACTTTGATAATAATAATAATTGAAAAATAAGTTTCTTAAAAATTTTAATAAATCTATATCTTTTCCTTTTTAGAAAAATTTAAAGTGATAAATCAGTGTGCAAAAACAAACATGTTTGCATTCTTGACAAAAAGAATTTTGTTACAGCAACTTATTTATATACGTCGTTTTGGATGTAAAGCTGCTGCTACTACCACTACTAGTACCACCTCTACCACTACTACTTCCAAGTTAGTTGATTTTATAACGTGCAATGCATTAAATCTAACTTTTAAATGTAACTCTATTTTTCAGTATCATTATTTTACAAGTCATTCTTAATATCAATTATTGATCTATATTCAAGTATTCATTATTTTTTATTTAATTCAATTAAAATTTTTTTTATCAATTTCGCAATTTCAATTTCATTATTTTATTATTATGCACATTATCTTTCATAATTTCTAAAATCCATATTTTTCTCTGCTATATTTGTACATTGATGAGTTCATTTCTGTTAATAAATAGATAAAGATAAAAGAAGTTACATGAATTCATGCACGTATAATTAATGTGATTTGTTATTTTTTCAATTCTATATTAAATTAAATTACGCGTATAATCATTTTCAGTCCAGATTCATGTAGCTCGTTCGATCTAGTTATTGTCGGGGGTGGTATTGTTGGATGCGCTACTGGTCGAGAAATGTTAATAAGACATCCTAGCTTAAAGATAGCAATCGTTGAAAAAGAAAATGAGCTAGCAAAACATCAAACAGGGCATAATAGCGGTGTAGTACATGCTGGCATTTATTACAAGCCTGGCTCTATGAAAGTAAAAATATAGCAATAATTGTACATTTTTCCTAATTCGCCTCTTTCTTCCGAGAGAAATATTATTTTGTTTAAATATGTGGCATTTAAAATTGCATAATAGAATAACGCTTCGTTAAGGGATTTTTGATCCGGCAGGAAATAATTGCAGGCACGACTATGTGTGGAAGGTTTAAAACTGAGTTACGACTATTTTTGTAAACACGATATATCTCACAAAAAAGTTGGAAAACTAATAGTGGCTCACAGTAAAGAACAAGTCAAACAATTGGATATCTTGTACGATCGAGCAATTCAAAATAATGTACCGGATATCCAAATAGTTGAAAAACATTGTATATCAAATTACGAAGCTAAATGCAAAGTATTAACATTATTTTATTTTTGAAATCATAAAAAGAGAATAAAAAAAAAAATTAATATTAAGTTTAAAAATAAAATAATAAGAAATACGTGTGTTTTCTATAGGGAGAAAAAGCAATATGGTCACCATGGACAGGTATAGTCAATTGGGCAGAAGTTTGTAAACATTTTGGCAAAGATTTTCAAAAAATGGGTGGAAAAATACTTTTAAATTTTGAAGTTGTTGGTTTCTCAGAGATGACAGAATCTAAAGGGGCAAATGAATTAACTCCAATTTCAGTGCATTCGAAAGATAAAGTATATTAAAACTTTCACGTATAGCTATTTTTAATTTGCAATATCTTTATCATATTCTATTATCGTAGTGTTTACCAACAAAATACGTGTTAACATGCGCTGGGCTACATTCGGACCGTTTAGCAATAATGACAGGATGCGATCGTAGCCCACAAATTATTCCCTTTCGGGGAGAATATTTGTTGTTGAGCGAAAGCAAAAGAAATTTATGCAACACCAATTTATATCCTGTTCCAGACCCTAGATTACCATTTTTAGGCGTTCATTTTACACCTAGAATCACTGGCGAAATATGGCTTGGTCCAAATGCAGTTTTAGCATTTTCAAGAGAGGGTTATCGGTACGAAATAAATATATTTAACGATCGAATATAACGATTAATTATAATATATTCTTAGGTGGCGCGATATAAATATAAAAGATTGTATAGAAATGGCAAAATTTCCAGGACTGTACAAATTATGTATCCGACATTTTGTACCAGGATTAAGAGATATGATTAAATCAATTTTTTATCCACTTATAATAAGAGATTTACAAAAATTTATCCCCGAAGTAACTATTAGAGATATAAAAAGGTAAAGAAAAGAATATTTTCTTCATATTCTATCATATTATAAATATACTATTTAAGTTATTGATTGCATTTTACGTTTAATTATAGGGGGCCATCAGGTGTTAGAGCGCAAGCATTGGATAAAAATGGCAATTTAGTAGATGATTTTGTTTTCGATGGAGGAAAAGGTAATATCGGTAAGAGAGTAATACATTGTCGCAATGCACCTTCTCCTGCTGCAACTAGTTCCATGGCGATTGCTAAATATATTGCTGATAAACTAGAAAAAGATTTTAAATTCTGACGAGTCCGACAAGAAATTCGGATACCAAATTTAAAAATAATCCGTGTTAATACATATAAAAATAAAAATTTATATTTGAAAATAAATACGTAAAAAAATATGTGCATTTTGAAAATAATGTGTTCATGACTTATGTACATACCGTAACGTGCAATAAAACATACTTTATCTTCTTCTTTATTGCAAAATTTTTTTATTAAAAAAAATAGTTTCTAAAAATATTTATATTTTGATATATATTATTATAATAAATGATTTTAATTCATCTGATCTTTTTCATTTCTTAATTTTTCTTCTATTTTTTCTTTTTACAAATATGCATGTAACTTCTGTATTTCACACAAACGATGACGATTGCTTTGGGAATATTTTTAGTCAAAATAATTTCTATTCAAATAAAAATAAAAATTAATATCTCTCATTATAATAATAAAATATAAAAAATTGCATTTAAATAAATTTAGTAATATAAAAAAATTAATATAGAAATACCTTTCATAGAGATGTTTAAAAATAATAATTTTTGTACAATATTAAATTATTCTAAATCCTTTTCCTGATATCATAAGAGAAGAATTTGCAAAATCCCAAGCTGTTGTTGAATGAAATCCTATATTTGAAAGAACAACTCCATATTCGCTTAATGCAAACATAGAGTAAACTGCAAAAAAATGTTTGTATTATATCAAGTTTTATTTTTACTTTATTTTTTTTTTTTTTTTTTTAAGTCAATTAACTCACCTA
>NW_006263579.1:6563-8974 GCF_000469605.1 Apis dorsata
GTAAAAAAAGTAGCCTGCAAATAATATACACAATAAATTCAACATCATAGATCTTCTCTTCCATTTTAGAGAGATAGCTTCAGAAGATTCTTTAGTAATATTACGACAGTTTCTCATTATATAATATGCTATCTGCATATGAATGACAGATGTTATTAAAAATGTTATAAAAGATACTTTATGAAAAACTGAAATGAAGAGAAATTAAATACTAAATTATTTTGTATTTCAAAATCACATATTATAATGATTATCTTATATACATACCATAATTCTCATTTGATGTCCAAAAACTTAATGATATAAGTGATATGTTTTCAATAGCATAGATAACAGTTGCAACATTACAAATATTTTGTGCCCATTTATAGATATGCTCTTTATAATAACGGCGATACATTATTAATACTAAAATTCTTACCACTGCTTGCATAGCTATTGCAATTTTCCAAACATCTCTTTGTGGCCTGTAATGTCCAATCGCAGCAGATACAGATGGTAAAAAATTATAAACCTAGCATAAAATATTATTTATAATATATATATGCATATATGTATATATTAAACATTAATAGAAAAAAATACTTACTTTACAATGTGTAGAAGTCGAATGCTCAAAATTATATACAACAGACCAAGTGATACAAAATAAAAATGCGAAAAAAGGTAAAGATACTGTAAACCATGCTAATTTAGCAAAATGTAAAACGTATCGCGTTTGCAACATGTCGTCTCCCACTAACGGAATATATTCTGACCCTACTCTCGATTTATTCATCCTGTTATATTCTAGATTATATTTTACGTCATCGCAAACGAGTCTGATACTTTTAACAGGCTAAACTTATAAAACACTTTATTGGTATATTTAACATGCAATCCACCATTCTTTTTTTGATTTCGTTATTTGACATTAGAAATAAAAATTTATATTGAATTGAATAATTAATATCATAAAATTTACAGAAAAGAAAGGTTAGCACACCGAAACTTTTAGATTTTTTTGACAGAAACATTTTCGAAATATCAGATATCACATAACATCTTAACGCAAAGACAATCGATCACTCATCGCATGCGCAATACGTAACATATTTGGATATATAACCACAGATAAGACACAAAATAGACTTAACATTCGATGCATTTATTGTTATGTCACTAGTATATCATTTAATATCATTTTCAATATTATCGATTTAGTTCATAGATTGGTAATAAGATTATGTAAGATAAAATTTATTAATAACGATTGAAAATGAAATTAAATTTCAATAAAATTAAATAAAAATACAAATATTTTGTTATAAAATATTTAATAGACGAATATGAAGTGTTACATTTTATACTTGATTATAATATTTATTATAATATGTAAAAAACAGGTTAAAATAGAATAAGAATTAATAAGAATTTCTAAGTAAAAAAGATGATTGTTTAAAGAGATATCTTTGATATTTAAAAGATGCCCTAAAGATAACTTTTTATTTTATCTCTATTAGCCATTATTTGATATTTTTTCTTTATCTATTTCAATATTCTGGAAATGGCATTGACATCAATATTTTTATATTTCTCTCACTCTTCTTATTTGTACTTTATGACTGAATACAATTTTTGCACTTACTGTTCTAAATTATAAAGAATATACCAAACATTTTGATATTTTAGAATGTAATTTATAAAATTAAATATAAATGTTTATCCTGTACTTTATCATGATGCAATGACCTCATTTTTATTATAAAAAACAAAAGTAAATAAATTGAAGTCATCATCAATGTTTAAATGTTCTACCTTCAGATAGCGTTAGTTGATCGTTTATATTACTATACTATCGACTGTATTGTTTTTGTGTGTTGTTTCATTGCTTTAATCTTTATATCAATATATTTATATTTGTATAGTGTTTATATTAAAAATCATATTTTTTAATTACAACGATATACAATGTGAATAAGATATATAAACGTATAAATATTTTGAGTGAAATATTAAATTTTTTTGAGGTTAGATTTCCATGCAGTTCAAATTTCGTTTAATGTTTATATTTCATTGTTCATAATTAATGAAGTGGCATTAAAAATTTTTCTTCATCTTTTAAAATATGTAAGTATATTGTCGTGTACAATATTTTGAATATTTGTTATAATAAATATCCACTTTAGTATTGTCAAAAACAAAGAAAAACGTAACAACATATTCATTTTTTTATTAGAAAAAACATTAATTTCTTTTTTATTGATAAATAAATAAATATAGAATAAAGATTGCATCGATATTTCATATTATTATGTATTATTTATGTGAATATTGGACATTAAATGTCCTTATTCTGACATATAATTTTTATTTTTGTTTCATTCTTTCTCTTTATCATTCCATATATATATATATATATATATATATAT
>NW_006263579.1:9187-14733 GCF_000469605.1 Apis dorsata
AATATTGAATAGAAAATTTATAAATTGTATCGTATAATTTTTGGAAAAATTTTTTTTATTTGTGAAGTAAACTATTTAAAATATGAATTATAATATTAGTTTAGATTTTAGATATTTTTTTAGAATCCTATAATACAACTACTAATTAACTAAACACATTTATAATATTGGTTATTTCTTCTCATTATCATTGTCATAAAATGAATAACAACAGAAATAGAAATAGAATCATAATTTAATATTTATTTATAAATATTGATGAAACAAATAAGAAAAATTGTTGAAACAAGTATTAATTTTTACTTTAATCAAAATATTAGAGATTAAAGTAAAACAAAAATAAATTAGAAAAGATAGAAAAAAATAAAATTCGATGAAAGAAAAAAAAGAAAAAAAAAAGAGAATAAAGAAAAACGTCTGTTGATTCGGACATGTAGGAATAAGGGTTAGATATCTTAGAGTTAGTTTCAAGTTTCGATCAAATTAGACGCAATGCGTCGAGATGGCTTGCCAGGAGGGCCGCAATATTACTCTATTACATTGAAAAGCAAGCGCGAAATCGTTCCACCACTCTTACTGGCAATCTCTTCGATTTAAAATGGTTCACATCATTCACATCGTTCTTTAAGAAACATTATTTTTACGATTATAGCCATTAATCGATTTCCTTAAAATGACGCATACATATTTGCATTTTATCATAGAATATCGTGATTTGTATTATGCCAAAAAATCAAAAATGTCTCTAAACATGATCAATTGTTATCATATTCAAATGCTTTAAATCGTCATATTCATTTATAGAAAAATGTTTTAATAATAATGAAAAAATATTGAATTCGTCAACTCGAAAATAAATGTAAGGTGAATTGCCTCTAGAAACCTATCATTTTGATTCATATTTATCTTATCGGATAATTTGTATTTTCGCAAGAAACGAGGAAATTCTATATTCGTCCTGGCAAAGAGAGACTATCGGTTTCGTATTTGAATGAAAGCACAAGTATCGTTGTTACCAACTTCTATTCGTGTCAAACAATATAAAGTAGATTATGTACAAACCAACGGACCTCTCGGTCTCTGTCTTTCTTTCTATCTATGCATTTACTCTTCCATTATATCTCATCATTGCCTATTCTTTTCTCTTCTCTCGCTGTCCTTTACAATTGCGTAAGCATAATAAGTATTTACTTCCATACATGCATCAATATATGCCAATTGTTTCACTATATAGGATTGACCGAAAATACACGAATTGAATTCGCTATAAATTATATAATATATTGGCTATAAATTATAGCAATATGCAACGAAATTTTTTTTTCACATCACATATTACGAATAATCCAAATGACATTTCGATCACGTAAGATGGAATGCTACAAAAGAAATTGGACGATAGCGAAAAACGGAAATGCGAGATTACGTTTATCGACGTATCTCCGTGAGTTATCGTTCTTTCTCGTTTTTTCAAACGAGTTTAAATTCCGAATTATCGTCCCGATAAGCAATTTGTTCGATAATCAAAAAAAAAAAAAAAAAAAAAAAAAAAAACAAAAGACAGGAATCGTTTAACTAGCAACCAACCATTGTACAACAATGGTCCCACGTTGCAAAACATTCTCAACAGACGCGTTACGTTTTACGTAATAATACCGTTAAAAGTTTTGTCTCGTTTCAGGTAAATTGGATCGGTCGCGGGTGAACTGAATAAAATCGACCAAACAACTCGAATAGACATTTGCCCTCATTGTATCGAACCTCGATCTAGGTATATATCCCCTAAAGTATACCTTCGCGAATTTACGTCTTATTCGAATAAGGGATGCTTTTTATGCTTTTTATGCTTTTTATTATCATAGGAGAATACGCTAACAGAAGGAGACTGTAAGAAAGCGAAGTCAACTGTGCTCGCGACGCGATATCGAATAAAACATCGAATGTTTGCTAGATACCAATTTTTGTACAATCCCATTATCGCATATTCGTCTCGAAAAAGGAAAATGAAAACTGTTTCAATGAAAGATCATCGATACAAGCTTTCGAATTTTCGCGAGACGTCTCGTTCTCGTATCGTGCACGATCTTTTGCTCGATACGATCGTTCGAACTCTTTGCCTCCTGTTTTATTTGCCAGTTTTCCGGAATAGCGCCACGAATAGCGTCACGTTTGTCGTAACCTCGATATGTTGTCGGGGCAGAGTAACAGAGTGTCGTTGAGCACATGGCGCCGTCCGATTTTCAAACGATTTATTTCACTCGTTAACTCGAGTTGTATATCGTATATTGAATTGATCCTTCAATCGAAAAAAAGATTAAGGAAGAACGAAAGAAGGGGAAGAGATGTGCTAAAATGCACGATATACGTGGAGAAATGTACAATGACAGTGATGGAAAAGCGAGAGTTTCCTTTCTTTTTTCGACGAAAGAAAAGGATAAACAGGGAAAAAAGGAAATGCAAGGATAGAGAAAAAAAATTGGAACAAAGGAAGAGAAGAAGGAGCGCGAGAGGAGACCCCCGCGGTGGTGGTGAATCAAAGTGGTAATGAGTCGAAGGGGGAGAGAGGGGGGAGTGGGGGGATCATAGTGATGCGAGGAGAGGCGGGAGACAAAGACAAAGGGGGGTGTATCGGCAGGGTGAAGTTGCGCGGAATGGAAAGCGGACAGAACAGACAGAAGGATGCGCGCAGGCGTGAAACGGACGCGGTGAACGCTCGGTATCCGCGTGGCGCGAGTTAGAAGTTGGCTTCGCGCTTTTAGTCTCGGCCCGTGTCTCTTCTCGTTCATCTTCGTTCACCCGTCCCGTAGAACGGCCAACGAGAAGGCGAGTGTTCCCGCTCCTGAGGCCTGCGAATTTTCATCGAAGCCTCGAACGAAGGGAAGAGGAAAAAGGAAAGGGAAAAAGTGTGGAGTCCGCGACCGGCCGCGGTTTGAACGATGAAGCGGATGGACGTTCGGATCGGCGATGATCGTCCTCGTGTTTTCGTCCTCGCCATGAAACGCCGTCCCCTTTCGTAGCATCATCCATCCCCCCCCATTGCATCGAGGGAGACGCGCGTTCGATGGAACGCGCCGGAACGGGTGAAAAATGTCCGAGAAGAGTTCGAACGAAATTCTCGAGGGGAAGAAGAGGAGCACCGCCCAGCGAAGATGGCGCATCCTTGCCAAGGCGTTGATAGGCACCGTCTCGGAACCGATCTCCGTCGATCCTGAGAACGAGATATCGGTGCGCCGTTTCACCAGCTTCGATCTGTTGAGAGTGAATCGGTTGGAGGGCAATCCAACCGCGGATCCGGATTCGTTCGCGGCTTGGTACGAATATTCGACCGTTTTGGACAACAAGTTGTTCACCATAGAGATACGCCGGCGAACAAAGAGAAATTTCACGGCGAACGAGTTGATCGGGTTCAACAATACGGGAAACATCTGCGTCTGGCCGTCGGAGGAATGTTTGGCTTATTACTTGTTGAAAAATCGGCATCTCTGTCGAAACAGAAGAGTCCTCGAGCTCGGTGGCGGTATGAGCTGTCTGGCGGGGATGCTCGCCGCCAAGTACTGCGACCCGAAGGAAATCGCGCTCACGGATGGGAACGTGACCAGTGTGAACAACGTGCGACGAATCATATCTAGGAACGGCATGTCCGATTTCGTCGAGTGTGGCGTGGTACAGTGGGCCAAAGCGGCCAGGGCGATCAGGGCAGCAAGATCGGTCAGGCCGTTCCTACACCCCCATCCCAACGCTCTTCGAGTCAAGGTGAATTATACTTCTCGTGTTACGCGTTTCGCGCGCTCCTCTGTCGCGAGCAAACCGAGATGATACGTGCGTGCGTGCGTGCGTGCGCCGTTCGTTCGACCGTTCGAGCTTTTAAACCTTCTCACTCGGATCACGCGCCTGCGCACTTTCCTCCATCCAGTGCGAAGGAAGGATAAATTCCAGTTGATTTGCCGCCACGATTGTCCGCCACGCTAGTTTTCTATTTTCTATCGCATATCCGTTTATCGAAGAACCGTGAATCAATCGATATGCACGCGATTCTCTCGATAATCTTCCGCGTATTTATTCGATGCACGACGATCACGACGATCTCGTTTGCTATTCCAATCAATCTTTTTCTTTTTTTTTTTTTTTTTCCTGTTTTCGCGTGATCGTGATCGTTTGTATAATCGTCGTGGTATCTTTGAATGATTCGCGCGCGGCCAAGATAATTGCGGCAAAGTGCGAAAAGAGAATTTGCATTTCCTCGTTTCATCGAAAGTTCTTCGAAGCGTTCGAGGAAAAAAAGAAAAAAAAAAAAGAGAGAGAGAAAACTTTTCGTGAATTTCTGAATTGAATTTTTACCGGTAGAACTGGAGTGGCGGCGCCAAGGATGTTGCAAAATTAACGGAAAAACTGTACGACGTGATCCTGTGCGCGGATTGTCTTTTCTTCGACGAGGCTCGTTCCGATTTGGTGGAGACGATCTACGGCTGGCTGGCAAACGATGGCCTCGCTCTGGTGATGGCGCCTAGACGGGGATCGACTTTTGAACAATTTGCGGAAGCGGCGATAAAGAGGGGTTTCGTCGCGCGACAAATAGATCGTTACGACGCTACGATTTGGTCGAGGCATCTGGAATTGTTGGAGAACAGCCAGGAATATTGTCCAGACCTCCATTATCCGATTCTTCTGGAGCTTACCAAGCAGAAGAAAACGTCGCCAGGATGATGAAACTTCGATCGTCCACCGCGTCGAAAAACGATCGCGTTTACGATCCTTTAACGAGAGTTCCTCCCTGCCCCCCGTTCTACCGACCATTTCGGCCCATTCCCTTCTTCCATTCCGTTACCGTTACCCGACTTAGCTTACTTCTCCCCTCCCCTCTCCCGCTTTTTTTCCAGATGTATAATACCTGCCGTTCTCTGTCCATCCGTTCCAATATATCTATCTAAGCGGCAACATCGCATAATCGAGATTATTAATTACACGTCGAATTCTTTCGATGTACACAGAATTCTATTAAGTTAGTTAGATAGCCATCGTTAAATATTGCTTATTCGTTGCGCGATATACCGCGTTTTTTTCCCTCCCCCTCTCCTTCCCCCCAACGAGTAAACGATAGTATTTCAAGTACCTGATGTTTAGACCGATAGAATTGAAAAATGGTTTGTACACGGCGTATCTGTACGATCTACGCTGTTGCCCTGCTGGCAAGAAAAATATTTAGAAATGACGCGACGAGGACGACGTGTTATACGTATACGGCGGTATATAACCGTTTTTTCGTTTCGTCCCGTTTCGTTTCTCTCTTCTCCGTGAAATTTTTTTAAGAAAATTATCCCCTTCCCTTTTTCGCGAGGAAACGTGCATTCGTCGAGTACATTCGTGTCGAACAAAAGCGGCCGATCGATCTTCGAAGAATGATCTCGTTTCACTCGTTTTACTCGATCTTCATAGATCGATTTTGACCGAACGCTACGCTTCACATTTTTCGATCTCTATCGATATATATATATANTAAATACTTCTCGAATACTTTTCGAGAAGTATATATACTATGTAAACTTCGA
>NW_006263579.1:14768-20180 GCF_000469605.1 Apis dorsata
TCTAGCTATTCGATCAAGGGTCCAAAATGAACCGATTAGAAAAATTATATATAGTATACGATCTTTGTTGTAAGGTTTAAAGACTTTTTTACCGTGCATCGTTACGCGTTTCAACAGTTCTTCTCAGATGGACAATTATATTCTTTCAAAAATAAACGTGTTGAAAAATGATATAATTTTCAGATTTGGAATCTCGCGAAGCGATATACATATCGCATGAATATTTATTCGTTTATACACGTGTTTTTGTTCGTTTGTTTGTCTGTTTATTTCGTTAATTTATCTATTTTATTTTCACGTTATCCACATTACGTTTCAATTCAATAAGATCGTTTCTTCTAGAATATTCGATATTTCCTTCTTTCCTTCCTTCCTTCCTTCCTTCCTTTCTTTCTTTATATCTCTTTTTTTTGTTTCTTCTTCTTACTTCTTTTCTCGTTTCGTTACAACCGTGTTGCAACGCAAACCGAACCGCAGTCATGACAAAGGACCAACTTAGTTCAGCCTAGTCAAAGCTACCAAACAAATTTCCATTATCGCGTATTTCCTATACTTATATACCTTTACGAAGGAACAACTATTTGTGTGTACGTGAGTATGTGAGTATGCGTGAGTGACAAGACATGTAAGAAAATATTGCAAATAAAATAATATTTTCATTTAACATTTCGATTGTGTTATCTCTCGCGATCGATGAGGGGAAAGAATCGAATCGGAGTTAAACGGTAACACGATCCGTCAAATTTTTTCCATTCTTGTTGATCATCCATTGCTTCTCAGATTGACTTTTTACGCATATATTTCTTCGATCCTATTTTTTTTTTTTTTTATTCTTATCTGTGATTACTCTTATTATTATACATATTATTATACTCGATTTATTCTTGCGCTCTTTTTTTAGTGGTCTCTAGTAGAATGATTTACTTTTAACGCGTGTCGATCCACGATTACACAATTCGATCGTCAGACACGAACTTACTCGAGATTATTTTTGACTTTCCGTTGAATGGAAACTCGTCCATTGCGGCCCTTTAGAAATTTATTATTAGTGTATACCTGATAGATGTTTATCAACCTTCCCCCTTATACGGGGGGATCCAATTCAACGCGATCGTGTGCAGCGTTGCAACGATTTAAAAACTGCTGTATTTTTGTTCTATTAATAATCCGTTCGTTAATAATCACTGTAAAAAAAAAAAAAAAAAAAAAAAAAAATATTTAATCAGATGCATTCGCGGAAACCGGCATTCTTACGACCGGTAATTTCGGCTTCAAACTCGCGGTTCAAACTGGCGTTTAACGAACCAGATGTCGAAATGTTTTCCAGAAATAACGAAAGCCAGCTCCAGAGAAAATAGCATCGATCGTTGTTTTATGATTATGTTATCTCGAACCATATGGATCGATCGTCTTTCTTTCTTTCTTTCGATTCTCCTTATTCTCATCCACGATTCGAGGATGAAAAATGCAAGAATATATCGGACGTGAAAATACAAGTACGAAAAATGTAACGCCATTTTGACGATTTGTATGAAAAAAAATTTTTTTTTTTGCTATAAAATAAGTATCGATCATCCTCGCCGAGTTTAAATCATAACGCTTCTTTTTTCTTTTTCTCTCTCTCTCTCTCTTTCAAAGATTAAGACGGAATAAGAGCATTAAATCGAAAAACTCTCGCTCTATATGGAATATGGAAGCTCTATAGAAGAACGAGAGAAAGAGAGAGAGAGAATAAAAAAGTAAGAAGACATAATAGAATATTTCACATATAGGGCTGCTCGAGACAAACTATATAGAACCATATAGTGCGAAATAACATTTCTCTAACATGGATATTTGGAAACGGTTGGACTACATTGGAAACAGTTTATCGGAATTTTCATATCGCGATGTTCGATCGTTAATGAAAATGGCATGTGCGATCACCTTACCGCACGTGTATCGACTTGGTTGGAACTGGTGCTAGTTGTACCACGTATAGATCGTTGCGGATCTTTGTTGTGATATATATAAGCAAAAAGATAGCTCGGTCATGATAAACCCGCTTTATTCGTATTTATTCATTGGGAATATAGTGGCAAGAAAAAAAAAAAAGAACAAGCCGCAAAGTCACGGTATCGATGTTGGATGCGGTTTACAAGACGCGCCTTTCGAACACGTAGGAACACAAGTATACAACCCTCCAAGATAAAATTAGAATAAACCATGAACCTTTTTTCCGCTCGGCCGTAAGAGAGCTATAAAACGATCTAACTAAACCCCGACGTTCGAAACGTCGTCGTGTAATATATATATATATTTTCAAATTTCGTTTACTGAATAATTTTCAAAGAGACTAACCTATTACGAGAAACGTTCACGCAATTCATCGTTACTTGTAAGTAATCGTGTAACGAGTATCTTAAATGTACACGAGCACAAATTTTTAGACATGTGAACAATATTTATGATGGATACGATAAATACGAGCCGATAGTTCCATCTCTCTTTCGCCTAAAAATAAATCGTTGCGTAAAATTAAGGGCGTGACCGTTAGTGCATCATCGTCGTCGTCGTCGCCATCGTGAAAATTACATTTTCTAGGTGCCAATTGTTTTTTGGCTGGCTGCTACCTACTTACCTCTGAAATTTATCAAAGATATTTCTGATTTGCGACGGCTCGATTTCTTGCTCTTTCCCCCCCCTCCATGTTTCCACGTGACTGCTTCCACAACTTCGAGCAACTGTGTCGCCCCCACACCCGTCATATTCTCTTCGCCCTATTGGAGGGAATCGAATTTTCGTTTTTTCGTTCGGCGGACGGTGATTGGCGGTTCGCGCCCGAAAATATTCCACCCGGTTTGGATGTAAACGGCCAATCTCGATCGAACGCTCGTGCCAAAAAGTAAGCACGAAAATATATTCTGGTGTTGGCCGATTACGAGAATCGTGCATGTTCGTTTCTATTCGCGTGCCAATGGATCTTCTCGAGCCTGGAGGGATTTTGCCCTCGCCCTCGACCTCGCTGCGTGAACAAACTCGTTCATTCAATCGGAAAATCATGATCGGAGAAGAAAGAGCAAGAGATTATCGATAGACGAAGACCACACTCTCGTGGTCAAAGAGCTCGTCTATTAAGAACGCTCGGCAATAACTCGTCGAGAAAAATATTAAGGAGAGGATATTTAAACACAAAGAAGATACGAAGGTACCAATTGGCTCATCAGACGATTAACTGAGTTGGCCAACCTAATCTTCTCTTTAGCTATTTTTACGACGTTGCCGCTATTAATACATGCTCTATTATTGACATAACGTGGCATTGTTGAAGGAATTGCGATTTCCTTCGATGCATGACTCGAAAACATTCGATTGATTCGTTAATGGTAAACGTCAAAGTTTAACAAGGGAGGATGGTTCCTTGTTTGAAACATGAAAAAATTATTGCAAAAGAGAAAAATATATAAAAGCTAAATTTTTTAAATCCGATATTTCTTAAGATTGGAAAATTATTCTTTTTTTTTTATCGGATGATTTATAACAGATATCCTTTAATCCTTCGTTCTTAAACATTTTATCCAATTAAGATAGAAATGAAGTATACAAAAAAAAGAATAAATAAACGAACAATATAGAAAATAGTATCGAATATATATATTGTTCCAGGGCGGACTATTGGAAATCTCAGGGTCGTAAATTTTGTGATTTTTGCAAATGTTGGATCGCTGACAATAAACCTAGTATCGATTTTCACGAAGGTGGCAAGAAACACAAGGAAAATGTTAGCAAACGACTTAAAGAAATACATAAAAACAGCGCGAAGCAGGCGAAACAGAACAAAAAGATCGAAGATGACATTAAGAAAATGGAAAACGTACGTTCATCATATTTTCATTTAATTTTCATTTTTCAAATTTGCTAAATGATCTAAAATAATCTTTTTTTTTTTTTTCTTTTTATACCTATATATTTTTACATTTAGGCAGCTATGGCTGCGTATTTGAAGGACGTAGAAAACAATACAAGAGACATGACTGCCGATACGATCATTAAGGAAAAAATGAATCGAATTGAAACAAAAGACGTAGGTACTCAAAAATTTTCTATTTAATATTTGTATTTATAGAAACTTTAAAAAAAAAAAAGGAAAGGAAATACATTACAGGTGCCAAACTTCAATCGTGTACCACCAGCCACCCCAGAAGCACAGCCTAGGTTCAAAAGTGAGAATAATCAACAGGTGGGACTTGACGGATAAAATCGATCGCCGTTATACCGAACGAGCTATAATTCGTTTGTCAACCGGCCATGCCAAGAATACATTTATAACGAGAGATATTTTAACAGTTTCAGTTTCCTCAGGAAATCGATCCGTGTGATCCAACTCTGGCTAGAAATGCAACGTCGCATCAAGTGAAATCTCAACAAAGAGGTGATCACAAAAATCAAGGGAAAAGCAAAGCAGGGAAGGGTAAAGGGAAGGGAAAGAAAATTCTTGAAGAGGAACGTGCTACGAAACCCGTTCAAAAACTTTGGTACGAAGCTCTCAGCCCCGAAGGGTACACGTATTATTGGAACATAGAAACTAACGGTGAGTCTATTTCTATGTATTCAAAGTTTTTGAATACTCTTGCAGTAATAATTCTATCTTCATCTTTCGTTAATTTATATCTCTATACTGTGTATATTTTGTGCGGCAGAATCCGTTTGGAATCCGCCAGAGGAGGGATACATGACATTTGCGGAACAACAAGAAGAGGCGAAAGAGCAAGCGCTTCAAGAGGAATTGTTGAAGCAATTGGACGAGGAACAAGCGATCACAAACGCGGATATCCTCGAAGAAAAACGGGCCAATGCCGAAAGAGAAAGGATGAGGGAATTGAGGAAGATACGTAGCGCGCAATCAAGAACGGAGCAAAATGTAGAGGAGAAAACGGAAACCGAAACCAAAGAGGAAAGCCGACCGTATAGACGGGACTATAGTATTCCGATAAAATCACATCCGTATGGACCGTGGCAGACCGTTCAAAAAACGTAAATATTTGAAATTAAAGATTAAATTTATAGGAGAAAATATTTTAATTAAATCAAGATTCTGTTAAATAAATTAGCAAATGAAATAACGCTCGATGAATGTTTTCCGTTTCAGCGAAGTGAAACCAATCGATTTTCAATTACCAAAGCAGAAACAATTGCAATTACCTGTCTTTGAAAAAACAGAACCACCTTCCATACAAAGAACGTTCAAGGAAAAGACTATAACGCAAATTGATACGGCTGACAGCGATGAGGATGGAAAACCGGCTACATTTAAAAAACGAAAAATTAGTAACAAGAGTGTACGACAGAGGTTAAATGATGATTGATAAATAATAATAATTATAATTTTTTATCGAACATCACAATGCGTTTTTTTTTTTTTTTTTTTTGAAA
>NW_006263579.1:20598-22718 GCF_000469605.1 Apis dorsata
TTTATAACTTAATTATGATTGTTATATATAATTTATGATTATTATATAAAGTACAAACAAAATCTATACAAAATTGTTGTATCTTCGACTTATTTTAAAGCAAGATATATATAAAATAATAATATGTACAATAATATGTACAAAGTTCTTATTCCATTGACTATTTACGCAACACGAATTAATTATAAAAACGATAATTATCTCAATTTATCTCTTTTACAGATTCCTTCATTTTCCATTTCTGTTATATGTCTAGTGTTATGCAACCCTATACTTTAACAAGATCTAAATCTCTCCTGATTTAGGAGTTCTGAATATCGAAAGAAAAGAATATTAGATGAGATTATTTGTTATTTACAATGCTTTCAAATTAGTTCGGGTTTCGGTATAATTTTAACATCATTCGAAGAAATATATTTTGTCTTGTCTAAATGAGATATTCCATTAAGTCGATCCAAGATTAATTGACGTGGCTGACCTTTCGTTTCTGGGATAATCATAAAAACGAATGCAAAGATAATCAGACAAAAGCTACCGAGAAGGAAAAAACAACCGTTTATACCTAACAAATCGATTATAGTTGGGAATAACTTAACGATCACGAATGCCATGCCCCAAGTGGTGAACATTCCCATAGTTATCACCAAATTTGAAATATCTCGATTAAGTATTTCCGAAGAAACTACGTACGGACCTGGTCCCATGCCTAAACCGTAGCTAATCATAAAAATGGACAAGGCTAAGATCGAAATCCAACTAAATTGATTGACATCGTATTGAAGTGTTTGCAGGTAACAAAACACTCCAATGGTATAATGACATATACCCATCCCTAAACAAGACGTTAAAAGCAATAATCTTCTACCAGCTCTTTCCACCAAAATCGTGGATAAATACGAGCCAAACACTTGAATGGCACCTACAATAATCGCCGAATCGTTTGGTGATAATGAACTTCCTGACATCTTAAATATGGTCTCTGTATAACTTATCTGTGGAAGAAAGAATTGTGTCAATAGAAAGAAGTTAAGCAATATAAAATAAATATTTCTTTACCATAATAAATATCCCGGCCATTTGTTGTCCAGCGAACAATCCTAGAGTAATAAAAAGTCCTTTAATCGTTGCTCGATCTCGAAAAAGATATGATAATTTAATTGTTTGCTCGGAAACGTTTGTTTCTTGTTGCAAACGCAATATTTCTCTCTCTACAGTCGGCACGTGTCCACCTCTAAACCACGTCAGAGATCTGTAAGGGATATGATGAAAAATAAAAAAGACATTATATAACGAAACATTGCAGTGTCAATTTGATCGAAATGTTTATTCGCGCTTACCTAGTAGCTTCGTCGATTCGATTCCGTCGTATTAGATATACAGGTGTTTCCGGTACAAAAACGAATAATGCGATATAAAATAACGGAAATATAAGCATAGCAATTGCAAACCAACGATACGAAAGTATAGCACCGATTATATATGCCAAAAGAATACCTCCGTTCAATATGAATACTAGTAAACTACCTAACATGCCACGTATTCCATCGGATGCAATTTCAGACACATACATTGGCACGAAGAATAATGTCATTCCGCCAGAAATTCCCGAAAAGAAACGTGCGATATATAAATGTACGTGTTCCGTTGCAAAAATAGTAAATAGCCAACAGGCGCAAAGTGGCAAACCCATCAAACATCCAGTCAGCTTACGCCCGAATCTATTCGCTATAATACCGACTGTCAAACTCATGAAAGCGGCTGTTATGCATGTGATTCCAATTACCCAGGATGCTTCCTCGTCCGTCATAGGCCTATCACCTACTGGAGGATTTCCACTTTGTAGTTGCGATATTATAGGTGACTGCCAACCTATCATAGTTCCGAGCGATAGAGTCGCGATATTTGCTAAAAAAAAATCAAACTTTCTTATTATTACAATTATGACAAATTTAGATCTCTTATATCCTCTTGTTCTTCCAACTTGAGAGTATTCGATATATTCAACAATACTCACCGATCAACGCTACGAGAAGTTGCCGATATTTCCCTGGCTCGTCATCAACCTTATTTACTTCGGTCATTTCTTTTTTTTTTTTTTTTTTTTTTTTTTTTTTTTTTTT
>NW_006263579.1:22938-53823 GCF_000469605.1 Apis dorsata
ATTTTTATATTTGTATCTTCTTTTCTGCCATTTAATTGATAATAATAATTACAATGCTTGCCTTTGCAAAAATCTTAACCGTTAGGAAACCTTCTGATCCTATTTGATCTTTCTAATAAAATTTTTTTGTCCATACGCTTCTATCCTGCCTTCTATGCTGCCAAAACTTAAATCTTTCATTTAATTTATACCGATGGATAATTATTTCATTATCGAATTCAAATGAGAACTGAATAGTCCTCTTATCTATTTATTTCGATTACTTCCCTTATTTTATATTTACTCAACAAATAATCATACATTTGTATGTCATTTCCACACCTTCTGTTTTGCTTCTTCAAAGCAAACTTTGCTTTTCATTCTTTCCGCAAATTCATGCAATTCTTATAAAAATTATTAATTGTTCAAGACTAGATATAAACACAATCTATAGATATTCATTTGCAAAATTACAAAAATTATGTTTTTTTTAAAATCATTTTAATATAATTAAGCTTATTTGACTATAATTTATTACCAGATATGTTACCGACTTATAATTCGGACTTAATTTATGATCTTGCATCAGATTACTTATATATAAAAGTGAATAGCTTTAAATTAATTTATATGCTATGTATTATAGATATTAATTTTTGATACGCAGTTATAAATGTTCAAATTCATCACATGACATTACTATGATAATATCACGATTGCGTCTGCAAATGCTGCAATTTTTAAATAATAAGTAAAATTCTAATAATCAAAATGACATTTTGGCAAAGTATAATGAAATCCTTTGATTATTACTTGGATTGTTGTAATTTTTTTTATAATATATAAATATAATTTTATTTTTTTGTATCTTGTCTTTATCAAATATTTTATATTTTTTTTTATATTAAAAATATTATATAAAATTATAGATTAAAACGCGTACATAAATATTTATATAAAGTATGCATATATGGAGATGTAACATGTATACCCTTATATACGTCAGAACGTATCTGGCGCAACTAGATAACGGTAAAAAAGGTACTTAACCTAACAAAATTGTATTTTAATTATGTTCAATATGTACCATTTTGTAAAAAAAAAAAAAAGAAAATAATAGTTCGACTTCTAAATAAGTATTACCGAACTTTAATAAACAAATCAAGATAACGATTTTTTTTTCTTCAAAATGCAAATAGTTACATTAAATTGATGAATGTATACTATATTAATTTTCTCTAATATAGAAGATATTTTTAATAAAATATTCTTATATTTTGATAGTTTAATTTTCGTATTATAATTTTTAAAAATGAAAATTATATATATTAAGAAAAATGTTTTGATATCTATATTTTGAACTTTTCAAATTTAACCTATATAAAATTTTTTTATATACTCATATATATTGAAATATTGCAAACATTTTTTTCATTTGAACAATCCTAATTTGAGATTAAAAAATATATTGGAAAAGTTTTATAAATACTTGAGCAAGTGTTATATAATATTTATTATTAATATTAATTTTATTTATATATACTAGTTATTATATTTATTAAATTTAAATATAATGTTATGTGATTCACATTATTTTATAAAACTTTTTTTCTATCAATTATTATATATATATTTTTTTACAATATTTTTTTTATTGTTCTCTGAAAAATATACTTTTTCTATAAATTCAATATTATGTATTCATATATATATATATATCTACAAATATATGTACATATATATAGTGTAGAACATGGCATGGCATTGCAGTGGAACTACAAACCAAGAAATGGTAACCAAATTAAAAGGTAAAGCTTTTTTATATATATAAATTAAAATGACCTCTAAGTTTTATGAAATATGTAAAACTTAATTATGAAATTACATTATAGAAGCAGGTATTCTAACAACAGACAGAGCAGAAGCTGCGATGCTTGCTGTAGATAGAGGAAACTATTATCATGAATCAAATCCATATCTTGATCAACCAAGAAAAATTGGTTACAATGTTACTATTAGTGCCCCTCACATGGTTAATAAATTATTTTTTATAAAAAAAATATTGTTTAGCTTATATAATTTATATCAAATAATAAATAATTTAAATTTTCTTAGAATTGGTTCATTTGAAGTATATTTATAAATATATCTTCTTAGAATTAAAAAAAAATTTTTTCTAGCATGCATATGCCTTGTCTATTCTATCTGAGCAATTGTTCGATGGGGCAAAAGCATTGGATGTTGGTTCTGGATCTGGTTATCTGACTGCATGTATGGCATTCATGGTTGGTTCACGTGGTCGTGTAATCGGAATCGATCATATTCCAGAATTAATAGAAATTTCTACGAAAAACGTAAGCGAAGATTGTCCTCATTTCATCCAGGAAGAACGCGTTAAATTTGTAGGTAAGAATATGCGAAAGTATAAACACATTGCAACTTCTATTCACGAATAGTTGGTGTCGGGAAAAAGGAAAAAGGAATTTCTTGTCAATACATGGTCTTTTTCCTACAACATTTGAAAACTTCACATATTCAAGAATTTGAAAATAATATAAATGTATTGAAGTAAAAAATACTCGTAATCCACCAACGTGGAGTAGGTATGTACCTTGCCACGAAGAATCAAACAGGACTGTGTCCACCAACTGCGTGACTTTGCTGTGCATTATGTAAAAATAGACCAAAGACTAACAACAGGTCATTATAAATGCACCTAGTGGGAGACGGCCGATTGGGATATGCTGCTGACAGCCCTTACAATGCGATTCACGTTGGAGCAGCAGCGGAAACTCTACCACAACAGGTATCAAAATGTATTTAAAGATGAACATATATGTAAATATATTTTTGCAAATAAAGTTTCTTCTATGTTCCAGTTAATAGATCAACTGACTCCTGGTGGACGGCTAATTTGTCCAGTTGTTGCTATAGAAGGTTTTCAAAGATTTCAAGATCTGGTACAAGTAGATAAAAACATAGATGGTACAATTACAAAGAAAAAATTAATGCAAGTTTCTTATATTCCTCTTACTGATCCTGCAACTCAGTTATTAAATGATTAATATTATAATTATAAATATTTAGAAATTGTTTAGACAGCTTTCAGTATTAAGACAATATTATCATTGACGATAATGATTATGGCGTGATAATGATGACTTTGTCAATGAAATGTTAACATTTAAATAAATATAATATACTTTTTTTCTCTACATATTAAAGCATACAATGATAAATTATTTTTCGCACGTAAAATGATTCAACAGAATACTCACTTAATAAAAACTATTGATACATATCGTAATTAATATTATTCATTTAAGTAAAATTAATTCAATTTTTTTTATTAAGAAATTAATTAAGTATTCTAAATCTTATTATTTTCATTGTAATCAAATATTTAAACAATAAATAATAAATATATGTATCTAATAAATTATTTATAAATTTAACATACAAATTATTTTTATACTTTATAAAAAATAAATAATATTAAAATAAATGTTTAATGTTTTATGCAAATAAATTAATAATTTTTTTCAAAAATTATTTTTATTATTAACTTTAATGAAAATACTATAAGAATAATATCAAATTTTGACATTAAATCATATGTTTGCGATTACGTTCCTTATATAAATCGCTTAGAAGGAAAAATGAAAATCATTTATTGCAATTGTTATTACAGCTAATAATTTTTCTATAATAATAACCTATAATCTATTAGTTTTTTTCATTTTCGACATAAATTTATATTCTCCAAAATTTTTATATTTTTCATAAAGTAAAACAATATTTATCATTTTACATATTTACATTATTTATTAATATTTCATCATAAATACATTATAATAAAATGTCTTTGATTTTTTAAACCAAAAATAAATATAATAAATACACAAAAATTTACTTAATTCAAATTGCATTATTTTAAATTATGGCAATAATAAATTGCAAAATAAAAATAAAGTGTTTCAAATTTTAATTTTAAAATTGCCGCCATAGTAAGTATTAGTATTTGCTGGGCTATACCTAACCTATAAAAACAAGGAAATCGATGCAACGATAAGGTGTGTCAAATAGATTATCTAAACATTGATATTTAGCATAAACTAAAAGTATTAATTGTGATTATATTGAAGAAAAAAATAGTGAATGTGTGGAAATTTTTTCAATTTAATAAATAAATTTTTAAGTTATAAAGTAGGAGAGAAACATTAGAAGGAAAAATACAAAGCAACTTTGAATACAAATTTTTAAGTCAACTAAACAAAAACTGCTTGAATATGATACTTGAGAGTGTTCATAATAAACTACAAAAGATAATCGTTGGTCGCGGATGTGTTCAAAACGTCGATCAACAAAATTTCTACACAATGTATCGGACTAAAATATGCAATCCAGATTAAATAGAATGCTGCGATTATACAGAAAAGGAAAACAGGTAATTAAAATTATAATTTTCTTCTTTACTAGAGATAATTTAGAGATAAATAAATTGTTATAAAATATACATTTATATTACATATAATATTTCATTTCAATTATTTAAATGTTTAAAATTAAATAATTACATTTGTTGAATTATAAATAAAATTTTTATAAAAAATACAAATTTTTTAAATACGGCAAACAATTAAATACTTAAGATTAAGATTAGATTATAAGATAAAATTTAACACGTAATATTATGAAATAATTATTATTCATGAAATATAACAATTTCGAAAATTACTTATTCATTATTAATGTCATTGATTTTTTTTAAATAAATATATTTTAAAGAGAATCTGTAGATTCATTATTTATATATGTAGAATTTATATAACAAAAATAACAAAAACAAAATATATTAATATTATTATTCATTTATCATTATTAAAGTTAATTTATAAAATTATTTAAAAATGTACACAATAAAATTAGTAGCGAATAGTCATTTTTACTTATTATATAGTTTATATTTTATATTATATTTATATATATATATATGTATATAAATATAAATTTTTATTCAATTGTTATAAAGATATATTTAACTGATGACTGATTTATAAAAATTCAATTTTTATGACAATATAATCTGATACAAAAAAAGTCGGTATAATAATTAATAATTTTTATAGTAATATGCCGATTAATGTGATTTCAAAATTTCAATTGAAAAAAGATCGATATAATAATTAATAATTTTTATAATAATATGCCGATTAATGTGATTTTAAAATTTCAATTGAACATATGCAAAAATGTAATCATAATTAAACAAATGCAGAATTAATTTAAAAATCTGTAAAATTGTTAAACTAGTTACTACAGAATTTATTCAAGAACAAAATGGTGAAAGGGGTAACCGGTTTTACACAAATAACAGACAACGAATTATATGTAAAGAAAGATAAAAAATAAAGTAATTTGTTATGCGACCTTCTACCGATTTCGATTGGCAAACATAAATCATTAATTTTGCAGATTATGCTTAGGTTAGTATAAGTAAGCTTTGGAAGTAATGTTTGGATTATATATTCATGCATATAAATCAATATATTATTATATATAATAATATATAATAAGCATCTATATCGAAAATCGATTCTATTATGATAAAGATATAGTGTACATGAATAGAATAAAAAAAATACACATACAATATACATGATTCGTCTTCTTATATAACTTAAATTTATATTTTTTTCTTTTTCTTAATCTTGATCTATTACCGTGTTAATCATATATTGTTATTCTTTATTTAAAAGAAAAAAAGAGATAAAATTGTGACACAATGTTTCGCAACCTTCTAGCAGAAAATTTGTTTCTGTGAAAAGAAACGCGCAACCGATTCACGGTTCAGTATAACGCCGACCGTTCTTCTGGTAGGAGCCGATTGCAATTTTACTTGTGAGTAAAAATAAATATTTAAGAGAATATTGTCAGTGTATACCAGAACCTTGGTATGTTTTTCACTAATACTTACTACATAGGTAATATATTTATATCACATACAAATAGATATAAATAGTGACATTCTTTAAAACTGTGATCCCATAAACTCCCACATTTCTTCCTCTTTCTCTTCATCATCTTCTTTTCTCTTCCTTCTTTTTCCTCTGTCTATTTGTCTGTTTTTTTCTTCCTCCCGTTCCCTCACATTCCATTCCATTCCACCATGTCACTATCAAGTTATTCTAATTTTCAACTCTGCAATGTAATGTATATATTATAAATATGATAATAAGAAATTATAATAATAATTATGCTTTGTCATTATAAAACTTAGATTTTTATAACTATACTTGCAACTTTACAACTATAGTTTTTTATTTGTTATCATGTACTTAATCACATATAATGATGATTTATCTGAAAGTATTAATTAAAATTAGAATTAATACATATGAAATTTTTTTTACAATAATCTATTTTAATGAACGCAATATAAAAATAAAAATAAATTATTCAATTCCCGGTTGAGTTTTTATTATTGGATTTCTGAATGGTCGGTTAATAGATCAACATATATTATGATAAATAATGTAAATACATATGATGATTCATCGATTTCTGTAAAATCGCAAAGAATCTAATCTGAATAAAACGGTTATATTTTTTGATGATTACAATGAGAAAAAAAGTATTTATACATTCTTTAAAATAGAATAACTTTTTTAAAATTGGATCAAATGGACTTCTTTTTCAAATTATACATTAAAAGAAAAATTAATTTACTAAATAATGTATAAAAAAAAAATTATTTTTAGAAATTGCTATTAATTCGAAGAAAAAAATAAAAAATTCATAAAAATTAAAAATCGAAATCGGTTGATGTATGAAGAAATTATATTGAAGGATTAAAAATTTTCAAATTATAGTTATAAACCAAAAGTCATGAAAAATTGCGAATCTTCAGCATTTTCGATCGTTTATAATAATGTTAATCAATTTTGATGAAACTTTATACATATAACTTTCTTAGGATCTATAAAAAATATGATTTAAATTTTTATTACAGATTCAGATAAAAGAATTAAAAATCATGATCTGTATTTTTCTCTTCAGAATTTCGATCAATTAATTTAAAAAATTTTTTTTTACATGTTATCCAGTGTACTAATTGTAAAAAAATTCAAATCGTTTGATCTAAAAAAGTTATTTTAAAGAGTATACGAATATTTTTTTGTCTTACTATATAAATCGTGCAATACATCAATTTGAATCGAGGTTATACTTCGAATTTAAATTGAATCGACATTGTATAAGTATTCCTATCTGAGCATTCCTATCTGAATATCGATCGCGACTCTGTACATTCTTCTTAATATTGACTTTCTTGCAATGTCCAATGTATGTACACATTCCAATCGTTGGTCACAATGAAGAATCGAGTTTGTTAAACTACAATCTAGATATAGACAACATGTTCACTCTAAGTTGAGTTTTAAAAAAAGTATTATGCAAACTTACGGTACTTAAATGCATAATTGAAAGTTATTTTAGATTATTTAAATATCTATTATTACGTAATTGATTAATCAACTTAACACGTAATTCTTTCGTTTCAAGATTTATCTATAATTTTTCTTCCTATCATATGATGAGTAAGCCATTCATATAAATATTCTTCCATTATTTACAATAATTTATTTACAAATAGAATAAAACTTATCTATAATTTTATGATTAGACTTTAATGAAACTATTTTTCTCATAAATATATATACAAAGCTATTATGAAAACAAATTTATTAACTTAAACAAAATTAACTAAAAATCTCCACGATTAGGTGTTCGTATTAAATAATGTTATTTAATATAACATATAAGAAAATATTTAGCGGAAAAAATAAAATAAAAATTAAAAATAAAAACACACAAAAGTTTTGATGTTTCGAAGAATCAATCAATATATGTACATAGATATACTAAGATTATTATGACCTTACATTAATGAAACTTAATGACTTAGCAATTCGATAAAAATCTTCGATGTTGTGTTGTAAATTGCATGGAAAGTTTTATAATTGTTAACGCGATAACATGTTATATATCTCTCTATATATGTATATATATATATATTTTTTTTTAAATGATATTAAAAGTTACATCAAACATAATAATAATGAAATATACTTTTTTTCTGATTTTATTTTTAGAATAAATTGTGATAAGTTTTTAAATAACTGTAACATGTATCCGATTGTAATGAATATTATGCCGCACGATTCCCGTGGTAAATTCAATTTTTATATCATAGATTGCAACGCGCATCGTATGATAGCAACCGCATGTTTATTTGCTCAACTATATTGTCGCATAGATGTATGAGCGCGGAAATCGTGCTATTTTCTGCATTATTTTTACTTTCATTTTCTTTTTTTTTTTTTTTTAATTTTTTTTTTTAATTTAAATATTTTAAAAGTTAAATGAGGCTGATTCGATTTTTTTTTTTTCTTTTTTTTTTTTTTTTTTTTTTAATTCTTTTATTTAATTTAAATATTGTAAAAGTTAAATGACGATGATTCGATATTTTCTTATTCATTTTTTTTTTTTCATAATCGCACAGAATATTTATAGAATATCATTAGTATGTGTTTGTTGCAGTTTTTTTAATTTGAATAATTAAACAATTAAACAAGAATACATCAGAATAAAAAAAAGATGCAAAATTGTTGCGACGAGAGTGACAGCGACAGTGACAACGATGTCATCTATAAGGATGTGGTTATTATAGGTATATATTTTAATATTTATTAGCGGAATTTATATACTAAAAACAAAGAATTATACTAGAATTCAAAAGATCTTTCAACCGTTAAAAATTCTTTTTTTAAAAGGATTTTCAAAAATAATCTAATCTTCGCTTGAACGAATCTACAATTATATTTTTTATTGTAATCTTTACACGATAATAGCAGTTTTCTTTCTTTTTTTTTCTTTTTTTATTAACTATTAATAAAATATAAATTTAATACTTCAATAGTCATAATTGATTAGATTAATCGTATGACCGTATGATCGTATTTATTTATTGATTAATTTTGCAATATTTCATTTTTAAGATATCAATCGTAACATTTTTTCTTATATATCGGATTTATTTATATATCGTACAAGTAGAAACAGTATGAAAGATTGTGGAATAAAACAATGTTATAAGATAATGTTTATTTTGTTTAGGAAACGGGCCAAGTGGAATATGTCTTTCTTTCATGCTTGCTGGAAATTGGCCATATTACACTGGTGAACCACATCCCGCGGATGAAATGCTCACGGCCAGACTACACTTCAGCACAAGATCTGGAAACGAAGAGTGTTACGATACGGCGAATCAAGAATTAGAGAGTGAAACTAATCATCAATGGCAGCAGAATGATGTCAGATCAAAAGGATATGATGAAAAAGGTGGAGGAAGGGGATTAGCGAGCAGTACTCGTTGTAAACTCGAATGTCTTTCTTCCGGATTGGAGGGTAGAATCGGTGGTCGACCATTGGCTCTTCTTATGGATCAACTTCAACATCCTTGTGTAGATGCCGGCCTCGATGTCCCATCTTTGCTTACTTGGAAATCAGTTGAACAACATCCTGAGCATAAAGTGATAGATCATATTGTGCTCGGTAAAGGTCAACCCGGTGGTTCATGGCAGGTAACGAACAGTATATTTATTAGCAAGGGATAAACTATAGTAATGGTAATAGAGAAAGTTAAATTAATGGTGACGATAAAGTGATAAAATTATTTGTGTTCTTTTGCAAGAATAAAATTAAAACAAAAGATTAAAACCGATTGATTTCTTTTCTTAATCTTCTCGTTTCTTTGCTATATATTTCGTACGCACGAACAAACTTTTGATGTATCTTTACTAGAATTTATAAAACTTACATATTTTTATTTTAACGCGCAATTTCAATTTAAAATTTATAAATTGATTATATATATATATATATATTATATTAGTCGATGGATCCAAACGTATTAACGATCAGCTTGAATCGATGGATGTCGTTGCCCGACTTAGACATAAGGCAATGGGAGATGTTGATCGAGTCCGAACAATTTCGGAACACAAATTCAATAGAGAGTGGATCATATTATGCATTTCATGAAAAACCAAGTGCGTGTAAGACAGCTAGCAGAATTTCTGTTGGTACAGTGGCTGCCTATTACAAAGATTATGTACGCATAAAGAGGTTGGAGCAATATTTTCGATGGTTGGTTCGCACACCAATTTAGTTCAAATTGCTCGCGAGTCGTATCGTGTCTCCCGTGTAATAACATGGACACTTGCTTTCCAGCGAGACTATAGTTACTTCGGTGAGAACGATCTGTGATCCGGACATTAATTGCCAGAAAAAAGATTATAACTGGATAGTAGATGGTTTTGACAAACAAACTGGAAAATCATTCCGTTATCGATGTAAAAGAGTCGTTCTTGCCACAGGCACAACTGATTTATCAAATCAGTTAGGTATACCTGGTGAAAACTCTCAACCCGATTGGATAACACATGACTTAAACAAATTAGAATTAAGATTAGATCATCTGATTGATCAACATCAAGGTATGCAAATTGCTTCTATCTTTTTCTTTTTACGTTTTCTTTTTGTTTTTTTATATTTAATATTAAATTTTATATTTAAATTTTATATGTTAATGAGTTGCGCTTATTAATCTTTACTAGTAAAATATTCGATTTTAGCAAACGAGTTAGAAGAAAGACAAGTAATCAATCCGATATTAGTAATTGGTGCTGGATTAAGCGCTGCGGATGCAATTATGGCTGCACGCTTTCGCGGCATTCCTGTGTTGCATGCCTTTCGTGACTCGTCCAATGAATGGAACAAGCCAGATGACGAAAAGATACGTACTATTTATGATAAGTTACAAGGCCTTCCTAGCTCCATGTATCCTGAATATCACAAGGTATACGAAATGATGGCTGACGGTGGTACTAATTATCCTCTATACAGAGCATTACCAGGATATACGTTACTCGGATTTACTGGAAATGAAAACGATTTTAATGATACTACCGGATCCGAAAAACAACCAATAGTTACTTTTTCAGATCCTGATGGATGTGTACATACATTTCGTGTTTCTACAGTAGCCATACTTATCGGTATGTATCAAACGATTCTAAAATAATCACGAATCTAAAAATATAATCTGTGTATAATGTTTTCTAATAAAAAAATGTTCATTTGTAGGTTACAAGCCTGATTTGTCTTATTTAAAAGATAACGGTATCGGTCTTGGAAAATATTCCGACAAAACCATAGATGGTAAATCGAATCCAATTGATGTTGATAATTTTACTTATGAAGTAACAAAAGCTTCGAAAAATGGACTTTATGCTTTGGGTCCTTTAGTTGGTGATAATTTCGTACGTTATATTCTTGGTGGAGCGTTTGCAATTTTAGTTCACATTCTGACTACCTCAACTCCTACCTAAAATAGTGCAAATATTTGTCAATCATTCGGATGATAAAAAAAAACCATGCTTTCTTATTTACTTTTTATACATACGTTCAGATTATAAATATTTTCTAAATATTTTTTCTTATTCGGATATTATTCATAATGCTGTATATGAAAAATAGTAAAATAGAATTCTTTTCTATTTAAATGAAATGTTCATCAAAACATGAACTTGTTTCCTTGCTTTTAAAAGTGTACATAAAAATGCATTAAAAAAAAAGGTCTGTATGAAAATTTTTACATCTATAATAATAGCTATTATGAACTTTGAAGAAGGAAAACAAGTCTAAACATATTCATTTCATGATACAATAAAATTTATAGGACTTTAACATTTATTGCATTCCATTTATTAGAATAAATATTTTTATTATGTACAATATTTGCTATATTTTGGATTACACAGCAAACATTAAGCATTTTTCATGTATTTTATTGAATTTCGCACTTTCAATATGTGTAAATGATAATATTTTTTTTTATACAAATTTTTATCATTTATTAATGAAATTATTAATGAATGATTTTTTAATTCATAACACATAAGATTTTTGTAGAACTGAAGAATAAATATTTACAATACATTTAGAAGTTATATAACACTCTTGCATACATTCAAGTACACATATATCACGCAACACATAAAAAGGGCATGTTTAGGCAAATATCTTTAAATAAATAAATATATATATATATATGTATAAATATATATTATTTATACATATATATATATATGTATATACATCAGATATGTACACACGTGTGTGTGTGTAATTGTTCAAACCTTTGTAATAATATTTTTTTAAGATTCCAACTTATATGTAGATAAATGATTACAATTAAATATAATAAATTATGTAGATATAAAATATATGTGCCGCTCAGTCTGTGATAAAAAAAAGGTGCAATGTTCAAAAAAATTTATCTAATATTCTTAAGAATAAAAATTCGATATTGTTAACTACTATGTTATCTTAGTATTTATTAAGTTATACTTCAAAATACCTATTTATAATATTTAAGTTTATATAAATAACATTATAATCATATAAAATACTGGATAAAATATTCATTTTAAAAAATCATTAAAAAAAAAATCAATACATATTTTTAATATTTTCTCATGGTTAATTTTGAACACATTTTTTTTCAATTATTTATTTTATCAAAATTTTATAGCAGCATTCTCAATTTAAATATATTAAAAATTAATCTAAATGAAAATGCAATTAAAAATCATTAATAAAATTATTAAAATTTACATTTATATTATATATAAATCTTAAAATCATTACATAACGATATGCAAATGATATCATGACAAAAAAATTATGGAATGATTTCGAGCATAAAATAAGAAAAATAATTTATATAATCATAAAAATAAAACATATACTTATTAAATTTCATCATTTTTCTTTTTACTTAGAATTAAAAATTTTCAAATATTTCGTCGAAAAATATTTTTTGCAAATTATGCACTATATATTTGTTTTTTTTTTACTAGAATAATTAATAACAAAGTAATTGTACATTAAAATTTAGTAGTGCAAATTGTATTTCATGTTTTAAACACGACAAAAAGAAAACTGACTAGAATGATAGCGCCTGCAAGAACAACTATGCAATACAATTTCTTATTGGCTCTTTGATAAGAATCAGCTTTTTTCAATTGTTTGTAACCCTCTTGTACTTGTATTTGTGTTTGTTCAATATTATAATCAATTCTATCTAGAATAGTACCTTGTTCTTGCACCATGGTTGCTAAATCCTATTTAAAGAAGATATTTATCTTATTATTTAACACAATAATTTTAATAACATTCATTTTGTTCTAATATTTAGAAAATCCCTTACTTTAAATATATGTCTGAGATCTGCTATACTTTGCACTATGTTACCAATCTGTTCTTCTCTTTCCATAGCTAATTTCATTCTGTCTTCTGGATCCTCTAATTGTAATAATACAGAATCTTGTTTTTGTTCATTATTTTCCCAAGAATCTGAATTTAGTTCATTTGATTCCATTAACCATGTGTCTGTTGTAGTATTATTTAAAAATATTGATTGATCTTCTGTAAAAAACTGATTACTTCTTTCTTCTCTTGATTTAACCTCTGAAATTATTAAATGAAGTTGGATATTTTTTTATTTCCATATCTAGCTTACATGCAAACTATATAAATCATACGTGTTAAATAGTGATTCTGAGCTGATCTGTATCGAAGACCCAGCTCTTGTAAAGCTGTTGAAAGAGCCATTACCGCGCTTATGGCTAATTGTCGTTCTGCAGATCCAGTAGTATGTCTTGCTGCAGCTTTTATAGCTTGTACTTGATGATAACCATTAGAAAATGCACGTCCTATTTCTCGTGTCAGTTGTTCCATTTGTCTTTCTTCCTGTAGACATGTTTTTAACGATTTGCTCTCTAACAATTGAGTAATCAAAATAAATCAGAAAGATTAACTAATCTTCTATTATTAAATATATATGTAATTTCTAACATAATGATCATTAATTGTTAGAATTAATAACAAACCTGAGAAGTATCATCTAATGTTGGCCTAGTTAATTGTTTAGCATGTAATTCTACTAAACTATCTATTTTAACACGTAATCTACTTAAAATATATTGTGTTTCTTCCAAGGCATCAGTCCATATAGGTGGTGCATTACTTTCCAAATTAACATTTTTTAATTCAACATTATCCGAAGTACCAGAATCTGAAGTTACTAGTGCCATTCGGTCAGACAAATTCTGAAATTATACAGAATATTATTTATTTTTTTAAATTTTTAACAAAAAATTCGCTAATTGTTCACAAAATTATAGGTTATGTCATACCTGTTCAGCATATATGTGTTTGCTTTGTAAAGCATTATTTCTCATTAAAACAAATGGTTCTGTTAAATTTCGCATAGCCATTGTGTTCAAAATTCTTTACTCAATTCGTTAAATGATTCACGATAGATTATTTGATACACTCCTTTCTATACACAGTAACTTTATTCTCTCAATGTGCTCCATCTGTCATCGTGTAACAATTGAAATAATTGATTAACAAAAATTATTAAGCATTTTTTTTATATTTCATACATTTGTTCGAAATTTAAGATAACACGTGGAAAGTTATGTATGTAGAAAATTTTTATCTCTAAATATTTGATATATCATGTACACAAATACATATCGTTATATAATATCGATATATTTTTACGCACAAAAAAAATTTTTGGAATTGACTTAAGAATTTTAAAATTTATTTTCGAAATCTAATACAGTTATGTGTAAGTTTTTTTTTTTACAATAATTGCAAATTATTTCATTATATATTTATATATTTTTATTATTTCTTTTAAAAAATTACATAAAATTATATAAAACACTGTATTATAAACAATAAGTATTTTTTATTAATTATGATTCTAGTGAAACATTTTTGACTATTGATTATTATAATATTATATTGAATATTATAGATAAAAATATATTTATAACATTAATACATACATCTTAAATATATATAACCATAATTACAGTAATTAATTCTTAATTATTAAAAAATTATTTTTTATATTTATATATTTATTCTTGCAGACATTTCTTCAATACTAATTACAAATTTTTGCTTTTAATTTAAATTATTATTTTTTTTAATAGTTTCAATAATTAATGGTTTAAAAGTGTAAAGATTCCCAATTATTACTTGTCTCTTAATAATCTCAAGATTTTCCAGTCCTTTATTATAATACTCATTAATCTTCTTTTTATCTTGTACTGTTTTATTTTGTTGAAATTCATATCGAATTTTACGTAAAGTATACATCCTATAATAAATATGAGATTATACTTATAAGTTTATATTTATAAATATATGATAATGATATATGATAATGTAACTTGTAAATTAAATGTTTATAATATTTATTAATATAATATTCTTCATTATATTATATTTATTCATAATATATATACATATATATATATATTCGAATAATTATAATTTGGTTAATATCAATATTACAAATTTTATGTACAAGGAAATCAATAAAAAATAACATTTTAAATTACAAGAAAATAATTAATAATTATTAATTTCATAATTTATAACTTACCGAAAATTATAAAGATTCCATTTTTTAGTTTCTCGAATTAAGTTTCGATAAAGATTCAAAATATCTTTTCGACTAGCCATTATTTGTATGAACCATAACACATCATAAACTAAACATGTTATAGATAGATAACATGTTTTTACGAGTTTGTATTAATATTAAATATATAAAATTAATTTAAATTTTACACGATATATTCAGCAAGTTAAATCACTAAAAATAAACAAAATAAATTAAATATTATGAGTTTGATACTGAAGAAAAATATTTATATTAATAATAATTTCATAAATAATTATATATAAATTAATATGCGAAAAAAAGCATATTTTTTATTTTATATCTCAAAATTATAAATCAACCTTAATTTCTTTAAATTTTAAAAATAAATCATATGTTTCCATTTTCTATAACTGATTTGTTAAATGATGGAATTATAAGTTTTCAAAACTTTTTTTTTAATTCTTTGATTACATTTCTGAATGCAATTTTTATAATAAATAACTTTAATCTTTTTATCTTTTAATAAATAATAATGTTATAAATTTTCCTTAAATTATACTATGAATATATATATGAAATATGTACATTTAATAACTTATAAATAAAAAGTTAAAAAACGAAAAATTTTCGAAAATATATAAATATAGATTCATATACACTTCTATTAATTATTAAAAATTAATACAATTCCAATTTTGAACTTATATAATTAAATTTTTGATTTTAAACTTTGAAGTTACCATAAGTGAAGTTATAATGATTTTACAAAGGTTAGATTATACATTCTATATATATATTATATTATCTTAAATGCTTAAATATTTTTATAAATAATAATTGAAATAATTTTATAGGTGCAAAATATATAAATATTATAAATATTATTATCAGAAAATATTATTTAATAGAACATTTTCTGTAGCTACACAAACTGAGACAAATAATGAAATAACACTATTAGGCCATAAATATTTAACAGATAATTGGACAAATATTAATGAAAATATAATATCCAAATTAGGAAGAAATTTACATATTTCTCCATATCATCCTTTATCTCATATTCGTCAACGTATTATTAATTACTTTTATATACATTTTCATAATCGAATTGGAAATCCTATATTCAGTGTATATGATAATATATTTCCTGTAGTTACAGTAACTCAAAATTTTGATTCTCTTCTTGTATCAAAAGATCATCCATCTAGAAAAAAATCTGAATGCTATTATATAAATCAGGATACTTTGTTACGAGCTCATACAACAGCTCATCAAACAGAATTTATTTCAATGGGTTTGAATAATTTTCTTATAATAGGAGATGTTTATCGAAAAGATGAAATAGATTCTACACATTATCCTGTTTTTCATCAAGCAGATGCTGTTAGATTATGTACAGCAGAAGAAGTATTTCATAATGTAAATGATTCTGAAGAATTAAAATTATTTGAACATAGAGGTATAGAAACTAATGAAAAGCAAGCTTGTCATACTTTGGAATCTATTAAAATAATGGAATATGAGTTAAAAAACACTTTAACAGGTTTAGCAAAATCACTCTTTGGATCAGGTATTTTTAAAAAGAAAAAACAATTTTATTATATATATGTATATATATATATATATATTTTATATATTTTTATTATTATTAATTGTTACTTTAATATTATAATTTTAGAAATTCAATGTAAATGGATTGAAGAATATTTTCCTTTTACTCATCCTTCATGGGAATTAGAAATTTATTATAAAGATCAATGGCTTGAAATATTAGGATGTGGTATTATGCGTCAGGAGATTTTACAGAAGTCAGGTGCAGGAGAACGTATTGGATGGGCATTTGGATTGGGTTTAGAAAGACTAGCTATGTGTTTATATGATATTCCAGATATTAGATTATTTTGGAGTAAAGATAGTGGATTTTTAAATCAATTTAAAGTTGAAGATCCTAATAAAACAATAAAGTTCAAGGTAGATTAATAAACTAATAAATATAATTAAATATTATTATAAGTAGTATTATAATATATTAAAAATTATATTAATTATATTATATAATTATTAATTATATTAATTAATATATATAATTAAGTATTACATATATATTAAAAATTAATATATTAAAATTATTTATTACAGCCAATTAGTATTTATCCTCAATGTAAGAATGATATAAGTTTTTGGTTACCCGAAAATAAAAATTATTCATCGAAAAATTTTTATGATCTAGTGAGAAATATTGGTGGTGATAGGATAGAACAAGTTATATTTAAAGATAAATTCTTTCATCCTAAAATTAAGAAATTATCACATTGTTATACCATAATATATAGAGATATGGAACGTACATTATCGAAAAGAGAAGTAAATAATATTCACAAACAAATATGTAAAGATGCAGTTGAAAAATTACATGTTACAATAAGAGGAGAACAAAAAATATAAGCAAAAAGAGATGAATTATTTGGATATTGTTTATTTTTTTTTTTTTAATGTTTTAATTGTATATATTGGAAAAAAAGTAGAATAATGAATAAATTCAAAAAATTCAAATGAATATATTATTACATTTTCTACATAAATTAATTATAAATATGTCATTAGATGAAATATTATTTATCTATAAATAGTAAGATAATTATATAATCTACAGTATGATACATTTCATTAACATTGTAATTAACAACAATTATATCTAAATCTACATTACAATTTACGCGTGAATATAAAAATTATTTATTATAGCAGTATATATTCATGATAAATTATATTACATTATATTATAATTAAAAGTAATAAATTTTATTTGAAATATAAAATAAAAATGTTATCAAAAGAAAAAAATGATAATAGATAAAAATCTCGATCTTTAATTCGTAAAAAAATTTAACTTTGCATATGTTTATTTGTATTTTTATTTATTAAATACATTAAGAAAATCTCAAATAAAACATATGCTTTTAATTTGTCTTATAAACTTATTATATGAATTAAAATACTGTAAATAATATGCAATCAAATATACATAATAAACATGAAATGAAAACGAATAAAATGCTACACATTACATGAATATATTTTAAAAATGAAAATTATTGTTTATTAAAATAAATAAAGACAAAGAAGATATATATCTAATTTTCATTTTTTTAAAATTATTATCATTGCAATTGTAATCTGACAAATTTGAGAAATGTTTACATTATTAGCATTATACGTAAGCATAACAATAATAATAATAGCAATAATAATAACAGTCAAAATTTAATAAAATTTAGTCAAATTAACAAAATTTATCATTAATTTAGAATTTAAAGAAAAAAGAAGAAAATTGAATCTGATCTGTTCTAATGATACAATAAAATGCTTAATATTATATATTTAAAACAAAAAAAATTATAAATTATAAATTAATATTTTGTTAGAAATTATTTTCAATATTATGTTATACAATTTTATATTTAATAATTTTTTTTTGTAAAAAAATTTAAAAAATACTGAAGAATCTTATGAAATGTAAATTTATCTATTTTGCATTAGCAGAGCTTGAATTAGAAATAATTAATTAACTTCAAAAAAAATTTTACTACTTTTTCAATTCAAAATTTTGTCAACATTTCATATATGTTACTTTTATTATTTAAAGTGACAATGTTATGTAAAATTTAAGATAATTTGGTATAACTAGGAGGAGAAAATTTTTTTCGTAAAAATTTCAAGATATATAATGGCATACAAGAAATTAAAGTTATAAGTAATACTTTCCACAGAAAATCAGTAGTCTTGATAAATTCGGCATCTGTGTTATAATTAAAAGAAAGAGTAATTAAATTTCTTTAATGAACTTATTCCTTATTTTTTGCAAACATATATTAATTATACGCACCAAAATAATCTTTGAGAACGACTAGAGATAATAAATAAAGTGCCAATGAGAAAATCTCTGCAAGTATCATAATATGATGCCATGTTCTAATAGTTAAAGCTACCATTATTAATTCCGTCAAGACGAGTGCTGTAAAACTTATGGCCACTATATGAATAAATTCATCTTCAAACATAATGAGTGCGCCGTACATTATAACACCTCCTAAAAGATGATTTAAAAAATTAATATATTGATGGAAAATTTAAAATTATTAATAAAAATTATTGGATTTATTATTTATTAATCTGTTAATTTATTTACCTTGATATATACTTATTAAAATCCACATAAAGAATGTCTTATAAGACAATGATCGGCCCTTACTAAGTTCTTTATAAAGTTCTGGGTAAGTAAGAGCAATTTTTCCCGATACATCTTTATCTAGTACCAAAGAAAATACGGGAAACATCGTATATATTGTTCCATAACTAAAAAAATATAAAGATTTATTTAAAAATCTTAATTAAAATATAAGATTAAGATACGTCAGAATTATAAATTATTAATTATTCATATTTAATAAATTATTTTGAAATCAATTAATTTTTCTTACCCAACCATTAAAAATCCTTGGTATAATGATACAGATGATAAATAAAAGACCGCAGAAAACACAGCTTGCATCGTAGAAATAATTAAACCTCGATGAATAACAAATTGACTTAAAGCAGCAGAGCGTTTATAACTTCGACGTCCGTGAACTAACAAAAGATTGGCCAAATGACTAAACTGAGAAATGGAAAAATCTGCAGCCAAAGAAGCTTGTCTTCCTTCAAGACCTTCAAGACCTATACCTGAAAATATATATTAGTTTGAGAAACAGTTCATTTGAATATAAAAACATAATGATAATTACCAGCATCTGCTGCTTGTATCATTGATACATCATTTCCCCCATCACCGACAGCTGCAGTTCTTTTGCCAGTATGTCTTTGAATAAGACTTACAACTTCCGCTTTTTGCGTGGGTGAACATCGACAGCAAACAACAGCCGGTGAACCGCATGCTAATTCCAAAAATTCTTGTTCATAATATTGTAAGCATACCTCTAAAGAATCTCCACTGATGACTAAGGCACAATCTTGTTTTTTACGAAACGTATTTAATTCCAAATGCGCATCTGTACGAGTTACCACTGATTTAAAAACATGAAGGCTTTGTGTCCGTGAAACTAAACGCGAAGATTTTGCTATACAAGTTGCCGTTTCTAATTTGTCACCTGTTAACATCCAAATCTAAAAATTACAAAAAAAATATTGTAATTTTACTTTTAATTAAAATGAACAAAAAAAAATTTAATTTCATGTATAATATAAATTCAAGATAAATTATACCTTAATGCCAGCATTTCTTAATAATTCCAATGTAGGTCTTACTCTATCTTGTAATCTATCTTCAACACCAGTTACACATAATAATTCCATTTCTCGTTCTAAACTTTCTACAACTGCAGCAACTCTTGAAACGCGATCACTGACGCTCATTCTTGCTGAATTATATCTAAAAGAAAAATATCTCTTATGTGATTTATTATTTCTAATCATTTTATAGCTATACACGAAAATTTTTTACCTTGCTTCAAAATCAAGATACTGTTCTTCTGTTAAATTCTTTTTTGCAACAACTAGAGTTCTTAAACCTTCTCTAGCCATATTACCACATTCTTCTTCAAGCCAATCATTATATTGTACTATTCCGGACATTACTACATCCGCACCTTTTAAATAAAATACTATTTCAGAACTAGATTCTTCTTTCACTATTATTCCCATCCGTTTGGTTTCTGATGTAAATGGAAATATTTGCAAGATTGTATAGTTCAAAATTTTGCCATTTGGAGCTTTTAATTGCATGAAATTTAAATCGCGTTTCACTAGTGCTAATCCCATCTCTTCCGTCCATTTAACTAATGCTACTTCATCTGGACTAGAAGCCTGATAATTACGTTTTTGTTCTGGTACATAATAATGTTGATCTGCTTCAGTTTGACTGAAATTTTTTGAAATAAAAAATAAAAATAATTTAAATACATATATTATGTGGACTAATTATTAATCTTTCAAATAATCTTTCAAAATTACCTTTGAATAGAACCAGAATCTCCTGTTTCTGCTGTCTGTACGCTCATTGTATCCAAATTAGCTGATTTAGTTATTTCATCATAAACTGGTGTTACATTATGACATAATGCCAAAGCATGAACTGCATCATATATTCTAGTACTTTCAGATCTTCTTACTTTTCCACTGTGTATAGATGTTGATGGTTTTACCGGTGAAGTTTCAGAATTTGCATAACATGTTTGTAATACGGTCATAACTTCGTCAAATGTTTCTTGACCATAAGATATCATACCCAAATGTAATTTTTTGAAAACCATTTTATTCTGTGTTAATGTACCAGTTTTGTCACTTAATAAATATGAAATACGTCCAAGTTCTTCCGGAATAGTAGTAGTTCTGACAACAGTTCCAGCAATTTCTTTATCCCTTTGTATACACCAAGCATAAAAAGCTTTCCCCATATCTAAATTTACTCTTAAACTGATTGGTATTATATAAGAAAATAATAAAACAAAACGAAACATATAACGATACCATGGCCCATTAAATCCTTTTAAAGACATCATTACTAATGCTAATCCAATTACAGCACAAAATAAAACCTATAAAAATTCATTCAATAATATGTATTTTATAAATTGAATTATAAATTATATTAGATATTTTTATGATTATAAATTACTTTTGTCAATTGATTTATTTCTTGATCTAATAAACCAACTTTCGATCGTGGTGCAGAATGATTCATAAGAGATCTAGTTTCTTGTCCAGTATAAACTACAACACCAAGAGCTGAACCTGATGCAATTGCCGTATTGGCCCATAGAGTATTATCCACACCTAAACTTTCTTCACTGCTATATCCATCATACTATAAATTATAATATAATTATTATATATATATATATAATAATTATTATACATTTATTGTACATATTTATTACATTTATTATATTTTTATATAAATATTTAAGATAAAATAACTGAATATTTCAAATTTTACCCTTGTAAATGTTCCAATAAAACTGTGAATATCTTTTTGTGGTTTCTCAACATATATGCTAGCTTTTATATCGAACAGTTGAGAATTATTTTCTAACTTTTGTGTAGCTGGTACAGCTAATCGTAATTTCCAATCTGTTTCTCCATCTAATTGATCAGTTCTCACAAAGCATGCACCAGATTTTTCTGTGGTTCGTAAAAGAACCAAATCAGCTGGAACTCTTTGACCTTTTTCTACAATAACCTTGAACAAAAAAATAATAAAAATAAATATTCTATTTTTATTTCTTTTTTTATTTTTATTTAATTACATTTCCATTTTCTTACCAAATCACCCACTCGCAATTTAGAACTTGGTACTAATTCTGGAGTATCAAAACCTTTTACTAATCTATAATATTTTTGGGCATTGACTTCTTTATCTCTCTTGTATCGTCTAAAATCATCAATTGCTTCTCGACAAATTGTAACAGTTAACACAAAACATAGAGGTCCCCAATATGTATATAAATATCCTATTCGTATATCTGGTATGAATTGTGATATGGCCATAAGCAAAAAATATAAATTTAGAAAAAATTTGAACTGTTGGAAAAGAACCTAAAAAATAATTAATTAATTTAATATTCTTATTATATATATATTTAATAACATAATCTACAATATTCCTTACCAGAGGTAGAAATGTGACAATATTATATTTCTGGTTTCTGATGACATTAGTAGGAAATTTTTCATGCATTAGTTGACCAATTTGAATAACCCTGGCTCTTAATTCACGTTCTCTGCAACATCTTCTCCACATCCAGGTACAACATCTAAAATGAGACAATAATATATACAAATACAGATAGATAAAAAAAGAAAAAAATATAGCATCAATTCTTCGTTTATTTATTAAAATTTTTTATTAAAATATATAATACCATAACCATAATAATTATAATGATCGCAAATGAAGAGAAATGTGTTAATTAAATAAATATAAAACATGGAATATATATAATATAGTTACTGTATTGAAATCCAGTTAAACATCATGGAAGTAATCAGTAATATATATTGAATTATTTAATAAGTTCTTGCAAAGAAATTAAAAGATTACATAGAAATCGAAATTTTTTGGAGGAGTAAAATGTACGTCACCTTGTCCACGAGTTGTCATTCCGCGGTTTAGATATTAACGGAATATCTTCTTTTGATAGCCTTATAACATTGCTTTGTGTCTCCATTTAGATATTTCTTTATTACAAATCATATAAAGAAACACTTATATTAGCTTCTTGTTAAAATAACACTGTCTAAAAAGTATTCTTCGATATTTAACACAATTCTGTTGTGACATCATAACATCCATGAAATACGAACTTACAAGATGAATTCACTAATTTACTACAGTGACTTACACTATATGTTCTATTTAATGTATAATTTCCACATTTCTTAAATATTTTTTATTAAAAATAAAATTTTTGCGAAATCATATTTTTAATTATTTAATTTTAATGGTAAAATAATAAATTTAATTCTATTGTAAAAATTATTTTCATTTTTTTCAATTAATTATAGTATATATATTAAAAATCAATTTTTAAGTAATATTATTATATATTTTTTTATTTTCAATATTATCATATATTATTATTTCAAAAATTTATTTTTATATTTTGAATATTTTGATGTATATCCATAAATTTTTATTATTTGTTATGTTGGCTACCATTAAAGAATTACCACTAGAGGATTATAGACTTATTTTCATCGAATATCATATTTATTTTTATTCGATTTTTTTCAATGATTCATTATTAAATTTATAACTTACCCGCAAAAGCAACTCCTGAGGAATACAGAAAAATTATTTATTCGTCGTCTTCGTGAAGTTAAAAGTCGTATACTATCTTCAGAAGGTTGGAGAAGATAGTCAGTTTCTTCATCCATTTCAAAATCTCGCTCATCCGAGCTTAAACGTAATGGCATTTCTTCTAACCGCATATTTTTTTGACTAATCACTCGATAAATTTTCTTTTCCATTTACCACGAATACACAACTATTATTATTTTTATGGTATATTACATATGCAGCATGTGTAATATATGATATATGTAAATCATATACATTCATAAAAGCAAACAACATACATACATATTTTTATATATTCATCTATACATCTTTCTTTCAATGACAAAATATGTTACACATAATTTTCACGTAACATTATACATATGTATCATATAATATTAAAGCATTACACTATCTAAATATACGTACGCTACAGGTACGTACGTGATCTTTGTACCTTGTTTTAGTTAAATAGAATCGTGATTTTTGGTAATTAACATTTTATATTTATTTTTTAATTTTTCAATAACAATATTTAAAATGACACTGTCAATTGACATTTTATCGATTGATTTACTGATCTTGTTTATTTACGAAATACGAGCATACATGCGATATACGTGCATACATGCCCAATGTTCTTCTTTCCACGTACGTACATGTATACATCGCGAAAAATTTTTCAAACAACGACAATACCATTGTGTATTAAACTTTCGAATCATTTCAATTTTAAACAAGAATAAATTCAAATTTGACGGAATTTCAGTTTATTCTTAAACTAATCATTAATCAACGCGATATCTCGAACTTTTACAATGGGTGCGGCCATGTTAAGTACTCAATAATCACGTGATTCGTTTGACATGCTTCTTTGGACGCATGCTTGCATGATTTGAAATTTTACGTTTTTCAAATCTAAAATTATAAATTTAAATTAAACAACAAGTCTTGATTTTTTCTATATTCTATAAATAATATTTTATTTTATAGATTGTGTGTATAGATTAATCATTATAATATTTATTATTCAAGTATAACTTCATAATGTAACGCTAATTTTTTTATTGTATCCTTAAATGTTTCATTTTGATATTCTCCATTTTTAAATAAATTGTGGAAAAGTTGTGTACACATTTCTTTTTCGTTTTGTTTCATAAAATTGATTGTTAAGTAAAATCGATTACATTTACTCAAAATGCATAAAATATCAATAATAAATTCGATATTATTCACATCCGAAACATTTTGTAAGCATATGTCTATTAGTTCGACAAATAATGTTGGAGGAATTTCTGTATAAAAAATTTTCTCTCGTAAATTATGTCTGAAATATTAGAATAAATAATAATAGATTAATAAATAAATTTTCTTTTTTTAATGTTTCGATTTAATTAAATAAATAAGTTACCTTAAAATTTTAAGATAATTAAATTTTTCTTTATATTCTTTAATCGTTTTCCAAAATTGTATAAATTGATCATATGTAATGGGTATTTCATTTTTAAAAATATTTTCATTCTCTTTTAATTTTAGACAATCTTTAGACTGATCTTCTTCTGGATTGTTAAATGGCATCATATTTGAATTATTGGTACAAATAATAGGATTCCATAATTTTTTTACCTCATATTTAATATCGGAGTGTTTTAAAGGTTTTAAGTGAGCAGCATTTACCTAATAAAAAATTTAATGTAGATGGATAATTCATATTGATAGATAATAATATTTTTCTAAATATATTATTACCATTTGTCTGAAATCTTCATATGTAGGTACATTTTGTTCCACTGCTCTAATTTTAGCATCATTTTGTAATTTATATAATTCATCTTCTTTAAGAGCCTCTAAGAGTTCTAATTGCATATTTTTATAATCTATAGGCAATCTTAATTTGCTCATTTATCACGATTCGAAGTTTTGAAGGTATTTAATTTTTGAGATAACACAATGCACGATATGATAATACACGATGAAATGAAATACTTAAGATAATAAATAATCATTATCTATATCGTGAATGGTTGCTATAGTAAGTTGCTATGGATACGATTATGTTGTATCAATACATAGTTTGAATAATAAAATTAAGTAATAAAATTTAAAGACAAATTGTAATCATAAGAGTTTATTAAGATATTATTAGCTTTTATATCGATATATCAATATATTTGCAAAATAATATTATGATAATATTATAAAATAACATTATCTTCTGATGTTAAAATCTTTTTTATTGTTTTGCTCTGTCTTTTTTTATATAATTTATCATGAGTTCTTTTCATCTCTAAAATTTCCTTCATTTCTTCTTTGTCCTCTTCCTAAAAAAATATATATTTTATTCTATTACAATTATTTATCTATTAAAAATTATTATAATTCTCTCTTATTTTTTACCGATTGATTCAATCGAAGTACTAATGCTCTTCGACCATCAGACATTGGTTCAGAATAATCCATTAATTTTTTAAGTCTTTCATCAGGGCTCACTCCTCTTTCAACTACTAAAACTATACGTGCCCACTGTAATATTAATTGCAACAAAATTATGATTACATAAAATGATCGTAAGAATGGAAAAAATAAGAAAAAAGAAGAAAAACATACTTGTCTTTGCCATTCATTTCTTGTTTCTGCAATTTTCTGATATGTATTTCCCATCATAGCAATTAACATATTTACCAATAATATAGCAACGATCGCCATGTACACTACAAATAAAAACTGCAATAAAATGAATTTATATATACATCAAATATTTGAAAAGAATAATTTTGCGGCAAATATTATTTATCTAACGCACCTTGGCTTCTATCTCGTGTTGCGTTCTTTCAAAAGCACCATAATAATCTCCAAAGTTTGTCATGCTCATCAGAAACATTGCCATTATACTTTCTATTGGTGATGGCATTGGATTGCTCATCGAATCATCTACTCCTTCCGGTGTATTTGGATTATCGAAAGATAAAAATATAATATAGTATGCTGAAAAAGGAAAACGACAATCTTTTGAAAAAAAATGAGAAAAAAAGAAAAAAAGTTACATAATTATATTGGATTAGAAAGAGATACAAGACAATGTTTGGATATATGTTTCAAAATAATTAAGTTATATAATGAAATAAATAGCTACGTAAAAAAAATACTATGTGATACGTATTTGTAAATATATATATATATATATATATATATAAAAATAAGATAATTGAATTGGCAAGATGCCTAATGTAAATAACATATTATGTTTTAGAATGGAAGATATCTCAATGCAACAATATGTGTCAATGTCATTTGTTATGTAGTAAACTAGGCGAGCGATTAAGTCATAAGGCAAGCTTGTATCGTATCGTCTACTTGGTCGTTATACATTTTGATTATCTACAAGAAAAAGAGAAAACGTCATCGACATGTTTGCTCGTGAGTATTAATTTAATCGATCAATTTACTCTTACTTGAATCGATCGTAAGTTTATTTTTATCCGTGATCTACGTTCGAAAGCAAGATATGATGCATCTGTTATCATAAAAGTTTCTGATTAGAGGATTGATCGTAATAGAAATAAAAGAACATAATAATCTAATGCATCTAACATCGATCAAATTAATCGCTAGATGAAGAAGAAAATTTCAGAATTTTCAATTCCTTTTGGATTAAAATTTTTCTATCGATATTTTTACCTTGGGAAAATCCCATCACGAAGACCAAGTAAATGGAGACGAAACGGAGCAGATCGCCCATGATCATTCTGTAAATCATGACGACGAACGGACCGACCGTTTTGAAACCTCTACAGAAAAATAAAAAATACGGTGCCGTAGTTAACATAACGACAACAGCTAGCATATCTTCAACTTGGTCGGCGCAAATCAATCTTAAAAATGGGAAGGTTAACAATATACAGCAGGAAAAGAGAAACATTACTCTGGACGGTGCAGTCATCTAAAAAAATGATCTCCCTCATTAATATTTCATTGCATCACCTAATTATATTTACGTGTCCCTTACTAGATTTTCAATAAACATATTAAGACCTAGAAATCTGGCTTCTCGTAATGCTGCAAAAATATAAAGAGCGGCCGCAATTTCCATTAATACCTCAGCGGTCAATCTAATCTTTCCCGATAACGTATCTAGATGCATTAGTCTGCATTCTTCTGTAAGATTGTTCCACCTAACGTTTGAAACAAGCAATTTGAAAAATCCGATAAAAAGAAAAAAATTGTTTACTTCGTATCAATCAATCAAGATTTGTCGAAGAAACTAAATTATTTCAAAAAGTGCAACATACCAGTTGTATTTGCTGGTAAATATCCCATCGTTGAATAGAATCGTCGAATTTATCGAAAGGATAGTTTCATTGATTTTCAAATTATCGATCGGTCCAGTATCGTTTTTAGAGTAGAAATGTTCGGTTGCGGATGTTTTGTAAGAGTGGTTAAAAAATTCGATCTCGTTTCTGGATCGATTCGTCGTGAGTATATCGTTCAAAGCGGATGTCAAATTCTCGATGATAACGAGCTTCAGCTTATCGAAACGGGTTCTTGTCAAATTCCAAGGATATTTCACGTTCGAGACGAAAGCAGCGGAAACAATTTTATCAAGAAGGAGGAAGAGATTAGAATTAAGGAAAGGATTCGAGGTTCGATTGATGGTAACGTTCGAGATAGGAGGATCCACTATTGGTGAAATTGTCGACAATTCGGTGGACGTGAGGGGCGTCTGAGCAATGGGATTGGAAACGGATGATATCGTTGCTGGACCGGGTCGAAGGGTGAAACTGATCAACGACAGGACAAAGTAAAAACAAAATAGGAAAAATTGACGATAAAATCGAAATTTGACGAATGTGTTCCACTTGGCGTTCAACAGATCAATCAGAATTCCGTCCATCAGTTCCAAGTGCTCGTCTTTTTCCTGTATATATAAGAAACATCATTTTTCGATGGATATAAATAGAAAGCGAAGTTAAGTTTTTCAACTCACGCCGAATACGACCAGATTTAGAGCGGAATTATGACTAATGCTTCCCGTGTCGACATCTATGGTGTCGACTTGCGAGAGGGGATAAGCTGCGCACGTTATGCTTCCGATCTGCCAATAGATCTCTCGCTCGATGTTTAAAATGTGAAAAAACATTTCGATCTTTGCCAATTTCGCCGACAATGTCAAGGGCGTTAAGTGTTGAGCATTCCTGATCGCTAACGATGCGCCAACTTCGTACGCCATATCGAATGTGGCCTTGCATTGCGGAATAATCGTTAATTCGATCATTTGCATTTATTTATTTATTTTTTCGACGACGAATTTCTTACCAATTTTTCGTAAATGACCAACATATGTAAAACGGTGTTTCCGTTCGTATCTTGTTTGTCGGGGTCAGCTCCTCTTGCGAGTATCAATCTGTAACACTCTTCCTGTCCCAAACACGCGGCAAAATTTAAAGGATACTCGCCCCAATAAACGTAGCTATTCAATCAAAAGATAAAAGGAAATAATAAGGATTGTTACGTTACACCGGCGCTTCTTCATTTGTATTCCAGTTGAGAGTTTCTTCTTTACCCGTTGTAATTAGTTTCCGGAGTTACGCAAACCCATTCGTGATCAAGACTGTCCGCCCTCGACGCTTTTTGATCCTCCGGGCACATAAAGTTTCCTATGCATCTTTCGTGTACGTCCGCGCCGCTGTCCAAAAGGAATTTTACCATCGACGGATCTTCGTTTACGATTGCGATGTGTAATGCGCTCTCGCCTGATAAACAAATTGAAATTGATCGAAAGATAAAAAAAAAAGAGATTTCTTCGAGTCATTTTTATCGCGTCTTAAATCATCACCAACCGTAATACTCGTCGCTTATGTACACATCGTTGATAAGCTTAGGATAAAAACGCAGCAAACGCTTAGCCAAATCGATGTGAATAGCAGTTGCGTGTAGCATACACAAATGTAAAATCGTTTCACCGACTGCTCCCCTCTCGCCCAAACTCCAGCATACTAATCTGTACTTGCTTTTATCTGTTAATAGTTTTTTTTTTTTAATTTCTCTATATTGTTTCAACTCTTTCGTTATTTCTTGATTATATTCACCTATTTTCGTCTCGTCCACTTCATCCTCGCCCATATCTTTATCTATGTCGTAATCGGCCGGATTCTCCATAGCCCGCAACGGTGGAAGCTGTTACGCGATTGATAGAAAAGAAAACGAGAAAATTTTTCGTGACCCGTATAATTGATTACTTACTTAGAGTATTATTATTCTACCATTTTGTGCTTTGGACGATCCTTGTTTCTCAACAAAACCAATTTCTCGATCGGGATCCATTTACCTTTACCCTTGTTATATAAATATGGTTCTACTTTTGTTCTCAGGGCATGGTCCAATTCCGCGTATTGTTTAGTTTGCGTTGCTCTTTTCATCATATCTACCAATAGACCACCACCTGAACGAAAAAAAAAAAAAAAAAAAAAAG
>NW_006263579.1:54005-58935 GCF_000469605.1 Apis dorsata
ATATATTTCTTTGTCATTCTTATTGCTTTTATTTACCTTTCAAGTCGACTAATTTGTAAAGCAAAATGGACGATGCGTCCGTCTGTTTCTTCACTCCGCTGGCTACGTTGCTTTCCGTATTTCCCATCTTCTTATTTTTTTATTGTTAGAAGGACACACGATCTTTGATACCAACACGATGACGAATGATTCAAGTGATCGATGCGATTTTAATGTTCATACCATTCTCTCATCTCTCTGCTATTGCGTTGCCATGGAATTACATTCTTGATATCGATCACGCAATGACAATTCTGTGAGGCGTACCGATACACATTTTTGAAAATTGACTTTATCTCGCTGGAAACCAGAAATTGGAAACCGGAAATCTCTTTTAATCTCTTTTGACCAAAAATTCTGCCAAGCAAAACCGGATTTTATTAATCGATTCGTTAAAGAACTTGAACGTTACTTTATCGAATTTTCTTTAAAGGATATTCTCTCATTTTTTGATATGTGATTACCTTTAAAATCTAATTTATAATAAGCGTACCACAATCGCGAATAAAATTCTCATTTCCTGGAAAAAATCTATAAAGGAAAAAAATAAGAATGTGACATCAAGTGGATATCTTATTCCTTTTATTGTTTCTTATTAATTTTAATATTAATTGCATCTTTATTAAATCTTTATTAAAATATTTTACGTATATAAATATAGAAATAAGATTAAAAGATATTAAAAATTACACAAAGAAAAAAAGTAAAATGATATATAATAAATAAAAATACCTCGTAGGCCCCGGAGGGATTCGAACCCTCGATCTCCTGTTTACTAGACAGGCGCTTTAACCAACTAAGCCACGGCGCCAAGTTGTTCCTAAACTTCTCAAAGAATATATTTCAGTATATCTAGATAATGATGTTTAATAATATTAATATAAAGTAAATTATTGATAATTTATTAAATATTAATATTTCTTAAATTATATTATAACACTAGAAAGGATCTTTATATATAGATATAACACATAAACATAAATTACAATTTTTATTATCATAAAATGAATCGGTATAATTCGTATAACTTATTTATGAATTTAAGTAAAAATTTCAATATTTAATATTAAATATTTCTTAAAAAAATGACTTTTTCCAATATATATATAATTTATTGAAAAATTTTCTCAACGTGGCTCGTTGGTCTAGGGGTATGATTCTCGCTTAGGGTGCGAGAGGTCCCGGGTTCAAATCCCGGACGAGCCCTCTCGTGTTTTTTCTTTTTTTTTTAAATTTTCCTTTCAACTCTTTGCACAAATTGTAATTAAGTTTCTCAGATCAAGCTGTATATACTTCTAAAGTTGTTTTTCGTTCGTTTCGTTCATAAAAAATTTGCATAAAAAAAAGTGATATTATTCCCCGTTCAAAGATATGCAATTGGCAAAGATAAACACGTGTGATTAACAATTTAAAAAAAAAAAAAACGCTTGTTTTCGAGCTTTTTAATTTCAGTTTGAAAGAAGAAGAAGAAGAAGAATCTTGTGTTCGCTGTGTATATTCGTGGCGAGTCGGAATCGTAACTATTGTGACAGTTGTGCACTCACTCGCGAGTTTAATCAGAGACCTTTGCATATTCGAGGAATGACGAATCTCAAGGGAAGAAGTCGTAAGGAGATCCGGTAAGTAGCCAAGAGGAAACCGAATCGCGATACCACCGTGGGACGCGACCAGGCTAGCATTTAGCTCGCGTTTACCTAGCGTATTCGCAGGTCAGTTAGGCTCCTGCTTTCGAGCCGCCAGCACCGATCGATTCTCCTCTAATCGTTTACAATCGTTATTACGACACCGCTAATCATCTTCGAAATTTATCTCGCAGCGAATATTTTCCGCGAACGTTCAAACGAGAGTTCAAAACCTCGTATCGTTTGAAATTACCTCACTTTCTTTTCAATCGTCCGAGCTGTCAAAATTTTTATCCCTCTTTTATGTCTCTTTTTCAATCCTCCAATCTTTCAAACCATTGTCACTGTCATCCAAGAACATTTGAAGATATTTTAGAACGCGTATCTACGCCCGTCTACTGCAGGCGTGTACTGGTACCGAGTACTGCGAACCAAGTGCTAACTGACGTTTGTCAAAAGAGTCAAGTGTCTTCTCGGATCTGACAATCTCGAACAAACCAACAAGTAAGTGACACTTTGATATTTTAATATTTAATATCATTCATTTAATTAATCAATTGCATAACTATATGGATATCAAGTAATAAAATTGATATTGTTTCTAGAATATCGATCGTATTATTTCGTATTATTCGAATTCGTACGAATAAAAGTGCAACGATTTAACGCACGAATATAAAAAATAAAAAAAAATCTCTGCACATTGTATATAAACATCTTTTTTGCATAATGGACCAAAAATGATTCGAGGCACGTTTTTTTTTTTTTTTATAACACTGCCACGAATACTAAATTTACGCGATTGTTATTCACGTTTACCTATTATCTCATTCACGTTTCATGTGTGCATATATGCCTCGATTCGCGCGCACAATTTTAAAAGAAGCGATTTCTCACCGTGTTTTCTCACCGTGGAAAATTATAAATATGTTGACTCGTAGAATAGACAGATTCCTTCGTGTTCACGTACGATATTGCCGTGCGCATAGGCAATTTCGAATCCCATCATCGATACCTATTCGATTTCACGACCCTTATCCCGAATCCATAACGCAAAGAGATCGGAATTTGGGGCAATGGGCACATACGCGTTAATATATGACGTTCGCGTTATTTTTAGCGCGAACAATTTGAAAGATATACGTATATAAGCATTGGCGCGACTTACGATAAACAGATTGAATAAAGAGGAAAAAGAAAATGAAGGGGAAAAAGAGAGAAGAAAAAATAATCGAGGGAGAGGATGATTCGCTTGCGGTTGAGAATCGATAGGAGTGGGGGAACAGGGTGGTGGAGGAGAGAGAGAGAGAGAGACAAAAAAAGAGAAAGAGAGAGAGAGAGAGAATGAGTTTGGAAAAAGTGACACTGGCGTTTAATTTTAGGAAACTTTAAACTGAACCACGATCGATATATATATATATAATTTTAGAAATAACAGAATACGGGCGAAGTTGAAAATTTCGATGGAAACGAGACGATGAGGAGGTGTTGAGAAGAGATTAGAGAGGATTCAATGATATTTCTCGAGGAATTCTTTCTTCGAGCAACGATCAAATGAAAATCGATCGGTGAAATGCGTATGGAAATAAATAATCCAATATAGCTGGAAAAAAAAAATATGGAGATGGAGGGATTCGTTCGTTGGTTTTTTATCGATAAAACAAATGGCTCTGCACCCTGAAGAAATCGGCTTAAAAATATACGATGCCTACTAACCTCTTTCTTCAACCTCTTTTCGCCAATCGAGTCATTTTTAAAATAGCCTCCAATCGCATACGAGTCACTATAATTATATTCCGTTTATTTTCTTAATCTTTTTGATCTTCCTGCAAGATCATCGGGATCCATTTTCGTTATAAAAAGAAAAAAATTTAACGCTTGTTAACAAGGTTAACGACTATATATCGTTCCCAAAGTGTTTTTCGTTTATTTTATCGCTCCGTTTGAAAACCTGATCGATATTTTAATCGTGACATGTTTAGAGAATCGTCAAGCCTTTTGCAAGCCTTTCAATCTTCCGCGTTACGTGATACTCGAATAATTCGAATAATTCTTTTCTTTTCTTTTTTTTTTTCTTTTTTTTTTTTCTACAGTGACGCACGCATTCCCTATATTCCCTCACAAGTTCAAAATTCATCGACAAAAAAAATGATAATCGGGGATTACATTGAGCGTCAATATCAATGATTCATTCGATCAATTTTGAAATTAGATAATTCGAACAGATTGAGTGTTTGTTTACCAAATCGATTATCGTTATACTCGTGCAATATTTGATGATATTCAACAGTCATATCACGATAAAGATTTCTCTTCTCGCTTCGTCACAGATTATTCTGGATGGATTATGGATTATTCGTCCATTCGCTTTCGTCATTTCGGTCGATAAAAGGTTGCTGCATACTTTTCCATTGACAGCATTCATTGAGTAAGAAAATCATTGACACGAGGCGGTACGGTAGCTTTGACAGGTAAACACGTCACGCGCGTTCTCATAGCTGCATATGTATATATCTCGCGTGATGGTTTCGAATTATCGTTGTACGAATCCACGTTACGAAAAGAATAGGGAGCAGAATCAACTTACGACATCTCGCAATAGCGAAGAGAAATAATAGCCGAACGTGATACACGGGCGGAATTGCTCTTAATTTTCGAGCAGAATTCGCGTATTTCTCGGTCAAGATAGTTATCATTCTCAGTCCACTTCTAATGAAACCGAAAACGGGTCAAGATCGGCGATGGCCGACTCACGCTTGCACACCGCTTGAAATACAAATCAAAACGGTTGAATACAACTCTCCGCGGAGGTTGAAATTTCGAATGCGAAATGTGTTTCGTTTTGCAGTTCTAAGATTTCGGAACGTTTATGCCAGCCGTGATATATTTACGTACGTGGAAGGAAATAGTCGCTATACTTTAGGAAATGTGATGATTCACCGAGATTTAATAAACCTGCGACGTGACATGTTCCAGTCTAGTAAATTCCATTAATATTATAATGCGTTGGATAACAAGCGTTTCATAAATGATTTCATTTCGAAACGTATTTACATTATATTTCCCGAACAAAACGTTCCATGCGTTTTACGATCTTGTCTCGATCGATCAAATAGTCGATCGTTGCAATTCGAAAATTCGATCTTTCATCATTACCATTGATTTCACGGTCAACGAGTGCTCTATTTCCATTCCTTCTTTTCAACACTGATGAATCTCTATTTTAACGAGGAAGAAATCGTTTGAAATCGTTCCAAAAAAAAAAAAAA
>NW_006263579.1:59233-60657 GCF_000469605.1 Apis dorsata
TTATCGTAGAACCTATATCTATAGATTTGTTGCAGAAGATTCAGAATATCGAGAATAAAAATAGGGAAACGAGATCCTATTTATATATTTCCTATTATATATTTCATCTGACAAAAAAATACGAGATCTTCGCTTCTTATTTATTTCTTACATCTATACCCTTGGATGAAAAATCGAGCGAATTAAAAAAATTATAGACTTGTTGAATCTATGAGAGAACGAATGTGCGAATTAAAAAAAAAAGCGAATTAAGAAAAAAAAAGAAAAATTATAGACCAATTTGTTGTCGCAGGAAACGAACGTGTGAAAAATGCGATCCTGGGAGAACTTAGCGTGCGGAATTTTCCTCGTGGTGGTGACGATCGTGAATGGTATGCCCGATTATTCGGGCCTGCCGACTGGCCCGTATTGCGCCAGAAGATATCCAGGATGTTGCCCGGATCGCCAGGACGATTGCAACGCACCGATTCTCGGCAGTCTTTGTTACTGCGATGAGTTTTGCGATCGATTCAGAGAGGAGGACTGTTGCCCCGATTACTGGAGCCATTGCAAGGGGATCGATACTAATGTCACGGAGCCACCCCCTGAACCGATAAAACGTTCGTTGATTAATAATAAGATTCGTTGATTCAACGCGGCCAAACTTCGTTTCGTTACGATTTATTACGTTTACAGGATGCTACCACCAGGGAAAATATTACAACGATGGCCAAGTATTCATGATAAATTGCAACATGTGGTACGTATATTTAATTTCTTCCGAATCGATATATAAAATCGATGTAATTTAGAAAAATTCTTCTTTCCTCTTTCAAGCAAATGCACGGCCGTGTCCAGACTCGCCGAGGTGCTTTGCGAACAAAATCGATGCCTGCAAGAGCAAAGCCTAATAGACGAAGTCAATTCAATGCCGTCTCTCGATTGGAGGGCGCGAAATTACTCGGAATTTTGGGGTAAGAAATTATCGGAAGGTGTGCAACTTCGCCTAGGGACCCTAAACCCGTCGAACTCGGTAAGCGTGTTATTACAACACATTTGATACGATTTTGATACGACCAAGAAAGCTTTCCCAATCCAACCGATCGATCGATTTCGTAAACAAGGTTTACAGAATGAACTCGGTGCGACGGATCTATGATCCCGAATCCCTGCCCCGAGAATTCGATGCCAGGACTCGTTGGCGGCGACAGATTTCGGGCGTCGAGGATCAAGGTTGGTGCGGCGCATCGTGGGCGATTTCTACGGCACAGGTGGCCTCGGACAGATTTGCCGTGATGAGCAAGGGCACCGACAGCGTTCTTCTGAGCGCGCAACATTTGCTCTCGTGCAACAAAAAAGGGCAAAGAGGTTGCGACGGCGGCTACTTGGACAGAGCTTGGCTGTTCTTGAGAAAATTCGGGTAATATTCTGTTACCAAATATATA
>NW_006263579.1:60922-65273 GCF_000469605.1 Apis dorsata
TTTCCTATTTATAAAATTTGAATAATAATTGATAATCTTCCTTCTTGTCCCATTTTTTTTTTTCTTGTCACAGCCTGGTCGACGAACAGTGTTATCCGTGGAGAGGTGTGCACGAACAGTGCAGATTGCAAAAGAGAACGAACTTGGAAGCTGCAGGCTGTCCTCCTCCGGCGAATCCTCTTCGAAAGGAATTGTACAAGGTCGGGCCGGCTTATCGATTGGGCAACGAGACCGATATCATGATAGAAATTTTAACATCGGGCCCTGTGCAAGGTAAATATTTTGGTTTTTATCATTTTGTATGTATTTATTATTTATTCCTCATGATGTGAAATTCATGGTTACATTTCAGCCACCATGAAAGTTTATCAAGACTTTTTCTCTTATGAATCGGGAATATACAAGCACACGCCGATTGCCGAGCTTTATGAATCTGGTTATCATTCGGTTAGGATTATTGGATGGGGAGAAGATGTATCCATGGATAATGGGTTGCCAATTAAATATTGGGTAAATATTGGGAATTAACGGATAAAACTTATTTAACGAATAACGAAATGAACGCGTCTTTTCTTTCAGCTGGTCGTTAACTCTTGGGGCCACCAATGGGGCGAGAATGGCTTGTTCCGAATCCGAAGAGGTATAAACGAATGTGATATCGAGTCATTCGTTGTAGCGGTATGGGCAAAAACTGTCTAAGGAAAAGTACAAGAATTAGGATTATTTGAATAATTTCTTCTTCCATGTTTCTTACTTCCGAGAAGAATCATCGATACTTTACGAATGGTTGCATTTATCTATCGAATCATTATCTCGTTCATTGCGTTTCATTGCTTTTCATTATGTTTTATTGTATCTCATTTATTATTAATGTACTAAATCGATCGATTCGCTCATCCTTATCCTTCCATAATCACACGTCTATCATTCATAAAAAATTCCAATCAATATATTTTATTAAACATATCAATCAATGTTTGTACAGAGTCGAATGAAACGATTACCAAATATTTTCTTATCATATATATGTATATATATATATATATATATATGTACATATATACGAATGTATGTATTAATTCATCTATTATTAGGGAATAAAATGCCAGACGTTCTGAATATATTATATATATATGTGTGTATATATATATATATATATATATATAAAATAGTTCTGATCGATATATCTGACCGATTCTTGTCGGAACGTATCACTGTCCGCATCTGTTACCACCTGTTACTCCTATTGTTGTGATTACTTTTCAAACTACTACGCTACGTCGACTACTTCTACAATGCGGCCTGTATATTTCCAATTTATCTTTTGGTGTGTTCATCGCGGAATAATCGATCGGAAATGGTACGTTATTGCCTCGAATTATGCAGGAATCTGTTATACCGAAAAAATGTTCTCCTGGCCCGAATGGTCCGCGACCGAACAAAAAGTTGGCGTATGCGAGTTGATACTGCGGCCAACCGAGAAGATGGTCTCCATTCTGAAGAAAATGCAAAAATAATTATTTTAATAATTTTCCATTTCTTCTCTGTCTCTCATCCTCATCATCTCATTCCCCATTTTCTCCCATTTTATCCTACATTTCATTTGTGCCCTAGTGTTTTTTCCCATTTATACATATATGACATTTTTTTTTTATCTTATTTTCTTTTTTTTTTATCTCCTAGAGTTTTTGTAGCATATTAGATATCTTAAAAGTAAATAACATCAACAAAGTAATTATATATTCTTTTATAATAAAGTATAGCGTTTTTACCGATGTTAGAGAATTATACGCCATATCCAGATATTTGGAGATTTTGTCAGAGTCTAGGCCAACGACAGATCCATAAAACGATTCGAGCTCTTTTTTCGATATTATTCCGCTTATGGAATTATTAATGGCGAGAAAAAATATTCGTGGTAAAATTTTTAACCAAAATGGAATCTCGTTGTAAGTTGCTCCTCCGATTGGCGCGACGACACGCGCCCACCAGCACAACCATTCTTCCAAGCTGATCTGTTTCTTCTCTTGAAAAATTAAATCCGCTAATCCCTGTTCAATCTCCAATAATCTCAAATATTCGGGTCCGTTCCACGACCAATCCGCAAATCTTCTTAATCGCTTTCAAAAGTGTTGAAATATTAGCATAAATATTAGCATAAACTTTCAATAATAACTGTATAACATCGCCTATTCATAGTATGTACCTCTGAAAGCATTCGAAAATCTTTTCGATTAATAAAACCATCTCTGTCATGATCCAAAAGATAAGTGAAAAAATGTGAAAACTTATCGCGTTGAATGGGCGCCAGATCCTTTAATTTTCCTCCCTTGTCAATTTCTTCTACAGCGATTAAATTTTCATCGCTGGCATATCGACTCACCCAAGTCGCTAATTTATCAAAAATATAAGTACAAAAAAACAAAAAAAAGAACAAAACAGGAACGCAAAAAAGAAAAAAATATTTAATTAATATAAAGATACGATGATAATAAACATGCATATATACAATGTGCATAAATACTTATAACAAACACGATTTTTGTGTTTTTTTTACACTTATTGTCTGTTTCTTATCCATTTGTAATTACATTATGTATCTTTTCCTTTCTAATGTATTTAACGTGTGTTTCGTAAATAAAAATCTTACTCCAAACATGTACACTCCAACTAGGATGTTCCAATTGTTTGTTGGAAACTGGAACACCAACGATTTCATCAACATTAGTCGAAACAGTCCGCCATTTCTTCAAAAAATCCTTAGTTCTGTCTCGTGTACGATCACAAGCTTGTCGCCAGTTAGTGATAAATTTGCGCGGTACTTTCAACGTGTGACTCTCTTCCAGATCAAATTCTTGGCTACCAGCAGAACTTCTGCTTCGTTTGTCAATCGTTTCAGCTTCCGTCGTCGTTTCATTTTTTCCCCCGTTTTCTTGCATCGAAGGATAATAAATTGGATCCTTTATACTATCCGAACGACTCTCCATCGTGGACTACGTCTTCTTAACTACCACTTATTCGTGCTACCTGAAATAATCAATTTCTCGACAAGAGGTCACCAGGTCGCTCGATAATAGAACTACCTATGCTATTTAATATTTTTATAACTGATTTTTCATTTTTGTGATTTCATTGATCATTTTCTGTCATATTCTTTCAAACTTTTGATTCGTCGCAATAATCAAATTAATCAAATCAAATCTTTTTTGTATATTTAAATAATTAAATTCTAGCAAATCAAATAAATAATATATATATATATATATATATATATAAAATACTAATAAAAAAGTAAAATAAAAAAAAATATACAAAAATATTTGCTACATACATACTTTTAAAAATTAATTAATTTATTTTTCTATTTTTGTGTTATAGACATTTAAACATTATCAAATTTATTATGAAAATTATCTTAAATTTTGTGAAATTTGCATAGTTTGAATCAATATCTGTATTCATTGAATTTTTTTGGTATTCTACAATTTAATAATTATTTCGATTTTTTTTTTTTTTTTTTTTTACCTTATCGATATGAATAAAATACGTTAAAAATTTAATACATTTTCTTTTTCATAGATGTCTCTGTCACTTTTAGTTGTAGTGTAGTCAAGTATACTATCTTCTATGTTTCAGATACAATGGTTTAACATATCAATGTCAAGAAGGTTGGAGGCCTTTCCTTCTGTTCCAATTGACGAAGGTGAGTGTTTCATGTTGAAAATCGTATTACATTTTACGAATCCAAACATATTTTTGAAGTACACATCAAAAAAATTCATTATCGAGAGTTGCTGTACAAAATATTCTTATGATTTCGTACATTATTTCTATGAGAACGTTATATTTATTATGTTACGTTTAAATTCGAGAGAAATTAACCTTATTTGTTTATTATTCTTATTTATTACATATTAAATTTTCATTGAAAACTAAAAGTTGTATTATACAAAATTTATAAAATTTTCTGTTGATTTTAATAATTATTAATCTTAGTTTCAAACTTTCTATTGTGTTATTTTCATTGATAAAGATGATATTAATGCCTGTGTTTTTCAGGGATTCGCAATGGGTGCATACAAATATATGCAAGAACTTTATCGCAAGAAGCAAAGCGATGTGCTCCGCTTCTTGCTTCGTGTCAGATGTTGGCAATATCGTCAGTTGACTAAAATGCATCGTGCTCCTAGACCGTCTAGGCCTGATAAAGCACGCCGTTTAGGTTATAAAGCTAAGCAAGGTATGAATGTAGTTTTTCAATAAAATATATAAAATAATTGAAATATTCTTAGATCAAATTAATTGTTTTAATTCTATTTATTGTAACAAAATTTAATTTTTTTTTTTTTTT
>NW_006263579.1:65549-71921 GCF_000469605.1 Apis dorsata
CATGCACCACTCTTACAGTTATATGGTGATATATGTGTATATACTGATTATCTTTTTTAATATAAATTAAACATAGTATATATTAAACATTTAATATAATATAATAAATATGAAAAATTATATTCTTAATATGCAGGGTTTGTCATATTTAGAATTCGTGTAAGAAGAGGTGGGCGCAAACGTCCTGTTCCTAAAGGTGCAACTTATGGAAAACCAAAAAGTCATGGTGTTAATCAGTTGAAACCTACTAGAAAATTACAATCTGTTGCCGAAGTAAGTTCATATTTATACAAATTGAAGTACAATCTTATGTCATCTTACATCATGTAATATGCAATTTTTATCATTTTATTTGATAAATACTTATTTTCAGGAACGTGTTGGTCGTCGTTGTGGAGGTTTACGAGTTTTGAATAGTTATTGGGTAGCTCAAGATTCTTCATATAAATATTATGAAGTTATTTTGGTTGATCCAGCACATAAGGTAATTTATAATATTTATATATTTTATAAAAATGAAATATTTGTATAAAATATTTGTATGATGATATTTTATTGCATACTGAAGTTTCATGATTTTTCATCTTCCTTGGATGTCTGAATAAATAATTGCAATAAAAGTTTTACAGGACAATATTAAAGAATGAAATATTAATAGTTTTATTCTTATTTCAGGCAATTCGTAATGATCCAAAAGTTAATTGGATATGTAATGCAGTACATAAACATCGTGAACTTCGTGGAAAGACATCAGCTGGCAGAAGTTCACGCGGTTTAGGCAAAGGACATCGTTATTCGCAAACTATTGGTGGTTCTCGTCGTGCAGCATGGCTGAGAAGAAACTCCTTATCGCTTCGCAGAAAGCGATAAAGTTTTTAAATGTTTCTAATAATGATATGTACATGATACATCATTGCATTGATATGTTACAGATATTTGTATCAATATTATGGTATATCCTGTACAAAATAAACATTTATTTCCTAATTAGTTGTTTTAAAGTGTTATATTTCATTTTTATAAATTAAGTAAATACAAATATAATATAATATGATATAATAAGATTTTACAAGTTTAATTATATGATAAATGCATAATACATTTAATTTACAAAATTCTTACAATATTTTTTTTCTGCATTTTTATCTTTCTATTTTATTTTTATTAATATTATAAAATATTAGAACTCATATTCCTGCAATAAACTTTTGTATTTATCTGTTATACATATATATTCTATATTATAATTAAAAAATATACTTTATTGTCCAGGACCAGATAATGACTTATCCATAAATTTTTTTTTTGCAAAACATAACCACCATTTGCTTGGTTTGCCATCTTCACCATATACTTTTTCTACAAGTCTAACACCAGTTTCTTGTCTTATTTGTTGCAAATATTGTCTCATAGTATCTATAAAAAAAAAATATTTTTACACTTAATAATTTTCAATTTGATATAAAACTAATGCAAAATATACCTGCTTCTACAGGATTACTTGGTTTTGCATATACAGAGTTTAAAGGAAAACCAGGATCGCCAGGAATATCAAATTTTGAAATAGCAAGAGAATACATTTCATTTGTAGCTTGAGCTTGAGTTGCACATTTCTGTAATCTTTTCAAGCATTCTGTTATATATAATGTAATATAAATTAAAACTCTATCAGCTTCACTCTAAAATAACATAATATTTTATATTTTTTTTCAGAAATATAGAATTAAAATAGAAATGAACACACTGTTGTTACCTTAATTTCATACGTTCTAAAGAACACATTTGCTTTGAAGAAATACAATGCTTCATCAATTATATCCAAATCCTTATTATTGAAGGGAGGTGCAGGACCTCTAAAATGTGTTCGAATTGGCAAAAGTGCCATATTACCAACATTTCCATTACTTTCAATAAAACTTGAATGATATGCCTAAAATAAAAAAAAAAAATAAGTAATCATTATAGTACTGTAATAAAAAATATTTCATTTTCATCTTTCTATTAATATATATAAATTAATGCAAAATGTTAAAAATAAGCATAAATACTTTATATAGATTGAAATCTAAAAAGGTTAGAAATAACATTATATGTCAAAATTCATTGAAATACATATATAATATTTAATACGAATTTAAGAAATATTTACTTACAGGCATACTGATAAATATAAAAAAATTTCTACTGTGCAATTATAAATTTTTACGAATCAATGTTAAACAAGCGTATTCTTAGATATATATATATATGCAAATCGATACGTCACATACTCATTTCTGATTAAAGATATCAAAGTTAACAAAACATATAACTACTGATTTTAAGAATATAAGAAATTCTTAATCTTTTAACATATAAAATATTTCATACAATTTAATTCATAAATATAAATATAATTATATATAATTTTAATAATATCTTCCATTTTAAAAATTGTAACTAGTATTATCATTTTTCGATTGGTAAATAATTATTCTTGTTTTTATTGTTTATTCATTTTATATAAAATTTATATTATTTTATGTACATTCAACAAATTTTATATTTTTTAATATATATAATTTCGCATTTTAATCTGATTATCATTATATTAATGATAAAAATAATTCTAGTAATATTCCAATGAAATGTATCTTGATTTTTTAGATTGGCTATTCTATTCACTTGATGCGAGAATTACTTCCGGTCATTTCCGTTAAATGGCGACGACGATGGATAGTTCATATCGGAGTGTGTTGTCGTAACTTTTTCTTTGTGATTTTGAGAAATCCTTCAATTGTTCTTTTTATATATCATAATTTTGTTATTTTATTGAGTTTATATATGAAAATTAGCTTATAAATTTCTATTTGTAAAACCGAAAAAATTGAAACATAAGCGTGCCTTGTGTCGGACACTTTTGTATGAGAATAATGGCCGATGTTGAAGGAAAAAAGCTCACTGAACTACGAGTTATAGATTTGAAAACAGAACTCGAGAGGCGTGGGCTAGATAAAACTGGCAATAAAGCAGCACTTCTTGAACGTCTTTCCAAAGTAAATTTTCTTATCCTTTATATTGTTTTTGTTAAGATTTCATTAACAATATTATTCTTTGTTTTATCGCCATTTTAACCCTTTTGATACCGTTGATAGTTTATTTCAACGCTATATATATATATCATTTCAAAACCTCAATTTTTCAAATAATTATTACAGTATTGCCATTGATGAACAAGTTTTTTTTTCTCTAATTATATTTAACTAATATAATTTTATATTTTTATTGTTCGTTATTATTATTATTATAACTTATGATAACTTCATTGTTATTTTGATATATAAAGGCCATAACTGATGAAGGTCAAGATCCTGATGAATACTTGATTGTACCTTGTGGTGGATTATGCAAAGTTAGTCCAAGAAAAAATAGTGGTATGTTATTTGACCTATATACATTAATTAAAAGGAAAGAGATAAATTTAAAATCATTTTATCAAATCAAATTTATAATTTTTTGCATTTTTAGTAACAGGTACAATTAATCAAGATGAAACTAATGATACATTAGAAAATCAAAAAGAAGAAAGTATGGAGGTATCTGATAATAATGATATAAAACTTAAACAAGAATCAAAGCCTGTTATAGAAGAAAATACAATATCTAAAGTGGAAGTAAGTATAAATAATATTTAGTTTATTATAAAAAAATATATTTATAAGAATAACAAAATAAAATTTTATTTTAGGAACTTCAAAGTGAAATTCAAAATAATATTAGCAAGGAAATAGAACACAAACAGGAACTTAAGAATCATTTAAATAAAAATTTGATCGAAAATACACAGGCTATTGATAAGAAAATAGAATCTGATGTAGCTACTACAGTAAATCAAACAACAACTAATTCAGTTTCTACTGTTGAGGCCAATGGTATCGACAATGAAGATTCCATCAATCTAACTATTGGCGAAGATGAAGAAAATCTCCTCGCTGAGGAGGTAATGGATTTAATTAAATCGTGACTTTAACATTTCAAAAAAAAATAAAAACTATTTTATATTTTTACTTTATATGTTTCAGACAGAGTCTCACGAGAGGCATAAGGGTAAGTTTGTTATATCTTGATTTGCACCTATATATGTACATACATGTATATATGTATATATATATACATACACACATATATGTATGTATGTATGTATGCATAGACGTAAGATTTCAAGGTATAGATATAGCACTACTATTGTCGATGGTCACGAGTAAGTTACTTAAGTATATGGCATCAGAAAGACCAAGAGACATGCTTATCTACGTATAAAATACCTCCATCTATCCAGAATTACGAGCGCGCTGGATTTGTCAACAAATTTACTACTTCATGCTTCATTTTACTTCCGATCTTCGAGCTCCATATTTTCAATCAAGCATACGTGCAGGAAGCGATGCAACCATTTATCATGTGGACGTGGCATGCAGTAATGTAGCTGCAGAGTATTATGGCGCGATGATCGACGAGGTTTCAACCAAAATGAAACATATATTCGTCGACGTTCTTGTGCGCAATATCAACTATATTCTACAAAGTTTATCCCATAAGTGCTAGTCTATAAGTTAGTTAACGCTAGAGTTTGATATAAAGTTACATTTAATTCTACCTAACCACCTAGAGCATCGTTGGATCGTTTGGTCTCCGAATTATGTGGATACAAGAAGACTGAAGTATATGTCAAGCCAAAAATCTTCCCCATATACGGTTGATGATGCATCGTTGTTTATTATCCTGGAGAAATCAATGTCTTAAAACCATCAACTTAAAATAATCGCATGTCATTTTAACGCGCAAATATTTTGCTATCGCAGAAATCAGATATATCCTGCATGCGTGCGTGCTTATGTCTGCGCGCGCGCGTGCATATATATTCCTTTTGCTACCTTTCTAGTTTTTTCTTTTCCTTTTCTCCTTTTTCCTCTTTGTTCTCCATTTTCTCTTCATTTCCCTTAAAGTTTTCTTTCAATATAGGTTTTGGTTCAGAGTCTATTTTATATAAAGGTACAAAGGTAATTTTAAATCGTTCGAAAATCAAAAGAAAAAAACAAAGTAGGGTCGCTATGGATTATACATTGAAGAGTGAATTTGTGTTATTGCAATCATGCGATCTTCATCATAATTTACTCCGCAATCTGTTAGTGGCTCGGAAAAGTTCCATGCAGGAAATACAGGCCACTAAGCAGCTGGAGTCTTAGGGAGGGAGAAGAAATCTGGCTTCGCAGAAAGTGACTATGCTACCTTGATTGTCTCTGCAGATGGAGGAGAGAAGAAGAAAGTGGAAGAAAACAAGAAGGGAGACTCTAAAGGGAGCGGTAGAGCAGAAGCTGGTGCCAACAACAAGGAAGGGACGACATCAGGTGGAAACGTCGGGACGAAGAGCAAGCAGGACGGTGGTGGAGATGGAAGCAAGAGGTTGGTCTCTCATTGCTAAACGGTTCACAGTGATACGACAACGAAATGTCACACAACTCTATGCTAGCGATGCTCTTCCACCGCATACAATACCATCAGGATAAGATACTGTCGAACGATGGATTTCCAAGCTGAATTATTCGTCACAGTCGCACGCAAGATTACTTTATTCCCTTTTTTTCAATCGCATACGAAGTTCCTTTCCGATCTCGTACGTTTAGGCTGTAATTCTTAACTCTGGAAAGTATGTTAAGAAATCGAGAAATTGGCTAGCAAACTTAACCAAACCAAGTCCTATATATACCGCTCCTATTCATAAACGAATATTTTTCGATGGTGTATTATACGCTCCAGAATTACCAATGAAAGTGATTATACATGCAACTTTTCCTCTCTGAAGATATTCGTTTATTAAATAAACAACAGTTTCGTCGAGCCTAGCAAGATATGTTAGCATCTTGAGATAAATTATACATTCGACAGATCCCACTTAAGCCTTAACGCGAGCATCAAGTAATCATATCATTCATCGAAGACTGCTACTCTATATCGCGTGTGTGTCAATGCTTATTCCAAGTTACAAAGAAGTGTCAAGCCCATCCGGAAGAACTACGAAGGAAATACTCCATTTTTGGAAAGCTTATGTAAGAGGGATGCAATACAAATATATTTCCCGCACGGACATACTTTCATTACACGAACGATGAAATATGGATTCAGCCGCAATGAAACGTAGTAATTTCATTAAACTGCTAACAAATTGTATCACAGCTGATGTACAAGTGAACGCCAAAACGAATATCTAATTATTATTACAGTTACTGTTGTTTCTATTATTGTTGCTGCTGCTATTGTGGTTGTTGTCTTTATCATTATTAACAACGACGATGATGGTGATGATGATGATGATGATGATGATGATGATGATGA
>NW_006263579.1:72118-83747 GCF_000469605.1 Apis dorsata
TGATAATGATAATGATGGCGATAATAATAATCACGATGACAATGATGATAATTATGATAATTATAGCTGATAATTATGATAATATATAAATATAATTATATAATTTTGTTATAAAAGTTGCTAGCCAAATTTATATGCTTAACATAGTTACAGAGGTACCTAATTAAGCCTCGAAAAAGAAATTCATTGTTTCTAAAATATTATCTTTTCATACATAATAAGAATTGTTCAAATGATTATCAGATGTAATGAAAATAATAATTGTTTTCAGCATGGAGTCTAGCAACAAGAGCCAAAAAAGAGATGATAAAGGTAACTATTAAATAATTATTTAAATCGTGTTTATAGAATTCTAATTAAATTTTTAATCATTTATCAATATTATTATAATTAAAATATCTATTATTTCTACTTTTGTTTTATAATTATTTTATTCTTTATATAGATAAAAAAACTTCTCAAGTTAGTCCCGTTAATGCGAGTAGTAGAAATTTGTGGGTATCCGGATTGTCTTCGAGTACTCGCGCTACTGATTTGAAACAAATATTTTCAAAATATGGGAAAGTAATAGGTGCAAAAGTAGTTACAAATGCAAGAACGCCAGGTGCAAGATGTTATGGCTATGTAACTATGTCCACTAGTGAAGATGCTGCAAAGTGTATACAACATTTACATAGAACTGAACTTCACGGACGTGTAATATCTGTAGAAAAGGTAAATAAAATCAAAAAAAATATTCCTATCTCTTAGACTATTTATACTTTTTTTTTTACATATACTTTTATATTATATAAAGGCCAAAGGTGATACTCAACAAAGTCATATGCGCAAACGAGATACTACGAATGGAAAATCTGAAAAGAAGGAAGAAAAAGAAAAGACAAAAGATAATCATGAGATTAACGATCGGAAAGATAAGGAAACGAAGAAAGAAACAGAAGATAAAGGAACAGAAGCAAGTGAGTGATTAAATAAATAATATATACAAAGATGTTTTATATATATATATATATTATAAAAGAAATATTTAAATATATTACAACAGTGAAAAAGTCGGACGAAAAAAGCAACGAAAACATTGAAAATAAGAAAGCAGAGGTGCAGGAAAAGAAAGATGAAGTTTCAAAAGATGCCGATTCTCGATCAACTAAATCTACTAGTAAAAAACCGGAAAGTGAAAGAGGAAGACGTGACGAAAAGAGAATTCGATCCTGGGATCATCATCGATCTCATACTCGATCTCGCAGCCGCGAACGGCGTAGACGCGATGATGTGTTAACTTTTGCAAAAATTAGGGTAAAAATCAATTATTATTAATTATTATTAATAAGGCATATATTTTAGTATTAATTATTTATTAGAATTATGAAGAGTATAATTTTTTATATATTTCCAGGAGGAACGAGAAAGACAAAGGCTACGAGAAAGGGAGAGGATGCTTCGTGAAGAAGAACGGAGAAGAAGAGAAGATATGGAGCGACAACGGGAAGTAGAACGTAGACAAAGAGAAGAAGCTGCACGATTAGAAAGAGAACGAGAAAAATTAAGAAGGGAAAGAGAAAGAATTGAGCAGGAGAGAGCTGAGTTACTTCGACTCGAACGGGAACGTCAAAAACTGGAGCGGGAAAAGCTGGAGCGAGAAAGATTGGAACTGAAAAGACAACAAATGCGATTAGAAGAGAGTAGACGTGCTCCGCCTCCACCGTCCATTAAACGATGTTCTAGCGATAGAAGGGATCCAAGAGACATATATGTTGAACCAGATAGAAAACGTATGGCCACTGAGCATAGTCGAAAACACATTCCAGAACGTGTAAGTGATCGTCGTGGTGAGATTTTAGATCGCGTCTCAGACAGACGATTAGACGCATCCCCGCCTACTCGCTACGAATCTAGTAGGTAAGATGCGTGTATGGTCCCTCGTATTCCCTCATTTTTGTGCAAATCGAAAGCGGAGAAGATACGAAAGAATCGTAAAATATTACAGATCCAGTCAAGATTTAGGGTTGAAAAAGGAATTCAAACGTAGTAGCGAGTTTACTTCCCGTAGTAGTCGTCCCGAAAGCTTTTCCGATGTATCCCGAGGAAGAGAAGTGATCGTACGTCGAGACACTCTTAGCACGACAGCAACGTCTATCGATCCTCGACAAGTTAAAGAAAGGTAATATAAAAAAAGATTAATTCATGTTTTTGTACAATATATATTTCGATTTTTTGAATAAAAAAAATTCATCGAAATATTTTTGTATAGATATGAACGTGCAAGTACTACTACTTATACTCGTGATCGCGATGTCAGGCGTTCTGATACAGATACACATAGAAGTTCTAGGGATAGTCATACGCGTTACAGTGAAAGTTTCAAACCTACTGGATCTAGTACTCCACGTTAGTATAAAAGAATTCATATGATTTTAGAAAATTGTTTGATTAAAATTTTTTTTGATCTCAACATTTTTTATACATATAGGTGATAGTCGTTATGTTGAAAGCAATCGAACAACTAGTAGTTGGCATTCTGGACCTTCATCTACAAAATCATTTAATTCTGTACCTAGTAGCGGAACTCGAGATCCTCGAAACGAACCGTCTAGTTGGAGTTCTAGATCTTCCGATAATGTAAACAGGTACACATCAATCTCTTTGTAAAATAAATTTTATATTTGATTCGCAAATAAGATCGATTAAATAAATGAATTTATTTCAGATGGAGTAATTCAAGCAGTATGGGAAACACGTTACGACATCCAGTTCCACCTACGTATCAAAGTGGTCCTATTCAATCAATGGGATTAACTGCACCCGGGACAGCACCTTCATACGATCGTTTTGATCCATATAAATCATCTATGCCGAGCATGAGAAAATATTGATCGTATATTGCTGATTTTTACCATTATAACGAATAATTGGTGAATTTTTATATCCACCTGTTTCTGACGCTAGCACACACACGCGCGCCCATACTTACTCTCACATATGCACACGCACACTAAATTATTTATATTATTGACAAATCAATTTTCATTATATTTCAGCAATTAATCGTATACGTAAATTCCGATTGTAATGTGATCGTATGCAATTGATAGACAAATTGTGATTCAAGAAAAGCCCAAATAATTCCTTGTTGATGAGTGGCGTATACGTATATCTTAAATCTCTTTCAATATTTGTATTCAAGTTGCTATCCTTAAATTAAGTTTTAAATGAATTAAACCGAATTGAACGTCTCACTCCCGATACTCATCCAAGCAGTCTACTCATCTAAGCGATTATGATTACGATTTTTGAGTTTTTGATGTCATTCAATTTCTGTAAAAATTTCATATCATCTTTCCCAATCTTTTTTACATTTAATGATCTAAAAATAATAAAAATAGTAGTATTATTATTATTACTATTATTATTCTAATTATCATTATTATTATCATTGCTTACTATTAGTACTACTATTACTATTATTATTACTATTACTACTTCTACTATTGCTATTATCACTACTGCTACTTCTATTACTATCTCAATTATTATTACACTACCATTATTACTGCTGCTATTGTTACAAATAAATACTTTAGTGATATTCATCGCGATGAATGTAAACATATGGTATGATCTATACACGATATACAGTGTATATATCATACTGAAATATAATGGATTTTTGTACATTTGTTAATAGACACGATATAGAGATCTAGAGAGAGACGCTCGAAATGGGGCAAACTTTTACTCGTTTGTCTACAGCGCAACTACATTTATATAATGCGTTGTATCAATTGTTATTTGCAACTTATTTCAATCAATGACGCGCATTCATTTACATCGTTGGATGTATTCTTATAGAATAAGACATACAGAATAGTGTTATAAACAGTTACATCGTGTACCTTTAACAGATTCCTTGTAGAAATACGTACATATTCTCATAAGGATATGACTGAACAATTTGTATATTGAATTTCACAAGACAGAACAATGTATCTAATGATGTTGGAATTTAGGTTCATACTTGAAGCACACGTACTATGTTTCAGTATAGCGACAATTACTTCAATATAAATAAATTTATGGTATATTAGAATAATTTGTTTTGATATATCTGTAATTTTATATTTTAATGATTTTTGCCAATTTTGTTTATTTGATTCCAGTTCATTATTTAATTTTTATTTCATCGATAAAAGAAGAAATTAATCAAGAGGATAAGCATACTATACAGCAACTGTGAACTAAAATAAAAAGACAACTTCAGATATATGAGAATTAAAGCATTCAAAAATTCAAATATATAAAATTTAGATATTTGGGGATTCAGATATTTATAGCGAGATAAATTGCTACATTCGCAAATGTATATTTTTGGCACACTATTGTATCGTTGAGTGAAAAGAGAACGAATAGAAATACACGATAGAGAGAACACTTTCCCTCAGTTGAATGAGTCAAGGATGGTAGTTACTGTGAAAGAAGAAAAGAGAAAAGATTGAGGGAATGGGAAAGAGTGAGGGAATCATTTCATCGAGAACAAAGTATGTCGAGGTCTTTTCACGGACAGTCATCCTAATTGAGATTTACCCCATGTATAGTGATGATTGCACGATTCCGATGGTTTCCTTCCTCCTTTTTAATTTTTTTATTTATCCCCCTCTTTTTTTTATTTCTCCTTCTTTTCCTCCATCTTCTCTCTTTCTCGTTTACATACATGATCCTTTCTCTTGTTTTCTCTACCTTATTTCCGCCCCCCCTCTTTCTTGTCAGCTCCCACCTTTCAGTCAAAACTCAATAGACGATGGACAATTCGCCGGTAGTCTCGCGAACGCGATAACTTTGTTGAAATAGTTGAACGTTGTATGCCCGATCGCGAATAATAAGTGTTGTAATATAATCGTGATAAAAACCGTGTGGTATGTGAAAAAGATCGGTTGAATGTTTTCTCTGGATCAGGATGTCATCGTCCACTGTTTTGAGTAAGTGATTCAAATCGATTTATATGGTTTACGCGCGCTTTCATACAATTTTATGAATGATATTTATTTATTATTCATTTTTAATATTTGCATCATCGATAAAAAAATGGGAAAAATACAATAGACCATGTTTGAAAGTTCCAATTCTATTCATTTTCCGCGCTACTTAAATGAAAAATCAAGGATGTTGATTCGTACTGCCTCGTGATTTAGGCGCGAAAACTTTAAATCATTATATTCAATTTTTTACATATTTTCAAATTTAAAATTATTTTTTTATTTTCTAATTATATATATAACATATATATATATTATTTTATGCGTTTCCTTTCATTAAATTATATTTCGTTTATTGTTATTGATTTTCAATGTTACATTATTAATAATTGACATCTATATCGTACAGCCCATATGATGCGGGTTAAATCGGTTTAAATACAAGAACAAGATAAGACATATTGCACATTCAAAATAAATAAGATGAGAATAAACATTGAATTACGAAAGAATGATATTCCCAACTCATCAATTGAAAGTAAAGGTAATGTTAACTATACAATTGGAAAGAGAATAGCATAATTTTTCACGAGGCAAAAAAAAAAATAACAATGATGGATGATTTTTAACGGATTAAAAGTATAATCATTGTATTCTCACTCAACAATAGATTTAATTTATCACTAAACTTACTATTATTTATTGCTTCATTGCTGTATATATATAACTAGATGATGAATCAGTGAATGGAAGAAAGGTGCGCTTTCTCGCCAAGCAACTTTCACCATCGATGAAGTCCGTGTGCGTAGACAGATTCCAAAAATGTTCGCTTGATCGTTCGCTTTCTTTTATTCTCTTCTTGAGAAAGAAGATTGAGAAGGAAGTGTATATCGTTCTTAACGAAACGCATTTTTTCAGATTTTTGAGGTTTTTTTATTCTTCAGTGAACAAAGGTCAATACTTGCACGTAATATTTTAAAATAAATTCAAACATGATAAACTCGCGAAATTGAAAAAGTTTCACCGATGGTTTCGTTACGCTTCCGATTCGATTTCACGGAGAATTGAATTACTTCTCATATGCTAACACGCTTTTTCTATCGATTTTACTTTTAGTCTCGCGATAGATACTCGAGAAATCGTGTTAATAGGTTATTAACATAAAAAAGGAAATAAAAATTTAATTCATCGAATATAATAAAGCACGATTCGAAAAGTTTTTGAATATTGTAATAATCAATTAGCGATGATGATCTTAACATTTGTCAATAATATCGAATGCTATATTTCAAAAAGTAATACGAGTAATATACCTAATTATATAGTAATTATATAGTAATTATAATACTTAGATTCGCTTTGACATATCATAAATGGAGAATCGCTAATTTTCCAGAATGATTTTTAAGTAATAATTATTTTGCCTGTAGTTGTTCCACAATTACCTGAAATCGGTAATAATCTTCATCATTTTTAGTTCTATATGATTTAAATTGCGATCTACTTACACATCTTTTAATTTGTAGTTTTATTCTTTATGGAAGAAAAAAGGAAGATCGATTTCGGAATAATCGATGATTAGAGATACGCTCTATTCCATGCTGCTTGATGTACTTGAATGTTTCAGAATTGTGCATAATATGGAGTTTGCTAACGAGTTCCTGGTCATACACCGAAGAAATCACTCATTATCGTTATCATTCAGGTAAGTAAATCTCATCGTTAATCTGTTTCATTAAACGCTGATTAATTCAATCGGGTATTCAATCAAATCTTATATGTTATATGTAATATTATAATAATATGCGTGCGATATAAACGATACAGCATCAAACAAATTTGGAACATCTCAGACATTTATAACACCGATAAAAAGATGGAGAGAACCAGATAGATGGGATAATAGTGATCCACAAAGATTGGGTCCACCAATTTTTCGAAAAAATATGCATATCAGACCTTACGTAAGATTAGCGAAAGTTGAAGAAAAACGAGAACAGCCGGATCCTCTGGTTACGATTACCGAAACTTTGGGTGCCTTAAATACTGTCGGGAGTTATATCGTTAATATGACCAGAGGAGTAGAGAACTCAAATTATCCACCAAAAGAATTACCATCAGCTATATACACTATTTCAAAGAATATTTTAGGTAAGATTTTGATAAAATTCAACTCTTCTTTTTCCAGAATTTATAAATCTTGCATAGTTTAATTATATTTTTTTTTAGGACGCAATGTAACAGATAGTATTGCACCGCTAGTCCGAGGTGTAGCTTTACCTCTACGACCTATACCGACCGAAAGTTCCTCTGTCTCTTCTGTTTCTTCTTCTCCTGCAGAGATTAATCAAAACACTAGAGAAAAAGAATCAGTGATATCGTCGGTCGATTGTACTACAGCAGAAGGCAATCTTGGAAAATGTCAGGATTTAAGTAACTGTCCTCAATTGTTGCTCGATTTGACCAAACTCAGACAATCATTATGCTTTAAAAGTTTATTTGTTCCGGGCGTTTGTTGCCCATTGACCGATAAAGTCGACAATAATGGAACTAGGTAAATTCAACAACAATAGTTTCGTTATGATTTGTTATAGCAAGATCGTTCATAACCTAAAAAAAATATGTATGAATTTTCAGCTCGATAGCCGGTATAATTCCAGCACCAGGAATCGAGCCACCTATACATTCTCCATCGAGACCACCAGTCCGACCAACGAAGCCACATCAAACTCCTCGACCCATTCCATTGTTTCCTGTCATTACAACTGGTAGCACGATTACAATTACTATAGAATTACAGAATTTACAATTACGACTACTACTTACTGTAGAATTCGTTTCAGTATCTCCTATCAATCCATCGGTGAATCATTCAACTAATTTCTTTGGATCTTCAACATCCGGCAGCACTATTGATAATAATTTTATACAAAACGATGAAGGTAAACAAATATAAAAATATAAAATACATACATGTAGAAATGAATAAGCAATAGCAACAACTAAATTGTTGATAAATTCTTGTGGTAGAATGTGGAGTAAGAAACTCGGGTAAATATCGAGTAGTTGGCGGAGAAGAAGCTCTTCCAGGACGTTGGCCTTGGATGGCAGCGATTTTTTTACATGGCTCTAAACGCACAGAATTTTGGTGTGGTGGATCTTTGATTGGATCGCGATACATTTTAACTGCGGCTCATTGTACACGCGACCACCGTCAACGGCCGTAAGTTACTCGTTCGTAAGTAAATGTTTTCAAAACTTTTACATAAGAAGAAATAAAATGACGATTTTCGAACTTTCGAACAGATTTGCTGCTAAACAATTCACTGTACGTCTTGGAGACATAGATCTTGAAAGGAATGACGAACCATCCGCGCCAGAAACTTACTTGGTTAAACAAATTCATGCACATCCAAAATTCTCTCGTGTTGGATTTTATAATGATATTGCAGTTTTGGAGTTGACGAGGACTGTTCGAAAATCTCCTTATGTAATACCGATTTGTTTACCACAAGCACATTATCGGAATGAACGATTTGCTGGTGCTAGACCAACCGTTGTTGGATGGGGTACTACCTATTATGGTATATATATATATATTTTTTTTTTCTATTCCTTTTACTTTTGTTCATATTCAATTCACATTCATTTTTTTCTATTATTTCTATTTCTTATTTTCTCAAAATATTTTTAAGAATTAAAAAATTATTATATGATTTCTTTCAATAGGTGGAAAAGAAAGCACGGTACAGCGGCAAGCAGTGCTTCCAGTATGGAGAAACGAAGATTGCAATGCAGCTTATTTTCAACCAATTACCAGTAATTTTCTTTGTGCTGGTTATAGTCAAGGCGGCAAAGATGCTTGTCAAGGTGATTCCGGTGGTCCACTTATGCTTAGAGCAGATGGTAAATGGATTCAAATCGGTATTGTCTCGTTTGGTAATAAATGTGGAGAACCAGGATATCCGGGAGTATATACGCGTGTTACTGAATACGTAGACTGGATTAAAAATAATTTGAATTAAGCATGAGCAATTTTTATCTTAATTGATTTGTATTTCCGACTTCGGATGACATGATTCTTATTCGGTAATACAATATCATTTGTAAGTATATTATGTGAGTGCCAAGAATCTTAATTTATACATTACCTCTTTATATTATATGCACTAGCGTAACTAGAATAATTGCACATATATTTGTGCAATCATACAAATTTGTAAATTATATTATAATAATTGTACATACGCGCGCACACTTATATATGCAAATATACGTAATTTAATAAATTAAATTTATTTACTTATTAGCAATAGTAACAAATATTACCTATACGAATGCGGCTGTAAACTCTCAATTATTTGTTCCTCAATTGTTTTAATTTCAAGAAATCGTTTACCTATGGCTATCTATCGTTCGTTTATTCATTTAAAATTACATAATTCGTTTAATTACAATGTATTTTACATTTAATCCTTGGCTCTTATAACAAAAAGACGACCAACGATTTAGAAATCTTTGATATTTCAGAATGAAAACTAAAAGTAACTCAGTTCCAAATTTCAAAAGTTTCGTCGAACAAATGATCGATGGAGCGCTAAAAAATAATGGTTAGTGTAATAATTAACGTTCATTTTATTATTGTATACTACATACATTTAAAATATCCTGCATAGATCAAATTGTACAATTTCATCAAATGATTTATGAGAAGTGGAATTTCAAGAAATTATTGGAATTAGAAAATGCTAACTATAAACAAAATGAAGAATCTTTAGAATCGAAAGAGGTATCAATTGTTAAATAAAAATTTTGTAGTTAGTATTAATTGTACTATTTACGTTTCAAATTTTAGAATATATCAGCAACGGTAGCGCATCGTAGATCGCGTCGCTATAAATATAAGCGAACTTCGGTAACGATTTTCCATAAAATGCCTAGTCAAAAAGATGTGTCAGAAATAAGACAAACACCAAACTTCGTTTCGATTAACAATAAGGAATTTACTAATGAAAAAGAGGATTTGAATAAACTAGATGACATTAATCTTTCTCCTATCATTGGTGATACTAAAGTTATTGAACTTTGGAGCAACTCGACAAACCGCGCAGCAGATAAATTACAAATTGCAACAAACAACGTTTCTTTGGTTGACTGTGATCATATGCATGGGTTATTATTCTATTTATAAAAAATCAAATTTCGTCAAATTTATTGAATTTAGAGAATAGTTTGCAACATATACTTGTTTGCTTAAAAAATAAAATATAGATTAGCAAGTCAGCGACAAAATGAAAAAAAACTATCCTTTGAAGCTTGGAAAAATAAGAAAACTATCACATATAAACGAATACTTAAAAAAATAGAAACTGAAAAACAGCAAAAATTACTTGAAAATTTAACAAATACAAAATGGAAAAAAATTGCTCAACAGGTTTGTTATATTATTATAATTAATTTCTCGACTTTCTTTCAAATACTTCATATTCTTTAATAATTTTAATCTAATTTTTTTTTTCACTTGTTAAGGCGCAAATACGCAAGGAAAATAAAAATCGGCGAAAACAAAAGTTACTTTCTAAAAAATATTTTGAAATGAATAATTGTAACGTAAAGTCTAATTGTAATAAAATGAATGAAAAACAAATTATTGAAGAATTTATTTCAAATTCATTTGGAGAAGAAAAGAATATGAAATTACATAAAGAAAAGAAAAATGAATCAAATATTGTGCGGTAAAATCTTTTAAATGTATTTTATATAACTTTCATTATATAAAAAAAAAGAAAAATAAGAAATTGTTTTCATAATTTTCAGAGGATCAAGCAACAATCCTAACAACGATAGAAAAAATAGAGTGTCTTCAATGATTAATTCTATTGAAAGTATTGTATTTTGTTCTTGGTTAAATCAATTGAATTGCGCACTTCATAACAAATATTTACGTGAACGTCGACATCTTGTACGATCGTTTTATTGTCAACCTTTCTATTATGGAGATGAAAAGTTTTATATCAGATAAGTACTTACAATTGTAAGTATATATATATATGAGAAATTATCTCTATCTCGATCGCTTCTAAAAAAATATGTAAATAAAATTACATACATAGAATTCCTAATATCAGGATCAGTAAAAAAATAAAATATATTAAATAGCGATAATTCACTTTATAAATGCGACATATTTTGTATACTTATAGTAGTTATAATAATAACTGATCAAATAAAATAACAATTTTGAATAAATTTTCATATTTGATTTAATTAACATATTTATTTTATAGCCTTATTTCTTCTAAGATTTTATTCAATTAATGAAAAAATAATAAAAAATTTAAATTTAAATCCAATAATGATTCCAACAATTAAATCAAATAGTTTTATTTATACTTTATATGTTTGTATATTCTTTTATATTCACCGACAGTAATTATATTGTAATATTCAAATTGCATATATTGAATATTATTTGCACTAAATTATTATATTTCTAAATTTCGAAAATATTATTTTTATTATTAAATATAAATTCAAAAATATGTATATGTATGAAATTTAAAATATGTATACATAAATATTTTTTTATTTTTTTATATTTTAAAATATTTTCCAATACTATATTTTGCTTCTTTTCAAATAAATTATAATTTTTTTGA
>NW_006263579.1:83932-87997 GCF_000469605.1 Apis dorsata
AATATTTAAAATTATTTTAAAAAATCTGATATATACAATTATTCAATTGCATGTTTTTATTTTCATTATATTATAAAAAAATTCCATTATTATATACAAAAAAAATTTATTTGCTTATTTTCTTTAATATCTTATAATATTTACCTTTATGTATAATTTTTTTATTATTATTTTTATTATTTTTTCTTTAATTATAATTATATAATAGATATGATGTTTCAAAATTATGTTCTAAATTTATAAAATAAATTATAATATTTATGAAATATTTAAACCAAATATATTAATTTATAATGACATTTATAAATATACATATATAAGTTAATATATTCCTATATATCCGTGTCACATATATTATTTATTTGTTTTTTTAAATGTAAAAATTTTGTTTGCATTTGTTTCGCCATTAACTTAAACTAATTTCTTTGTAATTTATATATAATTAATTTTTAATTTAAAAATATAAATTTCGATTTTCATTTACAAACATTTTATAAAAATTCAAAGTCAAAAAAATAAAAATAAAATAATTTGTAACATATATTAATATTTATACTCACTTTAGATACTTTTAATATTGCATTTATCTATTATTTCCAATATGTTTGTCTATTTCATTGATTAAAAAATATAGTTTCAAGAAAGAAAATAATAAAGTGAACTATTTATTCGAGAACGGTATTTTTTAAATAATTTATACTTTACATTTAACAAATTTAGACATTTTCTTTTTAAATTATATATATACATATATATATATATCACAATATTTGTACACATTTGTACAAATTTGAAACATATCTATGCATATACATCACATTACATTACAAATATGATTTAATAAAAAATTATAATATTCAATTATCAAATTTATAATAAGATTGTTGCATGAAATATGTACATCGCATTATTATAGTATTTTTTTTATTTACACTTATAAACAGTTTTAAGTTTAATTATTTTTAATCATTGCAATTTAATAAAAATTTTATAAAACATATAGATTGCGAATGTATAACACATGCATCGAAATATATATTTTCTTATATTTAAATATCTGAATATAAACACTAACCTAAAATTACTAATTAATAATTGTATTATTTTTATTGGAAATAAGCATACGACAACATTATGGAGAAGGAAGGTAAATAGTTTCAAAATAATAAATTGAAAAACAGTTATACTTTTTAATTTTTATTTTTTTCAGAAATCTGTCAATATTTTAATGACATTATCAAAGATGAAAAAGATGTTTCTGCTGGAATGGCTGCTATACGTACACTATTAAAAGTTTTAGAGTATTCAAAGTGTAAGACTACATAATAGATTTTTAAATAATATATATCTTTATTATATATTCTTTTTTCTTTTGTAGCTGAAACGGTTCAAGAGCTTAGGTATTGTTTACAGAATGCAATAGATGCAATGAGATCTACTGAAAATCCTGTAACTGCCATTGCATCTGGCAGTGAATTATTTCTTCGTTTTATAACTTTGGCTACATTAGATACTCCTGTAAGAATATATATACTTAATATGATTTGTCATAAGTCTTTTTCTGTATAATATTTATTCTAATCTTTCCTTTTTTTAATTTTTTTATTTTAATATTAATATTTATGATATCAGTTAATTACTTGAATATATTCAAAATCTTAAATCATATTATTATTTATATTTATTTATCTATATTATTCTATATTAGTCATTTGCAGAATGTAAGGGTATTATGCTCCATAGAGGCAAAATGTTTTATGAAAAATTAGTAGCTGCCAGAGGAAAAGTAGCAAAAGTTGCAGCACATTTCATTAAGGATGGCTCTGTAATTTTCATTTATTTTGGAATTTTTTTATGAAAATTTTTTTTGGTTTTCTATTTTTTTATTATGTTTATTACAGAAAATACTTACTCATTCAAAATCTAGAGTTGTATTGCAAGCAATGAAAGAAGCTGTTGAAAGTAATAAAATATTTGAAGTATATGTAACATGTTCTTCTCCAGATAATAGTGGGTAAATATTCTTTTTAATAACTTAAAATGATAATAATAATATTAATAAATATTAATGATAAATAATATATTTATCTTTTTCATTTTTTTAATGGACAGGGAAGAAATGCATGAAAATTTAACAAAATTAGGTTTATCTTGTACATTAATATTAGATTCTGCAATGGGATATGTCATGGAACAAGTTGATATGGTCATGGTAGGAGCAGAAGGAGTTGCAGAAAGTGGAGGTGTTATTAATAAGGTATATTATAATTTTCTTAATTTTCGATAATTGATCAACTGACATTATAAATTTTAATTTTCATTGATATTGATTTATAGGTTGGCACATATACAATGGCAATGTGTGCTAAAGAAGTGAAGAAACCATTTTATGTCTTAACAGAGAGTTTCAAATTTTCAAGAATATATCCCTTAAATCAAGTAGATCTTCCAAATGAGTTTAAAGTAAAATATTAAAATTTTCTATTATTTTTAATTAAGATATAGAATATATTTAAAAAATTTTTTTGTTTTTTCTTTTACAGTATACAGCAAGTACATTAAAAAAAGATTTGCAGAAAGAACATCCATTAGTTGATTATACGCCACCGCATTATATTAGTCTTCTCTTTACTGATTTAGGTATATTAACACCTTCAGCTGTAAGTGATGAACTTATTAAATTATACTTGTAACATGTATGTGCATATACATCTGTACACCAAAATACATATACAAATAATTTTAATATGAATATAGGTAAAAATAAAATTATTTATACAATGACAATAATAAATATTTAACTTTACAAAAAACTTTGATATAAGTTTTATTAATTCTTAAAATAATATTGAGTATTGTAAAATAACACACTCGTTTTTTTAAAATCTCATTTCCAAATAACACACGATAAAACACTTATTCTTTGTTATAATACAATAGAGAAATTCAACACTGTTTTGAATATTTATAAATTTTCTCCTAGTTATGACTTATTAGAAGATGACTTACGCATCTCGCACAATATACACATGTATACGATATCTATAACCACATTATCATATTAAATACAAATAATCTATAATGCATCTCAATAGTTGAGCATCACCGTATTGCACAGCAATAACTAATAAGATTTATAACTTTTAACAAAATTACAAAATTGTTATAATAATATAAATGTTAAAATTAATAAATTGTTATAAATTAACAAAAATTGTTATAAGTTATTAATTAATAACTTATACATTATAAAAAAAATCTTTAAATTTGCAATATTTGTTACATATATAAATAATGCTTTAAAAGTTTTATTTTATATTTAGTTTCATTTTAATGAAACATAGAAAATAATGATATGAAATTATAAATGTTTTTGAATTAATACTCATAATTAAATAATTTTATTTTTTTATATTATTTAACATGTGTTTACTACGCTTATTGCGAAAATTTCTTCTAAATAAATATAATTCATCATTAAACATTTTTCGTTTTATCAATAAATACTGGCTATTAAAATTGAATTGTCGTTTGGACGGATATATAACATAAGGAATTAAGGCGGAAATATTAATATAAAAAATGAAAAAAATAAGTAATAAAAAATTTATGAATATTGGATCATCCTAATAGTCTTAAAGATTTTTCAAATTTTAAAAGAAACTGAATAAAATTTTATATATGATTATACCATAGTATGATAAATATTCATATTTTCTATTATAATATCTAAAATTCTATTATAATAATATAAATACAATGAAAAAATAGAAATATCAATGGTTCACTATGAAAAGCTCACTTTCAATTCTGTTTGATTTGATTTTCATTAAATGTAATATATTTTTAAAATTCCAGTAGGATCATTAATTTATTTTGAAATATTATTATATATTATTTTAGGAGAAAAGATAAGAAATGATATTTACAAACAAATATTTTATGATAAATGACATGGTAATTATTAAAATTTTTTCTTATTGAATTTAAATATTCAAGATTTTATAATTATTAATAATTAAAATAATATTATCTGTTCCAAGTTAATATATATATATATATATA
>NW_006263579.1:88327-94671 GCF_000469605.1 Apis dorsata
TAAAATAGATTATTGCGAGATTTTCATAGCAAATCATGAATCTATTATGTACGCTTTTAGCAATGTTTTAACATTACTTTTTAAAGCTCTAATCTGAATTTTTATAAAATTTATATGAAAAAATTGATTATTATAATAAACAATGTGAAAAGAATAATATTCATGATACAAAGATTTTAGCACCAATTTAAGCTTATTATTATTTATAAATACGCTTGAGAAAGTGTTTCAACAACAGTATATATCTGATCGAAATGAGGACGTTTTTCAGGTTCATATTCCCAACATCGTAACATTAAACGGTATATTTCGTCAGGTGTAGTTTCTGGTGCTGGCATTCGATAACCTAGAGGTAAGAAATCTTTATTTAAATTCTCTATAAATTTTCTATTCTACTCTATTTAGTTTTAGATATTAATATAATACAATAAAATCTCATATAATGCAAATTTTTATAATGCGTTAAAAATATTGCGACTATTGTTTTCATTATACAATTCGATAATATTTCATATATATACATATTTTTTAATCAATAACTCATATATGTTATTATTTTTTAAAAAATTGTTTTGTTTGATGAAACATAGAACATAAAATATGACATGATAATAATTATTATACGAAAAAATTCTCGTTCAGCATTTGTTATAATGTGAATTCATACAATACATTATATATATAATCGCATTACATAGGTGATCTATTGTAATAATAATATTATTGTAATAAATATTGTATATTGCAATTTAAATATTACCTGCATCTATCTTTTCGCGAGCTTGAGAATTAGACATTCCACTGTAAGGATTTCCACCTTTAGAAAATATCTCCCACATTAAGATTCCATAACTCCATACATCACAAAGTGATGTATACTTGCCTATTGAAAATATTACAATAAAAAATAATATTAAAATTCTTAATATCTATATAATATATATCATTTTCTTAAATACCGAAATTTAATGCTTCTGGTGCAGTCCATTTAATTGGAATTTGTTTCATACCATCTGAAACTATATATTCTTCTTCTTCTCGTGACATTCCAAAATCTGATATTTTTACTATAGATTCATATCCTAAAAAATATAATATTATTTTTAGTATTCTAATTCATATATTTTGTAAATTATTTTTATAATAATTAAAAATCAAAATGTTCTTACCTACGAGACAGTTCCGAGCAGCTAAGTCTCTATGAATACAATATTTAGATTCCAAATAGCGCATACCTGCAGCTGCATCTTTACACATTCGAAGCTGTTCTTGTTGTGTAATAGTATTAGTATTTTTTCTTAAGTAAGTTAACAATGAACCGCCTATCATATATTAATTTAGCATTAATAAACAATTATATTCTATAATTTGAAAAGTTTTTAATTCCAAAATTTAAAATTAAAATCTTTTATTAAATTTATTAATTTACTCAACATACCGGGAACTAATTCCATAACAATCATAATAGGTTGTTTTTGGACACAAATTCCAATAAGCTTTACTATATTTGGATGATCATATTGTTTCAATATGCGTCCTTCTTGCAAAAATTTACGTTTTTGTTCATCCGGTAGCGTTACTTTACAAGTTTTTACAGCCACCTCAGTCTTACAGGTTTTTAATTGAGCTTTATATACATCTCCGAAGTTACCCTAAAAATATATAATATTTTATGAATATCTAATTTTATACAATTTATGTGAATTTTTTGAATTGACATTTTTTAATATTTTAGAAAAATCTAAAATATTATAGTTTATTAAAGTAAGTTAAATTTATATAATTATATAATTTGTGTAACAATAAGATATATAATATATAACAATAAGATACTTTGAAATGTAAAAAACTAAAATAATTTCTTTTTTCTTTAAATTTTAATACCCGTCCTATTTTTTCTAGAAGAATTACATCATCGTTATTAAGTTCCCAACGTTCACGTAAAATTGGTGTTTTGAGGATAGCTCCAGATCGACTGGTAACTGGTAATCCGGATAACCATTGATGTCTGATTAACTCTTGAATTGATGGAAATGTAGGGCCTTCAAATCTGTAATGTCCCTAAAATTAATAAAAATACATACAAATACATTTGTTTCTGTATCCTCTATATATAAACATATAGTATCAAATTAAATAATTGCTTACTTCAGGAGTAGTTTGCACTATAAAATGTTTGTGTCCATCCCAACAGACAGATAAAACTATTTGGCATTCATCATTTCTTGTTGTTTCGCGTACTAAAAAATCTCCTTCAGTGACGAGTAATCTAACAACTTCTTCTCTTGGTAGCACACCATGAAACCATTCTTCTTCCATAAGACCTCCATTTCCATTTCCCTTCTGATTAGTTGTTAAATGTGAAATCCGAAAAGATGCCTATAACAATAATATGTAATACTGTATTTAATAAACAAAAATTCATCACACTTAATTATCACACCTAGTACAAAATTTCTCTTTCTACCTATCATTACCTGTAATTATTATCGCTAATTGCATCACAAATGTTAGTTTTAAAAACAATCAAATGTAATTTATAAACAGGATAAACATGCTTAAAATATTAAAAACCAAAAATAAAATTGTTATCAATTCAATTGTAAACTTTTTATGACACACATTCTTTCATAAGCATTTAATATATATGATAAGAAAGAAGTAATTATGCATGAAACATATTTATATCTTTACAATAAACGGGTATATAAAGAAAACATACAACTGGTAGAGTATTATCTGCTTTTGGAGTAGGACCTTCGCTACTCGATCTAATTGTTCCATCTTTTGTATCGTTTATTATTGGTAAAGATTTGAAGGGAGATCTAAATATTGTCATGAATCGTTGATTTCTTCGTAATGTAAACAGACCAATATCTGCAACTGTATTTTTCTGCAAGGGCAGTGATGCTAACTAATATCAATTATAGTATCAATCAAATAAAATTGCTTTATATCGAAAAACTATTTGTAATACAATAATTTTTTTTAACAAGGTAATTATAAAATATTTAAATAATATATAAAAATATTCGATTTATATATAATTTTAATCTATTACCTTACTAATAGAAGGCGAATCAGCAAAAGAACTTTCCATTGAGAGATCATAACCAAGTGGTAATTCTTCACAACCTAATTCATTCAAAGCAGCTCTAATAACATCCACTTGTCGTTGAAGTTTTTTTTCTTGACAACGTAAACGTAACTCTTCTCTTTCGCGGGAATAATCCAAAATCGATATCCTAATGAATAAAAAAATAACAAAAAAATAAAAATATAAATAATAAGAATAAAAAATATATATATACTTTAATATTATCAATATTAATGAAAATATATTAATAATTTATTCTTAAATAAAATATTCTTACTTAGAATCGCTATTATTTTCCGATGGATATTGTGGGTTTTGTCGGCTTTGTTGAGTCGCTTTTAATGAGTTTTCTAGTTCTGTTAATCGATTTCTTAACCAATCTATAGTTAAATTATCTACTGTTAATTTATTTGGTAATAATTTTCCCGATGTATCATCCACGAGATTCTCATCAAAAATAAATCTTATTGGAGATGCAGGTCGCGTTCTATAACAAATGTTAACAAATTTTAATATTTTGAAAAATTACATTGATAAAAGCAAATATGAAATGAATACCTGTGTTTTCCTATAAAATCCCTATATTCTTCTACAGGTTTTACACAATCCACAGCTTTTTGCATTCGCCGATGTATTTCTTGAAATTTATCTGTTGTAAAATCAGAATATTTCACTATATCCTGAAGTATGGTTTTCCTATCATGTAAAGAACAATGTTTTTATATTTGTGATATAATGGATATTATTATTATAACAATCATTAATGTTTACCTTTTCTATTACCATATGTTTGCATGAAAGTTTCATGTAAAATAAATAAGTATTTCATAGAATACAACAAAGAAATACATAATAATTTTTTTCAGAATTTAGAATCAACAAAATGCTTACCATGATGTTATAAATTCTTGATGAATTGCCTGTTGTCGATGAAGTAAGCTTGGTAAGTAACAAGTTCTTAAGTCATGCTCACACTCAGTTACAGCACCCAAAAGTAGTACATATTCATTGTGGGTAAGATGAAGTTTTCTACAAGCTTTTTGATATTTTTCTCTTACTTCATCCAATTTTCTACCAACTCTACCCGCTAAACATATATTATAAATAATAAAAATTAATTGTAAATTAATTATAAGATATAAATACTTACATTTAACATAATGTTCTTCAAAACGGGATCTCATTAATTTATACATTTCTAGATTTTTCTGATACTCTAATTTTTTCCTAGCAACATCATCAGTTAACTACAAGATATAATAAATATGTAATATAAAATTTAACTCATTTTACTATTTACTATTTATTACTTTTTAGTATTTATTTATACCTGTTGAAATTGATTGTTTAACCATGTTTGTTCTTCTTGATATATTTTTCTAGCTCGTCTTCTTTCAGAATGTAATGTTGTAATATGTTCTACTACTATAGCTTCAATAGAATCTGCTTGTTGTTTGATTAATTTTGCTGTTTGATCAATAGAGTCCATGATATCCTTCCAACTCTACAATATAGTACTATGTAAGCAAATGTTTCTGAGAAATTATTATAAATATTTAAGAAAAATTATAAACATTCATTTCAATTTTGAACACATACTTGTGCTATTAGACTACCAACAAGATCTTCATTACGTTCAATCTTTTTCCCTTGCATCGTCAAAGAGCAGATCGTTGAAGCATATTCGCGATCTGATTTAACTTTAATCGTTAAACATCGTCTCATTGTTTCCAGAAGTTTAATTTCAGCATCTTGACGGGCGAGTAACGCCTCATGTGATGACTGTCCTTGTAAACTCGTAGAAAAACCCATCCCGCTTATCGTATATAAAACTAAAAATCGCCGTCTTACCGACTTCTTTAGACGTGTCACGAACAAAAATTCATTCTTATACTAGACAAATGTAGTGACATTAATGTTAGCAAAGAATCTAATGAACCTCAATGAATCATTCATCGAAATATTACATTGCAAACACAGATTTATGTATACATTATTTAATCAGATTATTATATATCTCTACTACAACTCACTTGGCTGAGATCAACACTTATATTTATACAGACCTCAAAGTGCAAAAATTTACTTTTATTCCAGAAATACCGTCATGAAACAACAAATAAAATAGATGATCAATTTAACTTTGATAAAAATAGAAACCAATGTATAAAATCTTAATAATATATTAAAGATATGAACTAATAATTTATTTTCTCTTTTTTGAAATTATATTATGAAAAAAATTTATTTTATTTTTTTTATTTCAATATGCAATTTTATTAATTAAAATTTTTTTTTTAAATTATTAATATTGTAATTTTCTAATAAATATCACACTGTAAATCTATAAAGTTTAATATCAATGCTTAAAATACTTAAGGGTTCATTTTTATGAAAATTTCATTCGATATTTAAGTAAGTATCTTATTATTATATAGTCAATTGCATATGAATATTTGTAAGATAAAGATCGTTCGCTGCAGTTTATTTTAATATTAATACGTAGCAAAATGTTAGGTGGTAAAATGCAAGGTCTTACAAAAGAATCTCTGAAAAAGAATTCTATGGTATGTGAAAAAATAGTTTTAAAAGTCATATGCTAAAATTATTATTGATTTTTCTTTAGTTATTGCCACTATTTTTCTGCATCGGATTTGGAGCATTTGCTGCCACAGGTTATTTATTACGCCTTGCACTCCGAAGTCCTGATGTTACGTGGAATACTAGAACCAATCCTGAACCATGGAATGAATATAAAGACAAAGATTATAAGGTATGTTGAACATATAACGAGAATGATAAAAATAATATGATTAAAAAATAATTTCAATTTTAACATCAAACAAAGTAATAAAATTGACTAACAAAAATTTTAAATAATTAATTATCTAAAATTTATATAATTATCTGATTTTTTTCATTTTTATTTTCAGTTTATTAACATTCGTGATACAACTAAGTATAGAGCAACACCTCCACAATATTAAATATTAAAAGCATATATTAAGGTAGTCTTAAAGAAAATAATTAAGAAATGTAGAAATCAAATTAATTTATACTTTATATTATTTTAAATTAGATTAATTTATTGTTAATGTCATTAAAATATTTTACAAAACTTGTATTGTAAAAAATTAAATAATATTTAAGAAATAAAAATTTAAATATCAATAAAGTTTATGTTCTTTATTTTATAATTTATATAGAAATTATATAGAATTTATCATAAAAATAAATTAATATATAT
>NW_006263579.1:94860-103980 GCF_000469605.1 Apis dorsata
TTTATTTCCTATGTCGTAATTATATATATATATATGTATATAAAATTATATATATATATATAATATATATATAAATTCATTACATATACATTTCCAGCTAAAATATTTTTATGTTGTAATCAATTATATATATTATTATATGCATGCGACTAATTACACAAAAATAGTCGTCAAAACAAAATTTGAATTAGGTTATGAATAATTATGATGTTTGAAATACTAACGTAACAAAACATTTTTATCGATTGCATATGTATTAAATTACCAAATGTATCGCAAGAGAGCGCGTACATCAATCACAATTTAGTTAAGATTTTTATTTTCTTATAAATAATGAAATTCATTCAAATCATTTGAATATAATGTATACATAAAAATATTGTTAAATTAGACATTTTTAAAATTTGAGGTTTTCTTTAACATTTATATATGCAAAATATTTTATTGGTTAAAACAAATATGTATTTGTGATAATAGTTTTTTCTGAAAATAAATTAATTTATTTGTAAAAGTGATGTCACGCTCGAAACAGATAGATACTGATTAGAAAGATAAGTAAGATTAAAGGATTACAGATGCATTTTATTAATAATAAGGGGAACATAATTTAATAAAAAATATAATATATTTTTATCATTTATTTTAAAATTTACATGTGCAATTAATTATATAAATTTTGAAATTTTAGTTAAAATATTTTTATTGATATAATTTTTTAATTGAAACATTTAAGATTTTTTTTTGAAATTATTATTATATATATAATATGAATACAACTTGGGAAGATTTTTATGCTATCCATCCACCACCTCAAGATTTTGATCAGAGTGAAAAATTATTAAAAGCATTTGTACAACGACAATTGAAAAAGAATAATATGGTTGTATTAATAACAGTGAGTGTTCACAAAATGTTATATGTTAAGTCATTATTACTTAAAATTATATATAAAAATATATAAATATAATATAATATATATAAAAAAAATATATATAATTTTATAGAGTGGTGGGACAACAATACCTCTAGAATACAATACAGTAAGGTTTGTAGATAATTTTAGTGCAGGAACAAGAGGATCTGTATCTGCAGAATACTTTCTAGAAAATGGATATTGTGTAATTTTTGTGTATAGGTACTTTATATCAATAAATGTTTATGAACATATTTGTATATTTTAAGTTAATATCTATATATAATTTACCCATTTGTAGAGCTAATTCCTTGGAACCATTTTCAAGACATTTTAAAGGACAAAAAATTTTAGATATGATAGAAATCAATAAACAAAATGAAAAATGTATAGTTACAGGTATACATTTCTTTTATATTACAAAAAATCACTTATGAAAATCACTTATACATTTAAAATGATAATGATATGATTATTTTTAGTTTTACCACAATATACAGAAAATTTGATAAAAATATTTCATAAATACAAAGAAACTTTAAATCAAGATAAATTGTTACAAATCACTTTCACTACTCTTTCCGAATATCTTTGGCTTCTTCGATCTGCTTGTCAAGCATTAGCGCCTCTTAAAAATAAAGCAATTTTATATCTAGCAGCTGCAGTTTCAGATTTTTATATTCCATCTAATGAATTGGTATATATATATATATTTTTTTATATTAATTAAATTTTCTATAAGAATAAGTAAACATAAATATTAATATACACATATATAAATGATTTTTTTCAGGCAGTTCATAAAATTCCTTCTACTGGACCACCAACAATATCTCTTCAATTAGTACCAAAAATCTTAGCCCCTCTTGTAAGTTTATGGGTTCCAGAGGCTTTTGTGGTATCTTTCAAATTAGAAACTGAAGACAATCTTCTAATTCCAAAAGCAAGAGATGCATTAAATAAATATAAACACAATGTGAGTAATATTAATGAAATATTAGTATTATTTAATTATATAAAAGAAAATCTGAAACTTATTTTTTTTATACATTGAAACATTTTTCTGCAGTTAGTTATAGCCAATGTATTGCACACTCGAAAACAGAAAGTAATAATTGTTAGTCAAGAGGACATCTATATTATTTCTCTTACTAATGAACAATTAAATAAAGGTGAAGAAATTGAGCAATTGATTGTTAATAACCTCATTGAAAAACATCAAATTTTTATACAATCTACTGAACAATGTGAGTGTTGATGAACATTTGGTTTATGTATATTAAATTGATAAAATGCATTTTAATGTATTGAATAAATATTAAATACAATGTTGAATAAATATTAAACGATTGTATTTTGTATTTTTTTATCGTTAATTAATAATTTAGTATTATAAATTAATATGTTGTCATATTATGAAATTTTAAAAGATAAATTAGAAAATATTAACTCTATTATATTTTTTATATATTATTTACATCTTAAAATGAACATAAATTAAGTTTACATACATATTTAAGAATCTTTGTTGTTATATTTTTCATGATATTCTATTATTTTATATCAGTTTGGGTATTTAATTTTGGAATGTATATATAATATTTCTCTTAATTAACTGATGATTAAAACTAGATTGAAAATAAAAATATTAATTTTTGAGACTTGTTATATGCATATTGATTTTATCAATCAATTGCCTATCTGTTGTTTCACATTGTGCTAATAAAAAAGTTAATGCTATAACATCTTTTTGTTCTACTGCTGTTTGAACTGCCTCATTTATCATTCTGCAAAAATGTTTTTTATTTTATTATATTTTTTATGATTTCATAATAATTATATCATGTTAACAATTATATATTAAATTATTTGTTACTTACTTTAATTTAACCAAATATTTTACTTTCAATTCATTTTTTACTTTAGATAAATATTTTTTTGCTTCTCTGTCTTTATTATATTTTAAGCACTCATCAATAAAGGGCTAAAATAAATGAGAAAAAGAAACAACACATTTATATATCGATAATAATGAATGAAATATATTTAATATTGTGCGAACATACCTCATAACCAATAGGTGATTTTTTACTTTTAGAAAATTTTTCTAATTCATTCCATGCACCTTGTTCTGCCAAACACTGTATTCGTAGCCACCAATATCTAAAAAAAACTTTTTATACTATTCATATAGATAATGATATCAAAAGAAAATATTAAAATACGCAAAATTTAAAATATATGTAAAATACATCATACCTTCGATCTGATATTCGATATTCTGATTTCAATTTGTCGGCTAACTTTAATTCATTGCGCAATAATAATATTTTTACAGTATCATGAAGTGGTTTTCCTACAATTATTTCTTGTAATGTGTCTTCCATAGACCTTTGATAACGTAACAATTTTATTTGCTCTTCTGTCAAAGCGGCATTAGTATCGTTACGAGCTAATTTAAAATTTTCCTGTGCGGATTGTAATAATGCTTCTCTCGACATTACATTCTAAAGAATACTATGAAATAATAAAATAGTTACATATATCATTAATGATTGATCATATTAATTGTTGCAAACCTTTCGCTGATAACTCTCGGTAATAAACCATATTGCTTGAGAATGAAAATCATCGTATTGATTATAAATATCGCGAAGTGTTTCTCGATTATGATTCTGACAATATTTAATATATAAAGCCATTGCTAAAGGACAATGCATTATCGACATCTGGGGAAAATTAATGAAAAAAATATTAAGCATCTCTAAATCAATCAAAATTAATAAAATTATACCTGAAAATCACCAAGAGGCATATTTTCTCTGAGATGAAGTATTACAGTATAAACTAAATCGGTATTTCCACTTTCAACTGCTTTACGTAAAGCAGCTTTTTCTTCACCAAGCGTTAGTAAAAGTGGTACTTGTTGTTGTGCACGTGGTTCGTAATCTATTAGCTAAAAAGATACAAATAAACAAAGAACAATTTGAATTAATTATTTAACAATAACTAGACTAGTTTAGTCTACCTTAATTGCTAATTGTTTTCGACCACAGTCAGCTGCTCTTCTTGCAATTTCGCTATAAGAAACACCAGGTGCATAGCCTAATTTATCAGCTATTTCTTCTGCTATTTGTTCTTTATCTAACTGTGTTTGTTTTACCTATTATAAAAAAATAATAAATAAATAGATATTTATTATTATTATAAAATTTAAATATTATTATAAATATAGATATTATTACAAAATTTATATTCATGTAAATATCGTTTGAGTAAATGAAACATAGCAACAAATATTACTTTGTAGCAAGCCCAATGAGCTAATATTCGACTTTCTCCTTCGATTTCTGGTAATTGAAGATGCCGTGCAATTTGTATACTTAAATAATAATGTCGTCTAGCAACAAGTCTATCCAACAATACTTGGCTCGTGAGAACAGTGAATCTATCGCCATTAAGGTATTCTTTTATTATAGGAAATGATAAAATTGAAGAAAATATGAAATGATTGAATTGTTCAACAACTATTAAATATTATTCGTTAATAAAAGGATACTGTGTGTATGTTAGTGGAATTCCAATAGCAGGATGCCTCACAGCATTTAAAACTCTTAAAGTTCGACACATATTAACGTAATATTCAGGATCAATTGTTTTACTAAATCCTTTTCCAAATTTTGCAGCCTATAAAATTATTATTAATAATAATGAAAAGCGAAAAAATATAAATAAAACTCAATGAGTTTACCTTCATTAAAAGTTTTTGCGTTTCAAAATCAAATTCATGACTAGCTCCATCAATGCAAGCTTTTATTGCTGCATCTAATTTATCTTTAACTAAATCCATATAACCATCAGCTTTGTGACTTCTTCTTTGAAATTGTTTAGAAGCTTCTAATAAATAAGATGCAGGATCAGTTGAATTAATTTGAAATATCTTTTGTACAACATTCGGTACTTTTTGTATCATTTCATGAGAAGAACCAGATAATACGCGTACACCATCAATTTCTGTAATAAGATGAACTGGACCATCATATGTGTATGATATAGTTTCGGCTGTTCGTCCAATTACCATTACAGTACTATTCCAACTACATATTACAGCTTCTGTTCCACACCTAAAAGTTTATTTATGAAATAAATCAATTTATAATTAAAAAAAAAAAAATCAAATAATCAAAAAAAAATTATAACATAGGAAAATTATGCAAATATATTAACCATGCTATGTTTTCTAATGATTCTTTCATATTTGTATAATGTTCGCAATATTTTTCATTAAAATCTATAGAACCCATATACAAATGACCAGTGTCTGTATAAAGAGCAATATGACGATTGTTTCCAGATACAGCCATTGCAATTACACTATTTACTTTATTATATCTGGTAAAAAGATTGTCCTAAAAACATAAAAATCTTTTAAACATTATAGACATATTTTTTTTTGTATTTCAATATTGAAAGCATTTATATTATACAAATGGTATATGTGTTGCAGTTTGATAAGATTGATGTATCACAAATATTCCATCTCTATTTGATAAAATTACACGTGTTTCTCTGTCGCAGTGGACTAAATACCAACATTCAATTTGTCCATATCCTGAAAATAAAAAAAAATATGATAATAAAAATTTGATAATAAAAATCCTTAATTTAAAAATATTGAATAAAATTTATTTACTTACTAGGAATTTCTGATATTTGTCTAACTTTTGGTTCAGCTATATTATTTACTAAAAATATACGATTGGTAGATGTTAAAACTGCAATACCAGTTCCACTATAACTGACAAAAAATTTTGCTTCCACAACTTTAGTATCTTTTACTTCCTAATTAGAAATATCATGATTATAATATTTTTATAAATAATCCTTATAATCTTTAATCAAATAGAAAATATCATACATTTCCCATACTAAAAGCATGTAGATATGTACCAAACATATCATATATATGAATCATGCCATCATCTTCTACACATAATAATTCTTCTTGTTGAGACCAACCCAAAAGGACTAATTGAGCACCACTCCACTAACAAAAGTAATGAAAATAAAGAAAAATAAATATGAAAAAAAAATTTTAATATATAATATCAATTGAAAAATATAATTTTTGAAATTTTTACTTGCAATTTGGCTGTTAATTTTCCAGAAGAAGTGTACAAATATATCATAGGTTTATTTGCTCCTTGTACTTTAACTAATTTTTTAGGATTTCTAGTGACTGCAATAGAACCTCCATAAGGAGCAGCCACCAGCATGTTATTATTTGAAACTTCATGTTGAAAAGATAATGGATATAATTCAAATTTTCTAAAAAAAGGTTATTTTTTTATTTTTCTTATATATAAATTTATGTCAGAATATGATAACCTCACATTTTTATTACCTAAAATACACATCTCGACCCAAGGGAAAACAATCGGCAGTTAACATTAATAACATTTTTATCGAAATGAAAAATCAAATGTTATTTTAATCAAATATTACTTCATGGATATGATTTTATGAATATAAAGAATATTAACTATGTTTTAAATCTATTTAAAGTGTTATTGAATTGATTCGTATCAAACACAAATATATGATGGCGAAGATTCCACATGAAATATTGCAAAAGATACACATGAAAAATCATTTTATCACTTTTATATTTTTAACAATATAAATAATGTTACAATGATTCATATTATATATAAAATGATTTTTAAATCTCGCAATTAACAAAATAATAAATATAACCTTTCGATTGAAATTTATTCTAGTATCTATATCTAGTATATTAGAATTGATTGGCGCAATAAAGAATTTATAAAAAATGCGATTACAATAGTAAGGAATTATTGCTGAAATATATATATATACTATATTATTCAATATTGAATTGAAGATAAATTCATTATATTAAATCAAACAAAAATATATCTGAAGAAATAGAATAAATATAAAAAATATAAAATTGAATTACTGAATAATTTTGATAAAAATTAAGGATAAATAATCTTGTTTAAGAAAAATATTTGATTATAAATTCGAAAAAATAAAATGAAATAGAAAAGAATAAAAATTTAAATGAAATACTAGATGAACATAGTAGCAGTGAAAGGTTTTCTGATAAAACATTCTTACGTTCATTCAATTACGTTTCGCATTCTTTTCTTAAACTGCCTGTACTACATACATACATATGTATATATGATATACAAAGGCATGTTTCGTATACCGTTCATTCGATTCTTTACCGTTTCCCCTACCTGGGAGAATCTCGCTGTAAGCGAGGTAGTATCTCGAACGTAGGTAACCCCGTTAAGTCTCCATCTGCGAATCTACTGTACTGTCTTGTCTATTGAGAAAGACAATACAACGTGCTTATTAGTCTTCTGTGTTTTTTCCTTTTTGTGTTGATTGCAATTTTTGATTTTTGATGAGTTTAATATTGTATTTGTATTTTAATTTCTTGATAATTTATATTTTAATATTTTAATCGGTTCAATTCGGTACCTTCCACTTTGTTTCTTTTGAGACCAAGAAAATACGAGATAAGTTGAATCATGTGGAAATTTAAAGCACAAGAAATTGATAGAATAGAATAATTGATACAATAAATCAATGATTATCGATTTTTAAACGAACGCGAGTGAATTTCAAGAAAAAAAAACCCGGCTAATTAGACGGCCGTGGTTATATAGTTAAACGATGAAGCGGGATTATTAGTGATTCAGTTTACTTTAAACAACTTAACTGATCGCATTTGAATGGTGATGTTTTATTCAGATAAATATCAATACGGTGCAAAATAACGAATATGATAAAAACGTAAGTTGTCCTTTCGGCAAAGAAATAGCTCTACGATATGCTTTTTCCTAAAGATCTTATGATTTTGTTAATACACGATCACTAATAATAAAAGACAAATTTACGAAGATGAAATTAGTAAAGCGTTTACTCTATACGCGATATATAATGTGCTAAACAAAACCGAATGATTCTTCGAATGGAAAACGAGTAGAAATAAGCAGAAGTGAGTAGATGAGAGCAAGTGAAGAATTGTGTCGCGTATTAATCTAGTCGGACCACATAGTTGTGACGAAGAACCTGACGCATAAAATTCCTTCGAGGTCGCGCGCCTTCTCGACTCGTTTCATCTTTAAACCTGTTCTTCTTTGCGCGTAATCGCGCGCGATGTGGTCGACGTGGTAACTTTGATTCGTGCTACGTGTTCGAATTTCATTTTTTTAATGTATTCAAATCGAAATCAAATCTCGAGTGTTATCTATACACATTTCAAATCGAACTTGTTGCATCATTACCAGTATGCGACGATTTGACTAAAACGGAAAACGAAATCACCGTTATATGTAGATATACTATACTCTCGCCTCTGCAACCGCTTCGCTTTCTCATTCTTTCTCTTCTTGTTTTTTTTTTCTCGTTACTCGTTTTTTTTCTCATTTCGGTTTTTTCATCCGTTTTTCGTGCGAATAAATAAAAATAAACATGATTAGTAACATAATATGATTACAATATATCGTTTTCAGGTACTGTTTGGCGATAATTATTTATTCATTTTTTAACATTGTTCTGACGAGAGAAACGAAATGGATACCGTGCGTCGAGTTGAAACGGGATTTACATATCCCGTGCAAATGTTCCATCTCAACAGATTACAGCCGATCGATCGAAATGAATTGCGATCAAGTGGTGTTTACGCGGAGTACTACGGACAGTTTAAAAGGACAACCGATCGTTTCCATGAGTCAAAGGAACAGCGGATATCAAAATTTACCAGAAGATTTGCTCAATTCCGGTTTAAATTTAAAGAGGCTCGATCTATCTGATAATTCGATTTATAAATTGATGGGTCGATCGCTTCAAGCACAGACTCAATTAGAAGAATTAAGACTTGCCGATAACTTTTTGGGCGATAATCTGAATCCGATATTCTCGAGTAACGAGTTCCACGGTATGAAAGAACTGAGATTACTCGATTTGTCTAGAAATGGACTTCGAAGCTTAGAAGAAGGTATCTTTAAAGGATGCGAGAATCTGGAACAACTTTATTTAAATGGCAATAACTTGACGACAATACCGACAATGTCATTAAAAGGACCCAAGTCTCTCAGAGTACTTTCTCTTTCTGGAAACAATATTGGTGGGCAAAAAAAAAAAAAAAAAAAAAAAAAAAAAAAAAA
>NW_006263579.1:104142-112450 GCF_000469605.1 Apis dorsata
ATTCTTTCTCATATTTCTTTTTAGAATCACTTCCACGTGCCGCTTTGTTGATGCTAGGCGAATCGCTGTTACGATTAGATTTAAGTGAAAACGAATTGTCTCATATGGAGGATGGTGCACTTTTGGGTCTTGAACGATTATTTTTATTAAATATTTCTCGCAACGATCTTAGCCGCTTTAATAGTGACGTTTTTAAAGGTACGTGCATGTTCTATTATGAAAAAGTTAGAAAAGAAAAGATAAAGGAAAAAATAAATTATTCATTCATAATAAAAAATTATAGAACAGTGATTACTTTTAGGAGCTTACAATTTATTGCAATTGGATTTGTCGACAAATTTTCTGCGAGAATTTCCAAGTGACGCGTTAAGACATTTAACGGAATTAAAATTTCTCAATGTATCGAACAATTTGATTGATGTAAGTGATTTACATTTTCGTTTGTTTTGGAAAAGATGATGCTGATCATGATTTTCCTTCTAGGAGATCGAGCATGGGCATTTATCAACTTTAGGAGAGCTTCAGGTGCTGGATCTTAGCCGAAACAACATTGGTCGGCTAGGTTTCAATACATTTTCGAAATTATCAGAATTGACCAGGCTTGATTTGAGTTTGAACGCATTACGCACGGTATGCACGAAGAATGAAAGAGAGTGAGAAAAAAAAAAAAGAACAGAAAAGAACACAATTTTACTTTTACAGATCGAGGAATCATCGTTTAATGGTTTGAAAAAGTTAAAATGGCTCTCGTTGCAAGACAACAACATCTTGTTAGTACCAGCTACCGCTTTGACAAAATTACCATCTTTAACTCATCTACATTTGGAGTTCAATCGAGTTGCTGCTCTCCCGATCGAGTTGATCGAAGCGACAGCCTCAACTCTTGCAACGTTGGCACTCACTCGAAATCTTGTTCGAGAAATACCTGCTGGACTATTTCAAGATTTTCAAGAGTTGACGAGCATCGAGTTGTCTGGGAACATGTTGTCAAGGATAGCACGCGACACATTTGTCGGATTGGAAGAAACGTTGCTTGAATTGGACGTGTCCTCGAACAGGCTGACTTCGATTGGCCAACTTCCTTTAAGACGGTTGATCTCCCTCGATTTATCCGGTAATCGATTAACGCGAATCCCCCCAGAAACATTCGATTACTTGGAAAGGGTACGATATCTCAACCTAAGCTCAAATCCTCTCTACGGTGGTTTCCCGCCTGTTTTTCCCTCTTCTGTGATCGATCTCGACGTATCGCGCACAGATTTAAACATACTGCCCTCAATTTTGTTTCGAAATCTCGAATCGCTCGAAAGGATATCGGTCGCTGGAAATCGGTTGGAAAAAATTGAGAAGGCCACGTTCGATCGGCTAGTGAACCTCTCGAGAATCGACTTGTCCGGGAATCTTATCGAGCATATCGAGAACGAGGCTTTCGTAGGATTGACCAATCTATACGAGTTAAATTTACGGGGCAACAGGTTGAGTTCGTTTTCCGGGGAGCATTTCGATACCGGAACCGGGTTGGAGAGTCTTGATTTATCTTCAAACCGAATAGATCGATTGTCACCGACCGCTTTCGCTATTCATCCAAGATTAAGGGAGCTTGATCTCTCCGATAACCGATTTCTCTACTTTCCAAGCGACTATTTGAAACCTTTGCAATTTCTTGAATGGTTAAATTTATCGGGAAACGAGTTGAAATCCGTCGACGAGTTTGCCTTTTCTCAACTCATTCGGCTTCGAACGTTGAACCTCGCCGCAAACCGGATTGAGTCGCTCAACGAGCTTGCTTTCCATAATTCCACGCAGCTCCAATTGCTTGATTTGTCAGGGAACGACATCGAGGCTCTGAGCGAAAGAACGATGGAGGGCCTGCTCCGTTTGGAACATCTCAACCTTCGGGACAATCGTTTAACCTCACTTCCGGAAACGATATTCGATCCAACCAGAGTCCGTTCCGTGGAAAGTATCGATTTGTCTGGAAATCGATTAAACGAAATTCCGATTAGATCTTTGCAACGACAGACCGCCTCTCTTTCCAGCTTGAACCTTGCCCGAAATAAAATGGTCGAATTGTTTAGCCAAGAGGTTGCAAGCAATGTGAAGGAATTGGATCTATCGGACAATCCGTTGAGCGCAAACGCGATTAAAGGAATATTGGGAGAAGCGAAGATTCTTCGATCGTTGAACTTGGCCAATACTGGGATCAATCGTTTGATGGTGAGACTCGAGACACCTTTCTTGAAGCGGCTCAATCTTTCCAGGAACGACTTGACCGAGCTCAAAGTAACCACCCTTGAACGTGCTACCATGCTCGAAACGTTGGATATCTCGAGGAACAAATTGTCGGATTTTTCGAACATGAATCAAACGTTTCAAGCGTTACCTGCCCTCCGCTGGCTGGATGTATCCAATAATCACGTGAAGATTGTCAACGAAACCAGTTTCAATAGCTTGATCAGTTTACGGTTTTTGAAGATGTCCAGTCTGCATAATTGTACGAGAATCGAGCGGAATGCATTCAAATCATTCGGAAAGCTTCGTTCCTTGATAGCCTACGATTATCCAAAATTGGGTTATTTCGACGTTCAAGGTATTCTGAAAGGAATGAATAATTTGGAATTGTTGGACATTGAGATCAAAGATTCATCGATAAGCAATGAACAACTATCGATACGTTCGCATCCTCGGCTCAAGGAGGTAATTTTACGAGGAGACAGGCTCAGGAATATTTTGTCCAGTTCGTTGGTCGGTGTCAGAGGACCTAAGCTAGTGTTCGGTCTCAAAAACACTTCCGTTGACTCGATGCCTGCCGCTCTTTTCTTTCCGGTACCACGCTCAACCGAACTGGAACTTGACATCTCCGGTAGCAAATTTACCACTCTATCTGGCCAATTTCTTTCAGCGCTTGACGAACGAACCGGTACGGTGAAGATCAAGGGGCTCCGATACAATCCGATTGATTGTAATTGCGACGCAAGGCATCTCTGGAAATGGTTGAAAACGGTCGGTAATGATGATCCTTCGAATCTCGTTCTCTGTTCCGCTCCTGCCAATTTAGTTGGCTCGTCGCTCACCAGTCTCGCTGAACATCGATTGTCATGTGATTTCATCTCTTATACCTCTGTTGACGAGCTTGTTGACGATAACACCGCGACTAACTACGTTCTCGTTGCCTCGTCTTCCCCTTCGTCTACAATCAGATCGACATTTTCGGAACCCGAGATTATTTGGACAGTAGCACCTGCGGTACAAAACGCCGATCGCAATAAACATTACAATAACGATCACGCCACTTCTTCGCCAGCCGGATCTTCCACCGGCACTGACGACACACTGATTATCGGTATCGTAGGAGGAGTTGTCGCGTTTATAGCATTGATTGTGATCGTAATCTGCGTGTGCCGTTTCAGATGGTCCTCAAATCGAATCGATCAGACACGTTTAGCTGTAGCAGCAGCGACTAGCAGTATCCCTGATGCCTCGATGGTTAGGCCCGCTAGCGCCTATTCAGGCAAGATCAATCACGAGCTTTATCTCGGATCGTATAACGAATCCACGTTAGATCGTGGAAATAACGCGATAGCTCCTTGCATTCCAACAATGTCGCACCAAATGATGCCTTTGGTTCAACCACCAGTGCACCTTATGCACACTCTTTTAGCGCAAACTCAACCACAATCGCAGTCCCAATTGCAAGCGCAACAATTTTACGGATACTGCGATGGCTCTTCTTTACCTATTTACATTGCCTGCTCAACCGATGCCAAGTGTGACAGATAACCTGTAAGATATTTACTTTTCCTTACCTTTCTACCTTACATTTCCACTTCATACACACATATACCTCATAGTTTACTCGATCATATTCTGTCAACAACGTGCTCTGTTGACGTGTTCACGTTCATTCATCAAACATTCGTCAATGATTGTCATTTAATGAACTAACAAATAAGTACTTATATATACAAACATATGCTCAGCGCATGTGCGTAATCTCGTATACAAAACATGTTATATATATTTTAGATATTTTATAAATGTGTGCGTATAGTCACACTGATATTTTTAATTATGAATTTATATGTATATTTTATATGAATCATATAAATTATATACTTTAATATATCTACTGTTCATTTGTTGTTTGTATTTATATCTATCATCTTGAGAGAAAAAGGACATATATTTATTAAAACAATAATTCTAAAATTGAAAGTTTATGAATTTAAAATTATTTCAAGAATTATTAGATTAAAGATTTTTAAGATTGTTAATCAGGAAAAGGAATTAATAATTTTGTATTAAAATTGATATGAGAAATTTAGCTGAAGTTTTAGCTTTAAAATGAAACTTTAAAAGAAATTTTCAGAAAAAACGAATAATTAACAAATTTTCAATACATCAATGTTAGAATGAAGCATTAATAGTTAATGATTAATTAATAGAATTTTAAGTTGATACGAGAAACTTGCCTAGTTTCAAAATGTGATTTCAAAAATGTCAATTTTTATTAGAAAATAAATTATTAATGAATTTTTCATGTAGTTCTCGAAATGATAGGAGATTCTCTATTTTCGCATAATGTTATTTTCCTTATGACTTGGAATACTTTCTCGTATATTCTGCTATTCTAGTAACAAGTCGGAATTTCGATAATTCAAACGCGAGATGGCTCTAATTTCCAAAACTTTTTAATAGATATTTAATTATCAGCCGAATGCCCTTATTTAGAAATTTATAATATAAAAAGAATAAACGCAATAAAAATTCTATAATATTAGATTGTTTGAGAAGTATTATAGAGTAATTTGTATGCAAGTATATTCAAATAAAAAAATGGCAGAATGCTGTGTCAAAAATCGTGGAAAAAAAATTTATTGAAAGAAAAAGTGATAAAAAAATAGATGAAAAATATAAAGATATAAAAATATATTTAAAATATAAATGGAAAATATAAAAATTCATATAAAATATATCATGAAATATAAAAACATAAAATATATATAGTGTATAAAATATAATATAAAATAAACAATATTAAAAATTTTTTATAATATTTAAATTTAGCTTCAATTTTAATCGTTATTGCAATTATTCTAAATCGAATCAGTAATATTAAAAATATTAAAATGATGAAGGAACTTTAAATGTCTTTAGAACTTCTTTAAAATATAGGATAAAAAATATTGAGTGATAGATCTATTCTATATATTGTCCGTGGTAGTAATCTTGTCATTATTTGTTGCTACTTAGGGAACACGTGTTAAGTGATTGAGTGACCGATATTATATAGTTTTTCTAGATACAACAATGGCAAGAAACCGAAAACATAAGCAAAAAAAAAATTTCGCAGAAAAACGTCGTGAAAAACAAAAGGTACGAACATTAATTGTTGAAAAAAATAATACCGGTTACAATTTACGGTTATGTTTATTATTATATATAGCTTTATCAATAGTGTACATATTAAAAATAAATAAAATTTAATTATTAAAAAAATTTGTTGTTTATATGTAATAATATATAAATTTTTTAATATTTTTTAATATTTTTTAATATTTTCTTTAACAGAAAAAAGATGAATGGGATATTGCACCACGTCATAATTATGCAGATATTATCAGGGAAAATAAGGATTTTGAAAATTATTACAAAACTCAAAAAATTGTTCCTGAAGAACAATGGGATTCTTTTATCAATACTATGAGAAAAAATCTTCCAGTAGCATTTAGAATTACAGGTTCAAAAGTAGAAGCTAAAGCATTAATGGAAACTATTAAAGGAGATTTTTTTAAGGAAATTTTAAATATGCATATGGAAGATGACTCTAAAAATAATGAGGAGACTAAGGATATATTACATTGTTTACCATTTTATCCTGATGGATTAGCTTGGCAATTACAATTAACTAGAAAAGATATTAGAAGATCTGAAGCTTATTTTAGATTACATAATTTTTTAATTGTTGAAACAGAAAGTGGAAATATTAGTAGACAAGAAGTAGTTAGTATGGTACCACCTTTGGTATTAGATGTAAAACCATCCCATAAGGTAATTTTAATATTGTAATAAATTTAATTTTGAAGTTAAAAAAGAAATAATTTTAATATAGGTTTTAGATATGTGTGCAGCACCAGGATCAAAAACAGCTCAACTTATTGAAATGATACACACCGAAGAAGGAAATTCACTTCCAGGTATTAAAATGAAATTTAAAATATTTATAAACAAATGATGCAAATTTCATTTATCTTTATCTTTTATAGAAGGTTTTGTAATAGCTAATGATCTTGATAATAATCGATGTTACATGCTTGTACATCAATCGAAAAGATTAAACAGTCCAATTGTTTTAATTACAAATCATGATGCTACAATATTGCCTAATTTTACTACTACTAAACCAGATGGTACAAAAGAACTATTAAAGTCAGTAAATTACATGGAATAAAATATTTCTATTTTCATTAAAGATTTTAATGATTTTTATATTTTGTTATAGATTTGATAGAATACTTGCTGATGTACCATGTAGTGGCGATGGTACAATGAGGAAAAATCCAGATATTTGGTGTAAATGGAGTCCAGCAAATGGTAACAATCTTCATGGGTAAATATTATTTTACATGATTTGTATTTATATTAATATAACAATTATGATAATTCAATAGATAAAAATAATTTATATCTATGAATTTAAAGAATTCAATTTAGAATAGTAAGAAGAGGTTTAGAACTTTTAACAGTTGGAGGAAAAATGGTATATTCCACTTGTTCGCTAAATCCAATAGAAAATGAAGCTGTACTTCATAGGATTCTTGTTGAAACACAAGATTCTGTGCAATTAGTTGATTGCAGACATTTAGTACCTGGATTAGTATGTGATCCAGGTATTGTATATTTTACATATTACTACTTTTACTACATTTATATTAATATTTTTATTATTTAAAATTTCTCTTTTTCTAAAAAAATTAATGAATATTTTTTTTAGGTATATCACATTGGTTACCAGCATCAAAAGATTTACAATATTATGAATCATGGGAAGATGTACCTGAACAATGGCAAACACAAGTTCGTCCGAAAATGTTTCCACCAAAACCTGAGGATGCAGCTAAATTTCACTTTGAAAGATGGTAAATAGAAATAGATTTTCTTATTAATGTTTTTGATTTAAACGCATGATAATAAGTTTTTAATGATATAGTATGAGAATATTACCACATCATCAAGATACGGGAGGTTTTTTTGTGGCTGTTTTGGAAAAGGTAAATCATTTACCTTGGGAACGTGTATCACATATTAAAGACGAATCAATCCAGAATTTTAATTGTCAAGAGAGTAATAATGAATTAAGTTTAGAAGAAGAAGAAGCAAAGAAAAATGTTCATGCTACCAAAACGTTTGATGAAATGAACAGGTTACGAATTGCTAAACAAAAACGTAGAAGAATTGCTTCTGGATTTAAAGAAGATCCATTTGTTTATTTTAAAGAGGATGAAGATGTGTGGTTATCCATTAAGTAAGTGAACATTTTTTTATAATGTTTTATTTATTAATTATTATTAATTTTATTTATTATTATTAATTGATTCTTAATATCGAAAAAAAATTTTCAGAAAATTTTACGATATATCTGACGATTTGGATCCTCGGTGTTTGTTGGTACGATGTATTGGTAGAAAGAAGAAAAACATTTATTACACATCACCTGAAATACGTAATGTTGTATTGTCTAATGAAGATCAAATAAAATTGATAAATACTGGTGTTAAATCATTTGTACGTTGTGATAATAAGAATATGGATTGTCCATTTCGACTTGCACAAGAAGGAATACAAGTTATTATTAAGTATATTGGTAATAGTAGGAAAATCAGAATATCTAAAGATGATCTGATAATGTTATTACAAAACAATAATCCAAATACACCACCTGAAATTGTGAAGCTTAATCCAGAAACACAAGAACGGTTACAAAACTTTGGTAACATTTTTTGTCATTGAACTAAATATTAATTGTAAATTTTATCACTAATTGTAATTTTTTATTATTTCTAATTTTATTCCTAAATACTGATTCGTATGTATTATCTTAGCAACTGGAAGTTGTATACTTATGTATGAAGAAGAAGGAACTGAAAATCCATTAAAACTACAAATGGTAGGATGGCGAGGTACAATGTCTTTGAGAGCATATGTTCCTATACATGATGCAATTCATTATTTACGTCTATTAGGAGCTGATTGTTCGAAATTTGGTATGTATTTTTTTTTTTTTTTTTTAGCAATATATATCAAATAT
>NW_006263579.1:112602-114244 GCF_000469605.1 Apis dorsata
GATTTCAGAAAAAAATAAATTTAAAGAAAATCGTACTTCTGCTGCTCCCGAAGAATTGAATAATGAAATTTGTAATGATGTTAATGAAACGGACAATAATTTAAAGAAAAACGATACATTAGAAACTTCAAACGAATTAAAAGATGACACATAATTTTATAATATAAAATGAAGTTCTTTTAATTTCCTTTGAGATATCAATTTCAATACGTTGCAAGAATAAGTAAAAAATTTTCATTTGACTTAAAATTTAATAAAGATACCCTTGACAAGACGGATATTATTTAATACATGTATATCTTGTAGAAATGAAATAAAACATTTTTATAGGATAAAAAAGCAACTATTATTAATTAATGGGAAATTTGTCGTTTTACTAATTGTTTTCTATGAAATAATTTATGAAATTACATGTATTTTTATAGTTTGAGCGACAAATACTTTTTTACTTTTTTTATTATTATTATTTTCGGCCACTCAAAATATTTCACTGATTATAGTACAAATATTGTTATAAATATGGCCGGATATAGAGGAATCATTAATTCTGAAATGGCTATTGCCATAGTATTCAACAATATATTATTAAATCGTATTGAACGTTTTGCGTCTACTGTATATTAAAGTTGGAAAAGATGAATATCTATTGTACGTCTTGTTGATATTCGCTTTAAATTACATTATGCGTTAGATTTTCATTCTCAAATTTAGTTGATAACAAGATTATTAGATTCTAGATTAAGAGGATTCAAAATTTGTTTAACATAGAGATTTCTACTAATAAAGGACGGGTTTTTCTATAAAAAACATTTAAATATAAGTATAAATATGAAAAATGTTGGGTAGCCCATAACATACAGATAAACTATAAAAAAAAAAACAAAAGAAAAATCTTCTCTAAAATTTTTTAAACTCCGAAAGACTCGAAGTTGATGGTTGACGCTAGTAATCTCTATTAGTTGGTGTGGTTATTTTCCCACTGAGGTTCTGAGAATTTGATGGAGATTTTGAACCTATAAATGAATATTGCATTCACTGATACATCATATATATATTTAATAAATACTTGATAAATAATATTAAATACTTACAGCTTTTTCCTAATTTATTTCGAGGATTGTTCACACAGGGATGATCACCCATCAGATGCTCCCTCCATTTATTTTGATTGACAAGAGTAGAGCACAATGGACAACGATCGTAGCCTTCGATAGGTTCTGTAAATAATAATTCTATTATATATTTATTTATATCATCTTGTTCACAATCGAATTGCATACTTGTACACTTGTTATCCTTTCTATGTTCCTCAAAGGAATTTTCATGGATAGCTTGCTTACATGTGTCGCATTTTACGTAATTGCTTCTCATATCACATTCATCTGAAAAATAAAATAAATATTTTTTTTTATAATTGAATGCGACATTAATTAAATAAATAGAATTTGAAAAAAAAAAGAGTACTCACTTAACAAATGTAAGTTCAAATACGAAATTTCCACCACTTGTTTACATGCTTCACATTTCGTTAACATAGGACAACTTCTCCAATAATGAATGTTTAATCCTTCTTCGGAATATCCTTGTCCTTTCGAAAGACAAAATATGCACATTCTAAAAAAAAAAAAAAAAAAAAAAAAAA
>NW_006263579.1:114493-119109 GCF_000469605.1 Apis dorsata
TCAAGTATAAATACGATACATACTTGTCACCTTTATGTTCTGTACTATTCTCGGACGGAGATGTTATACTTGTTGAGCTTCCAGTACTAACAACAGGACTTGTCCTCGAAGGAGATTTCGTTAAATTTGCCACGTTATTTTCCGTTGATTTTGTCCGTGTGGGTGTCGTCGTTTTGTGACTGGCTTCTATTTCTTTTTTTCTCTATATGTATTTGATACGTAAGAAACGATGGAAACATAATTTTTATATGTATCTAATTTCTCGTTAAAAAAAAAAATCTATACCTCAAGATCAATCAAATCAAATTCATGAAAAAGTTGACGATACAATAAATTTCTCCTGGTAATATCATCGTCAGGAGGCAATTGTTTGCGAACCAATCTAGGGTTCACTTTGTACACCAATACTAAAATTCTTTCCGAAACTTTTCTCACTGCTTCTGCCGGATGATGCAATCCCGTAGAACCCAATTCTGACAATGTTCGACAAGTGAGCCCACTACAACAATTACAATGCCTTATCAGAGTAATTGCGTTTTAAAGGCTCAGTTTAAATGTTAAATGTGGACCCCTGCGAGTGACAATTCACTAATAATAAGATCGTATCAATTGTCACAAACAGTGGTCGAGCAATTACTTTTCAATGCTTATCCGACTATAAAAGAACTATTAAGATTAAGATTATTCTGAATCACCTTTGTTTATCAGTAGATATTCCATGGCTGAGAATTAACTGCTCCACCATTTCTAACCTACTCAGTGCCAATCTTTGATGAGTGCTACTACTAACAGGTCTCGTTAAGTGCACTGGTATAATATGCAATTCTCGGACACATTTACAATCTGCCATACTGAGTATCGTGTGCACTGCCATGTTATGAATCCTTGGAGTGGTATCCCCTGATTTAGTCAATAATTCTGGGAGTAATCTCTCCACACTTCTCGCAATCTCCGTAGAAGATACCCTACGATGGTAAGAATATATTTATAATTTACGATTTATCTTTCGCGTCTAATTGAAATATTATTATTAGATTTAGTACCTAGTTGCAAATTCTGAAAAAAAAATTCTAATCAATTGTGCAGCTAGACTGTATACGCTGAAAACTTTGTCCCTAAGGGCTCTGTGTAACAACAAAATCGTAGCTCTGGCCGTTTTATTCGCGGAATGTTTCGAAACTTCTGGATCAAAGGTTTTTAATTCTTCTTTCAATTGCATCAGACCCTCTTCCTTATCCGTGAATTGTTTCGAATAGAATTTCTCTACCTGAAAAATAAATTTTAATTTTTAACGTTTCACTAATTTTAACTCGTTTAAGAAATTAAGAAAATTTGCATTACCATTTCCATTCCAAAAACAGCGATAGGTAAGGCAGCTTGCTTTTTCTCTCTGTCGTTTAACTTCGATATCACCTTCGTCTCCGAATTGTCCATGTGGCATTCCCTCGTGAATTCGTTCGTATGAGAACTGAAATACAATTTAATAAATTTTTACATACTTTTTACTTTCCACTTTTTTCCTTATCTTACTGTCTTAAAGCAGGAATCGTTCTCTCTTCGTAAGCTTCGTAGCTTGAGCGAAGCGTCGGCCCTGCCGATTTCGTTTTCCTTCTAAGAGATCCTTTGTTACAGTTATTCTGTCTTTCTATCACACCGTTCGTCGGACTATCGGTCACTTCTGTTGAAAAAAAAAAAAAAAGAAAGTAAAAAGAAAATTCGAAATATCATCTCAAAATTCGTTTATTCTCAATTAACCTTACCAGGGCTATTCGGTTTTTGATGCAAAGGTGAAACAGGTGGTTGATGCGCGGGACCAGTCGGCGATATAGCTCCATCGCGATTAGGTGGAATTACCAATCTCGGAGGTGACGTAATATCCTCAGGAACGGTGGTTGTGTTCGAGGTGCAGGTATCTATCGATATAGGTTCTTTTCCCTCGACAGACGACTTGTTATTTTTTTCCAACGGCTATTCTCCAACACGAATATACGGTAAGTGATTGTCAAATGAATCAAATTCGCATTAACATTTTATTATATTTACCCCTTGAAGCTCCAGCAGATCTTGCACCTCTAAACTTTGATAAACTTGCTGCCTGTATTGTTGCGCTTGTGCCTTTTTCGCTTTTGCCTTGTCGTAATCTTCCAACGCTATGGCGTATTTCTTCTCCAATTCGTATTTTCCGAGGCGTTCACCGGCTTTCCTTAAATTCTCCATCGCCACTTTCAGCTTCGAAGCGTATTCGAATCTCTCCTCTGAAAAATGCAGGCAAAGTTTAAAATTTAAACGCTCGTACAATTCCTCCAAACTCACCCTCCACGGCCTGCAACTTTTTCGCTTCCATCTGCCTTATGATTTTGGCCACCTCGCGGTCCACGTACATCTCGAACGCCAAATCGTCGTAGGGGGACGTGTAATGCGGATTGTACGGCGCATCTCCTTGACCGGTCAGCTCTTGCCCGTAAGGCTCGCCCAGAATATTAATAGCGATAAGGCCGACCTATAATTTTAAAATTTCAAATTCCATCATCTCGTTAATATTCACCGTTGTCGTGGGATACCTGTTGATAAACATTGTGCGCGTTACTGTGCGGTTTGTGAAGTCTCAGTTTAAGCGAGACCGCCTCCGTTTCCGGGAGAGCAACGCTCTTCAACTCTCTGCTTTTGTACATGGTCGAGGCGTTATCGGACAACGTGATGTAACCCAGATAGCTAAACTCTGTCGTCACAGAGGCATTCTCCTCTCTCGAAGTCCAAATCTCAAGTTTTTCAGCTGCAAGCAATTTTTATTATTTTCAAACTAGACTCTGTCTCTCTTTTAACACATTGTTTGGAGAAGAAGAAGAGGAAGAGGAAGGGAATTCGTAAACAATGAAAACGTTGGTATTGCGACGTTGGGTATGGTATTCAACTATACCGGATTAAAATAAGAAACGAGGGTGAAGTGAGAAGGGCAAGAAAACGATCTAGCCTCGGGGAAACCGGGGTTCCCGTGCTAATTCGATTCTCATTGTTCACCGAATTGCTTTTCACGAATAATCATGAAACTTTCCACACTATATCGCGGCCATTAAATGAATTCTTGTGAAATGAATTTCTCGATAATAAACGAGAGAATGGAAAGTAGGGCTTTTGTGAAAAAGCGGGTTATAGATTGTTCGAAATGATTGTAAACTTACGAATTAAATATTGATGAGCCAACACTTGTATTCTCGTAAGCTTCGTCGGGCCGTGTAGGCGTAGAATGAGTTCTTGGGGATATGTACATCTTCGTGAACTTTGCCAACCCCTTACCGTCGGCCCATGGACATTCAATTCTAACGAGGAGTGCCTATCCTCTTCGCCTGCGAGAGATTATTCGTTTAAATGTTTTTTGCAATTTAAATGTAACAAAAATCAACCAAACGTATTTTAAAAAAAATCAATCTATCATTTATCACAAATATCGTATCATGAATGTTACGAGCGAATAATATTTTTTTTTTTTTAAGTGCTCGAAGAATATTTTTTCCATCGAATGTATTTCCGATTTTGTTACAAAAACTGTAATTTCGTTGCACGTTTTCTTTTCTTTTCTTCGTTTTATCTTCAAATCGTTCTTACTTTGCGCGATTGCATTCTATTGTGGATAAAAATGGAGAAGATTTCCACGTAATCGATAACATTGTGAAAATTATATTTTCAACGATGGACCATTAAAAATACTTCGTCACGCGATACCGTGCCTTGCTTCGCAAAATTACAATCACAACAATCGAAGAAACTTGTTAACGTGTCATATCACCGTGTAATATTTAATCGTTTGAAAGAAAAAAAAAAAAAAAAAATTGGACACCGGTTACGTTTTTATTACAGACTCGAGAGCGATACGTATGCAATCTTTAACGAGATGCGGTGAAGCACGTGTCGACTCGTTGTTATTAACTCGTTTTTTTTTTTCCCCCCTCCTTCCTCTTAAAAACAGCAACTTCAAAATGAAAAAATTCTTTTTCCGTGTAGAAAGAGAGAAAAAAAAAATCGATGTCTCGCGTGCAAACAATTCCTTATATTTTTATATCCTTCTGATGAATTCTCTTTCGCAATACTACGTATGTGTGCGGTTCAATATTGCCAATCCTCGGAGAATCAGGAGAGATATACGCACAACTCGAGGTTATCGTCGTTCGATATACAATATTTCACAATCACAATCTGATGATCTCTTACTGGTTGCGTATACGACGTTGAATCCGATTTTTCGTGGCATGTCGGGGGATGACTTCCTAGTGGCGAAAACGGCGTATCGGAACTACATATACTTGAACAATACAAAGGCAATAAAAAAAAAATGTGTACAACAGGAGAAGGGGAGATGAAGAAAATGTCAAAATCTAAAAGGCACAGCCATTTGAAAGCTCGATAAGGGGGAGCTTGCAAGTTTCACCCCGGCGCGTAAGCAACGCCACTTGCACGTCTGGCCGCGGCGAAGCTTGCGACAGAACTGACATAACTGCACCCGTTCCACGAACGGACAAACTCTGATCTCGGGACCTCGAGCATTTTTGCCCGTTGGAACGGAGATACTTTTCGCAAAGAGACACTTTTTATCGAGAAATAAAAAAAAAAAAAAAAAAAAA
>NW_006263579.1:119473-124208 GCF_000469605.1 Apis dorsata
TTATTTTTTTTAAAAATAATTTCGACATTTTTCGAAGGGAATAATAAAATATTAGGTAGCATTTGTCGGTATTTTTGTCGTTAATTTTACGTTGTAAAAAAAAGATTGTTTCCATTTATTCATAGAGAATAGATAAAAAAGAACGGATTAATTACGAAAGTTTATTTGTTATTATTGTATGATTGTGTGATTGGAAAATTAGAATATACAGAATCGTAGGAATATTTTTTCACATCTTGGCTAGTTTCCGTACATGGCACATTATGGCACCGTCTTGCATTCTGCTCAAGTCGAAATATAGACTGTAATTTCGTAATGGATCAATAAACGGAGGCTGTGTGACGTCAGAGGGTGCGGCGAGGGTGGAATCGCATGCTAGAGAATCGTTATATGTGTACCGTGTCCGTCATTCACAACCACGTGTACGTATACACGTGTGTTTTCGTTTCGCAACAATGCATTTGCTCTTTATTAATTTAAAAAATTAAATTTATTAAATTAATTATCGCGTAATATCGATAAAGAAATTCAAACTATAATTATTTATTTAAAAAACATAATATACACTTTTTCTTCTTTACATATAATTTTTATACAGAAGGAATGTTATTTTTTTTAAATATATATTATATTATGTGGTGGCAAAAAGATATAGAAGACCTTTTGCAAATTGGAAAATTTCCGATCCTCCCAATTTCGATTCTCCATAAAGACGATCGACAAATGTAATTGGAACTTCTCCTATAGTGTACTTGAATTGTCGTGCTCTTACAATCATTTCCATTTGGAAGACATATCCTTTTGATATACAAGACTGTATAAGTTTTTCCAGTATATCTTTTTTATATAACCTATAATTTTAATAGTATAAGATTCATTTGTTAATTATGGAATTTATATTATTTAATTTTAAATTACTTGCCTAAAACTTCCTGTTAAATCGCTTGCTCCTGGTCTCAACAAAAGTTGTGTTAAGAAATTTGCTCCTCTACTTATTAGTTTTCTTTTGAAATCCCATCCATAAACTCCTCCACCTTGTGCATATCTGGTGCCACTAACAATATCTAGATCAAGATATCTCTGTTGTTCTATCATTTTTGGTATAAATTTGGGCTATAAAAATAAAAATATACATAATAAGTAACAAATTCAATGTTATTCTTAAACTAAAGCGTTTCAAAACTATAAAGAGATAAATACATGGTGAGACAAATCTGCATCCATAATGACAATGAAGTTTCCTGTAGCATGTTTAATCCCATGCATATAAGCTGTGCCTAGTCCAAGTTTTTTTTCTCTTGGTCTCAAAACAATTTTGTTCTCACCGTACACATTTTGCAGCTGTTTGGCCATATCCAATGTTCCATCTGGAGAACCATCGTCTATCACGATTACCTCATAATCCAGATCGCTAGAATGTTGCATATTTTCACTTGACTGATCAATCTTTTTGATTTCATATTTATAATTGTATAATTACACCATTTCAGGAGCAGTGATTTCATTCACGTTTGAGGTTATGTTGCCACGATAGTTACCTCTCATCCATATACTTGATAATAAGCCAAATAATTATAGGTAAATTTTCGACTTCGTTATAAGTTGGAAGTAAAATGGAATACTTGTCATTTTTCGTTAATTCTTTTAAATCCTTTTTTGTCTGTTCTCTCTCGATCATGTTTGACACTAATTCGTGGCAAAGAGACGGACGAATCCTTCCTTATCAAGAGTCGCACTGACAAAACTCGTGCAATAATTCACACGAGTTTGGAAAATTTGTCAATAAAGTAGTCATATTTCGATGACGTTCCGGTACCGATATTCTTTTACGTCACTACAAAACGGTACTTTCGATTTTCATTCATCGTAATCGTATGAATCATTCAAATATTTGAAAGTCTGAAGAATATAGAATTTCAATTATCAACGGAGAATATCATATATAAGATAGAATTAAATATAAAACAATTTTAAATATTGATTATATTATATTACAATTTTTACAATCTTTCGAATAGAAATTTTTTTATGAAAACTTTTATCCAATAACAAATTTTCTAAAATCTCTTTTTCTTTCGATAAATAAAATCTTCTTTTTAATTCAAAAATTAATTCTTAATTCAAAAGACGCCAGAAACATGCGTAAAAATGGCATGGTTTATTAAAACTGGACCATTTATACATGAAAAAATATTTTAAGAAAGTGAAATTTGGTAATGTGACAATACATAAACATAGAACAATTAGAATTAAAGAACTTGGTGCGAAAGTATAGCTTCCGTCGCGTGTGACAAAGGTCGACCAACCGGCGTCCCCACCACAATGAGAGGTAACAGCGAATCACAACGTAGATTTCCCCACCATCGATCTCAAAGATCCCGTGGAGCAGCCGCTGTCCCGAAGCAAACGACGCTCCTCGCCGCACTCTTCGGTCGTCTACGGACCTAGAGTGTTCGTTCTATTCGTTGTACCGGTGTGGTCAGCGTGTATCTTTACGATTTAATCGTCGTGTCGTCGGTACGTAAACCGGTGAAAACGTTGTGTAAAAGGTTGCACGTGTGAGTCACGTTCGAATTCGCCTATTTGAAATTTGCGTGCGATTATCGCAAAAGAAAGAGGCGGATTCGAAAAGATTTGTCGGTAATCAATCTTTCGAAGATTTGCGAAATCTTCCGTGGGTGTGTACGCGTGTGCATGTGTTCTGTGAACGTAGAGAGTGTGATTATCGCGGGTGATCGTTTCCGATTGAAAGCTTCACTACCGATAATATTCTCTTGCAAGAACTCGTGATCGCAACAGCTCGCTGGCGTATCTTGGTAAAAGTTAGGTCGATGTACTCGGAGATTTGTTGGATCGAAAGAAACTGACAAGTCGATTGTCTCATCCCAAAATACAAAATAATCATAAGCGCAGATACGAGAAAGACGCAGCACGCGATTCTTTTTCATTGCAATTACAAAACGATTCCACGTACGATTCACTGCATTTACAAAACGATTCAACGGATATTATTGGAAAATATTCATTGTTCGCGAACGATACGTATTTTCGCGAATCTTTTCTCGACGCAAAAAAGACTGGAGATGTTTGCCGAAAGAAGATTAGACAAAAGTTTATTCGCGACGCGTGCAAGGGTGGTAACCTTAGTCAAAGTCAGATAGATATTGTGGATGGCCCAGATCTATCGGTCATAGTATTAGTATTAACGTCAAGATAAATTATACGAACAATAACACGATGATATTAATTTATTCGTAATTTGTCTTCGCATTTGCATCTTCCAGTTGAGATTCGTGGTAACGAGAAGTACGAGAATAGTATTTCTGGTCCAGATAGTGGGCCATGCCGAGTTTTATAAGGGCGGGGGTGGGTTTTCCAGATTTAGCTAAGGCTGACGGAGAAGAATCGAGCAGGCTGGCAAGCAAGCGGACTGGTTCGGGCAAATACCAGCCAGCATGGCGTACGCTGCACGAGGGGTAGATTGGTCCGCTCCGCACCCTGCGATCAATAAACCCACCGAGAGGGAGCAGCTCCGTGACGAGCCGCACTACTCCGTGCTTCGCTGCTTTTCTCTCTCTCTCTCTTTCTGTCTTCCTTTCTCCATCCCATTTCTCTATCTCTCTTCCTCTTCTCCGTCCCTCTTCTTGCTTCTCTTCCGTCGTTCTCGTCTCTCCCGTTCACTTCTCTACCTAACCAACATGCTATCAACGATTCAGCACGTGCACGTTGTATCACCGGTGCTTTTGAAAAACGAGCGGCAACGTGTTCCAGGGATTATCACGAGCCGACGGATGCTAAAGGCTTCGTGCACTTTCAGTTTTCATGCATTGATTTCCTTTTTTTTTCCCCCTCCTCCTTTTTTCATCTTTTTTCTTCGTTTTCGGCCGCTTCGCTTTTTAACTTGCTTAAAACGTTGACGCGCACAAGCCTCGTAATATCGGCCTCGTAATTTCGTGGCGAAAAGAGCTTGGAGCAATCTTTTTCTCCAAGATCTTCATCCCAGATTCGAATAAGGCTCCATTCACGTACACGCTTCTTTCTTTCTTTCTTTTTTTTTTTTTTTTTTTTTTTTTTTCTATTTCCGCCAAGATAAACACGTTTCTTTGATACCCATCGCACGTGCAAGATATCGGTCGTATGAGAATGTAAAGATAGAGGGAACTATCAAGTACGACCGATGACGTGTTCCGCTTCCGCTTAATGGCTTTGCACCGATCGCATGACAATCTCCGCGACGACCTCGAAAAAATTCGACGCGATCTCGTCGCGTTGATGGATGAAGGAACAGCAACCAGTCGGCCTTGAACCGTGCAAAGGTCATTCGAATCAAAACGTATTCATCGATAGCGCGCGTATGAAATGAATACTAGCTCCTAATGCTCCTTTTCGAGGCGGAAAAAAAATTTTAGATTTTTAATCCTTTTCTCTTCTCGAACTATATAACTATACATAGGCGTGGCTGTTGCGATCGTACACGTGACTCTAATCTTTTAGTGAATCAATTCAATTCAATCAAGTTCGCGTGTTTTTCTGTGGAATTAGGTGAGAATCAGTGCGATCAAGGAAGACAGGATCAGAATGTGGCTCGATCCTCCAGGAGGAGGGTGTAATATACCCACGTATCTAACGACGATGCTACTCTTGGCTGTTCTGGCAATGACGAACGGTGAGTCAACTAGTCGTTAAAAAAAAAAAAAATAAAAGAAAAAAAAAAATATCACTTGCAATGGTGAGC
>NW_006263579.1:124277-130664 GCF_000469605.1 Apis dorsata
CGTGAATTCGATATCATTGGATGAGAGAATGGATCTCGATCGTGATGCAACAATGTCTCGGTTCGTGGAAGTGGTTGCGTTATTATTAAAGATAAGGTCGAAAGCATACGCTACTGCGTTATATCTCGACCATCTAATCGTCTATGCATCGAACACATATAACACGCCGTGAGGTCAGCAGCTGACGCAGTTACTCATCTTTCGGCTAGCACGTTCTTCGAAAAGAATTTATCCCATCAATAGAAAAAATGAATAGAGAAGAAAGAGACGCAACGAATTTTGCAATTGTCTTAAATTAATCCGAATTGATCGTGAAATTCGAGACTTTGGATCGTTCCTCACACTCGAAAGATATGTCCTTGATTTAATAATAATGGAATAAAAACAGCTTCCTCGTCACGTTTTCTCTTAGCGAAGATCGATACTGTTGCAACGAGAGAATAGAGAGAATCAACATCCTCGTGTCTTTCTTTTTTTGTGACTCGAAAAAAGGAATTTCGTTCCCTTGGGGAATAATATAGGGCAGATGGGAAATCTAGCTAGACGGATGCGATCTCGCGTTGCTTCGTTCGAATCCATGAGCTCGTGAAAGGTCCACGAGAGGCGTAGGTAGTAGGTAGAAACGGAGCACGGACTGCAGCTGCCGAAGAAAAGATCGAGAACGAGGGGAGAAGGAGGAAACGAAGGGAAAGGAACAGCTGCCGCTGTTCTAAGAACGGACACCCGTGCTCGAAAGAGAATCATAGCTGGTTCGAGCACCATGCCTCGCCAGGTGAATCCTTTGATTCAGTCGCGTTTTTTCCAACACGAGGCGGTGATTCGATGGACGTTGGCAAAGAGTTTTTAATAAAACGCAGAAAGAAAAAGGAAGAAAGGAGAGATAAAAAGGTCGCGTCGTGGAGAAAGAAAAAAAGAAAAAAAAATATGTTACGAAGCAGGAGAGTCAGCTTTCCTCCAAAAATAGTCTCAAGAACTAAATCGAAGAAACCAACGGAACCTGTACTTGACCTAAAAGTCGGATGCAAGATTCGGATGATAATTATTTTCGTCGATGCTTGATTTCTCTTGAAATGCCAATCAAAAGATTAATCTAGTTGAAAAAGTAGCTAGTTAAAATAACTAATAAAATTTTCGAATAAAGTTACTTTAAATAATTACTTATTAAAATGCTTAAATAATATTTATTTATATTTATTACATTCGATCCGTTTCTCGTATAATTTCGGACGTTTGGCATTACAATTACTTTCAACTATTATTGTGCTTTGAACGATAAATTATCGAAGTAATTTATGGAAATAATTTTATTCGTAACTTAACTATTAAATTTTGCTCTTCATTGTTGTCAATCATTTCTTCGCGACACATTTATCGACACTCGTATTACGTGTCTCGATGAATTGAGTAGAATCGAAAAAAAACGATTTTCGACCGCGGAACTTACTTTAAAACTCTTTCCTCCTATTATTATTATGGTCGTCACGATGTTTCGAGTTCCAACATGCGCGCATGCGTGGAAGAATAAGCGCGTGAATCACACGCGCATCATTTCCATCGTGCGAACGGGTACACGGCACACCGGTGTATATTATATGCTCATATATATCTTGTTGGAAATATATATTGGATTTAGCGTGTCCGAACGTGTTTCAAAGCTTGCCTATATATAGATTACAGAGCGGTTATCGACCGAGAAGAATCTCGTCTTTGATCGTGAACGCGTAACGCTGCAACTTAACGAAAAAACACTTTTACATCGAGTTTATCGGGTCACCGATCAATCTTTCTTTCATCCTCCTTTTCTCTTCTCCTTGTGCGCGAGTAAAAGCAATTCGTTAATGAACAAGCTGTTCATTCACGTTACGACAAAAGCGTTTATTTTTCGCAAAAATATTTTTCTCCGTCCCACGTATAAAATCTAAACGACTATTGCTATTGAAGTGTCGAATCGGATTAAGAGGATCATTTCGAGAAAACTAGTCGAGAGTAAATGCGCTTTGTCGAGGACTGGGTGAGCACAAGGATACAAAAAATTTCAGATAAAGGAGAAAAATTGGAAACACCTGTTCCTGCCTTCTGTGTCTGTGCAGCTCGTTCCCTCGGTTGGATCGGCGCGCGGATGCCTCGATAACCGGTTCTCCGTGACTTGGATTTTACACACCGACGCTGCGTTTATCCGTTCTCGCCTCGCCGTAAACGTGGCTATAAAATCGTACGCGATTACGAAAATGGAACAAGAGACTGTTGTATAATCGGAAACACGCGGAAATTTCGTGCAACGAGATTTAAAATAAATACGAGTGAATCGGGGGGATGTTTGATCGATCGAAGAGGGGGAGGAAGAAAGAGGGAAGAATTTATAGCACGAGTAACGCGTTAAGCGAGTTCGAGTAACGAACGATGGATTTAGGCTAGGTAGACGACTCGAAATCTCCGAGGCGGAAAAGGAATCACGCATTGCCGTCTCCCTTATGGTCACGTGACGTTGATAGCATATTATTCAATAGCAGACCGGCAACCTGTTGTTCGCTGCAATTGGCGACGCGCCAATTGAACGTGGGTGTCGCGTATCCTGGCGCGGACGGATGATAAGCGAGGCTGAAAGACACGCAACAAAAGTTCCTTATGCCGTTGACAGTTTCGATTAATCGATCCCCTTCGGTGGCCGCGTTGCAAGTGGCACGGCGGAAGAGACGAGCTGGCGGAACGATCGAGATTGCCCCGCGTAAGATTCAATGCGTTCTCCCGTTAAACCTCTTCTCTCTCTTTTCCACAGTGGCTTGCGCCGAGGATGAATCCATGGGACCTGTATTCGTAAAGGAACCACCAAATCGAGTCGACTTCTCGAACGGAACCGGAGCTGTCGTCGAATGCCAGGCAAGAGGAAACCCCCAACCGGATATCATTTGGGTTCGTGCTGACGGAAGCGCTGTTGGGGATGTTCCTGGACTCAGACAGGTATCGCTTTATCTCTCTCGGAGGGAATTATAATTGCAAACGATTCCAAAGTATTTATTCGTTACATCACCACTTTGTACAATAACGATTAATTAACTTTCCGCCGTTCGAACGTTCACCCACGTGTCGTCGCGTGTCGCATCGAGTCGCGTTGCTTTAATTGCTCGATGAAAGATCTATTAATTCTTTAACGATTCTTTGTGCAGGTCTTACCGAATGGAAATTTGGTCTTCCCCCCTTTCCGCGCCGAGGATTATCGTCAAGAGGTTCATGCTCAGGTTTACAGCTGTCTGGCGCGTTCCCCAGCAGGTTCAGTTCACAGCCGAGATGTTAACGTGAGAGCCGGTAAGTGGTTGTCCTTTTCTCCTCCGAAGTTACGGCGGGAAGTCATCGCCGTCGCCTGGCCATCTGTCACTTTTCTTACGAGACAATGAAGCGAAAGGCTTGATCGAACCACGATATATATAAAAAAAAAAAACGAAAGCGTCTTGCCGTTGTCAAAGAACAAGTAACAACAAAGAGAAAAATTGCAAAAAAATAACCAAGTACTTCTTCTTTTAATCTTCTTCCAAATATTTTTCTTAGAAAAGATGAATTTGTCAGTGGGAATCTTTTATCGAAATATCCTTCCGTTTAATTTTAAAAAATTAAATCGAAAGACAATGGTACGACGGGAAAAATTGGCCAGGCGACGGGAATTAAAAACCCGTTTTCTTTCCAGCTGTTTAGAACGAGCGACGAATACGAACTTTTGGGTCGATACTTTGCAATACGTATCGCGACACGTACGGTGAGCAATATCATCAGTGGCAATTATCGCACGGTTTTCCTGTGCATTCGGGCGAAAATTAGCGCAGGCGTACCTTTCACGACGAGTAATCGCTGCCGCCGCCGTTATTGCTGTTATTATTCTTCGCAAGAACATTCGCCCCCTCGTCGGTCTCTGCTCCCCCCCTTCAACGATTTCACCTCCTCCGATCTCTCTCCTTTCTCTGCATCATGTGAAAATTCGTAATTCCATAATGTGATAATGTGATACGGTAATTGACCCAGTTACAACACGACCCACTTACGAGGGGCGCGAGTATTAGCAGAGCGCCGTGGAGAAATATTCTAAATAGGAGGGGAGGGGGGAGGAAAAAAATGGAGAGGCCGGAGGGCGGCGTTTACTCTCTCGCCACTTTTGATCGTTCATTTTTTTTTTTTTTTTTAAAAAAAACTGAAATCGTTGTCGCAGTGGTGGCGCAATACTACGACACGGACGTGAACAAGGAGTACGCGATTCGTGGGAACAGTGCAATTTTGAAGTGCGTCGTTCCGTCGTTCGTCGCCGATTTCGTCAAGGTTTTGTCCTGGCATACCGATCAGGGAGAGGAGTTCGTGCCCGGCGACGATTACGGTAGATCATCGCTCGCGTCATCCATATTTTTCCGTCGTCGCGCTCGCGAGCAGATCGTTTTCGATTTTTCCACTGCGAAAAAAGTGTAATCGATGCACGCGAGAATATACGGGTCTCGTTAACGTTCACCTTACTCCAGCTCGTTATTTCAGCCGGGAGGGTGAAGCGTGGTGGCCCAAATAATTGGAGCGCATCGTCGACATCGACGTCAGAGAGACGTTCCTCTCCCCCCCCTCTACACTCTCTTACGCCCTTCGCTTCGCTTTCTCCTCTCCCCTCCCCTCCNCCTATCCTCGGAGTGACTGGCGTTATAGTTTTCTCTGTGCCCGCACATGCGTGGAATACGGGCGCGCATACACAGAGTCAAAGTGAACCGACGACGCTCGCTCGACGCCGCTCTCCTCCTGGATCCAAACCACTTCTCCAACGGCTCTCGCGGCTGCGGTGTAAGATGCCAGGGGCCGACGAATCGATCTGCTCGACGAGCGCACCGCACCTCGGCTAAGAATACGTCACCATTACGGGAAGCTGTCGTCAACGTCGTGCGTTACAACTCGTCACGGACATTCGACGCTCTCGTTCGCCATACGTGTTACACGTATATTACGTCATCGATGGAAAACCGTATATATATACAGGAAACAATGATGATGATAATGTCACGGTTAATTTCAGATTTCGCACGGCTCGCGTAGTAATCGATTTGAAAGCTCATTCGACTCATTTCCGTTTATATACATATATATATATATATTGTAGTGGTACACCAGTATTATCAGTCGGAAGTAAACAACGAGTACGTGATACGCGGGAACGCGGCTATTCTCAAGTGCAGCATACCGAGCTTCGTTGCGGAGTTCGTTCAAGTAGTTGGCTGGCAGGACGATCAAGGGAACTCTTTTAATCCGGACGAGAAGAACGGTAGGATGTGGAGGAGTGATTCAAAAGTTAACTTCGCAGCGAGTCGTCAACGTCGTATGATGAAACAGTTGGATATAGATCGTTCGCTCGAAATTCCTCGTTTTCCCGATGAGAGCCATCTGATCGATCCTTAGCGCGACGTTAACCCTTTCGCTACGGGCGAACACTCCCTTCGAACGAGAGCAAAAATCTGCACGTTACTCGAGAATATATTATCGACTCATTTTTTTATTTTTTGGCGATTTTTATTAATCTCGTGATAATAATAATTCCAATTCAAATATACAGTATCTTATGCAGACTATAGTAACGAAAGGGTTAATTTAGAGAAAAAGACCCTTCGAGGGAAGGCCACTCATCGCAGCTTTCGTTTCCACCAGTCGTCACTCAGTACTACGAGGCGGAGGTCGTGTCCGAATACGTGATACGCGGAAACGCAGCCATCTTGAAGTGCACTATACCCAGCTTCGTTGCGGAATTCGTGTCGGTCGATTCCTGGGTGGGAAGCGACGGCTCGACCTTCAAGCCGACCAACGATTACGGTACTGCTACTTCCTTCGTCCTTTGTCTCTCCTCCCCCTTGCTCCCCCGGCAAGCTTACTTGGTAAAAGTTCAAAGTGGCACGTGGTAACGATTCGTTTCCGGTCCACGCCGGTCTGGCTGGCGGTCGAACGGCGGCGGCAACGCGAACCATCCCAGGGTTAACGAACCGTCCCATCTCGCACGCCTCGGGATTAATACGCCCTCTCCCAAGAAAATATACCACCAACCTCGAGAAATATATGAGAAACGTTCGATTGGCCTTGATCCTGCGCCCCTTTCCTTCCTCCTTGCGGAAGGAGGAATGGATCGAGAGGGCCTCTGTTTTTCCGTGCAGTCGTCACCCAGCCGTATCAGCCGGAAATTCTCACCGAGTACGTGATCAGGGGGAACAGCGCGATATTGAAGTGCAGCATCCCGAGTTACATAGCGGAGTTCGTTACGGTCGAGGCGTGGATCAGGGAGGACGGAGAAGTATACATACCGGAGGATCCAGCTGTCGGCCAGCAGGGTATCGGCTTGTGAGAGGGTTTAGGATTAGTTCGCACGCCTCCCCGGCGAAATCTCCT
>NW_006263579.1:131048-133976 GCF_000469605.1 Apis dorsata
GGCTCGTTCGTCGAGGCGTGCTTTTTCCAATCCGACGGAATGTAATTTGCGTTACATGCATCCGGGTGTAATCTCTCTGTTTATGCACCTCCACGGTACGATCGTTGATCCTGTGCTTGTTTGTGCCCGCGCGGGCAGTCGTTTCGCAGTTCTACGTCACCGAGGCCGAGAACGAGTACGTGATACGGGCGAACAGCGCGATCATGAAATGCAAGATACCGAGTTTCGTGTCCGAGTTCGTACAGGTGGATCAATGGGTGGCCGACGATGGAACGGTTTACACGGGCGGAGAGGATTACGGTAGGCGATGGCGTGATTACGATGATGGGTGTCACGATTTTTCTCTTTTCTCGCCGAATATTATGTTTAAGAAAGAAAAAAAAAGAAAAAGAGAGAAACTTTGGGGCCTCGATTTCTCTCCATCCTCGGTTCTCCAATTTTCAAAAATTCATCGTTTCGCTTCACATTCCCCTCCCCTCCTCTACGTAACGAACGGGCGTGCGATTTCACGCTCTCTGGGAAAAATGCGCGTTGCAGTGGTCCAGCAATTCTACGAGACGAGGGTCATCGACGAGTTCGTCTTGCGCGGCAACACGGCAACCTTGAAGTGTCTGGTGCCGAGCTTTGTGGCGGATTTCGTAGACGTGATCGAGTGGCTGGCTGTCGAGGACGGATCCACGTACTCTGCCAACAGCCAAGAAGAAAAGGGTACTCCTTCTCTCTCTCTCTCGTCTCGATTACTCGAGAAGATATTTAGCGAGACCGCGATGAGCACTTAGCTTCGTTCCCTCTCCCTCCTCCTCCTCCTTCTCCCTCTGCCCTCCCCCTTCCCCCCGATCGATCACGAACAATCGTTCCGTCGATCGAGAGGCCCGGTAATGGAAAGAGGCATTAATTTCCTTATTTACCCTCGGCTTCCCTTCGATCATGGAATATTTCCCCCCGCACAAACAAATCTCGCGTATCTCGTCTTTAATTCCCTTTAGTTTCGTTTCACACGAAAATAATAACAACGCGAGCAACTCGATTTGACCGGCTTAACAACCGACCAGACCGTTTTAATGGAATTAATAAATGGAATTACCAGCGTGCTCATCATCCCCCTCGCTCGGGCAATAAGACTCGATGAGTAGAGCTTTGCCCCCTCTCAGGGTGCATAGACGCTCGGAGGAACGAAGGAATCGGTAGAGCAGAGTGGATTTGTATCGGCGAGAAGTGGAGAAACTTTAGCGGTATTCAACGCAAGCTGTTCGACGGGGGAAAGCGATGGAGCGGTGCGGCTGGCAGTGGCCTCGTTACTCGCCGCGATCCTACCGGATTAGGTTAACTCGGATTAATCGAGGCCGTGGAGCGCGAATTAAACGCGACCGCGAACGGGACGATCCACTTTCGTTCGGGTGACGATCGAGCGCGAAAGGTAATAGGTAGACCGCGGCCCGATGGAATTTATTTCACGGCCTCGGGTGTCGATCGTACGTTGCCGAGTATCGATTTCTGCCTTTTCTATCCGGAGAGATCTAATCCCGAGGAGAGGATCGATATTTGTAGGGCGAGGATATCAATCGTAACGGTTAAACGTAATTATGTAAAATTATCACTCGAAGTAACTCGATTCGTTCGAAAGTTTAATTATAATTAGTTAGGCTCCGCGAGAGAATGGCCGAGCGTAGTCAAGATTTTGTCAATATTTGATTTTAATCAACGAGATTCCATTTTTATAGAACTTTATGGCTTTAGCGCGAAGAAATTCTGCGATTGTCTAGAATATTTTACTTTTTAAAAACAATTGTAAATGGCGAAACGAATAATGGTTGAATATACCTGATGAATATAATTTCTAATGTACGCGTTTCTTGGCATAGGATGCTGCTGTTATCTTCTCGTTTATGAATTATTCTTTTTACAGATCACCATACAATCACTGTAACTTTTTTCGGCCGATGATTTCGACATTCGTTTAGAATTTTCATTAGTATCCAACCGTTGTCTAGATCGTGTACGATTATCGTATAATATTCTCATTTCTCATCACAGATTATAATCCTATTCAAAAATTTCTACCGTTTTACACGATAAACACACTTCGAAACACAAATGTCTGAAAATTATGATTGGAGATCAGTCTCATTTTCAAAATTCTCATTTTCAGACCCGAATTTTTCGATAGAATCTTCTCCTAAGAATGTTAACCTAATATTTCGATATGCTTCGGCTGCACTTACGCTGGCTTAACCTCGTAAACAGAAATAACATTCTAAACTATTTTAAACTTCTTAACACCATATCGTTCACTTCTCAAAAAACGGTTAAACCAATACAAAAAAGAAGTTGGAAACTTATTGCACAAAGTAAATACAAGAGGACAACGTGAAAATACGGCAAGCAAAATATAGGTTAAGTAGAGTTTACAAGTCGCGATTGATTTATTCGAGAATTGGCAACTTCACGTTGTACAATCTATATTCCGTATATATTCCGTGTTAACGTATAATACGTTAATACGTTTATTCGTTTTCTTCTATTCGATCGTAGACGAGCAATAGTATCTCCGCACTTTTTCGCGTGTGGTTGCGCCGTTCCATTTGCCATTAAAGGTCATAAAATAGAGCCGTGGAAATACGTTCCGTGTCAAATATTTGTCGTTCGACCAGAACGAGCGCTGCTGAAATGAAACGGTTTGGAAAACCGGCACCGTTTGCTCGGCCCCGTTCCGTGATTTCGGATTAGATTAAGCCGGGCTAATCAAACCGGCGAGGAAATTGATGTCCGCCGGCTAGCCTAATTTCCATCGAGTGGAAAGAGAAGCGACGTCACGCTCTCGTCGTGCGCTATCCGTTTGTCGGCAACTCGCGATTCATTGAAATTTTAATCGAGTGGATCAAAGCAGTCGATCGACAACTCTCTCTCTCTCTCTCTCTCTCTCTCTCT
>NW_006263579.1:134018-138164 GCF_000469605.1 Apis dorsata
TTGTCACGCTTTCATTCCAGTGGTCGCCCAATACTTCGAGGTTCAGGTTTACGATCAGTTCGCGATTCGCGGGAACGCGGCGATTTTCAAGTGTCAGGTTCCATCGTTCGTCGCCGACCACGTGGACGTAGTGGGATGGATCGATTCGAACGGCGGCAGTTACGTGGCCGATGGACAGTCGTACGGTATCGATCTCAAGCATGGAACGAGAAAGAGATTGGCTAAAAAATTTCGCTCCCTCGTCGTTGCCGTGGGCCGTTCGTTCTTCGATTCGTGCGATGATTCGTGGAGGGGAAAAAATCGATGGATCGGATAGAATCGGCTTCGTAATCGGATAGAATACGATAGGGAGGGAGCGGGGATGGTAGATAGGCTCTCGAACGCTTTGAAAAGCTACGCCGAGTCGAGCGTCGCACGAATTCTCGAACCGCCGATCGCAACGATCGATCGTATCACGGATACGAGGGTGTATGTAGATGTGCGGCTTATGGTAAAACCGGAAACCGGTGTCTGGTTGCAGTTGTCGGGCAGCGGTATGCAGTGAACGTGATGGACGAACACGTCCTTCGGGGGAACGCCGCAATTATCAAGTGTCACATACCGAGCTTCGTCGCCGAATTCGTCGAGGTTGACTCTTGGATCGAAGACGAGACCACTGAAATATATCCTAGCACCGATTACGGTACACCAAGATTAAACAGAGATATATAAAAAAGAAAAGGAGGAAACGACGAAACTTTTTTTTTTTTCCATCCTCTTTCGTTGTCCACGCTCGCGAGGCTTTTCTCCTTTTCTCTCTTTCTCTTTCTTTCTCTCTCTCTTTCTCTTTCTCTCTTCCTCTCGAGCTAACGCTTACGTTTGCTCCATTTAACGGCGCGTACAGGCCGCGTATAGGAGAGAGAGAGAAAAAGAGAGACAGACGTTAGCTTTCCATTCGCAATCACGTGGTCGTGAAGCAAACGTTTTCAAGGATTCCCTCCTCCTCTCCTCCCTCCCCCCGGCCATCGACCGGGAGGTTATCGCTCGTCGTAATAACAGTAGCAATGTACAATATATCCTCTGCGATCCTGTGTTCCGTTCGAGCAGAGAAATCGTTCCCTCGATTCGCACGCGACGAACGGAGACACGCAACAGGTACGATTGCCATTGTGAGTCGTCACCGCGATTGCAATTACTGAGGAGGAAGGGGGAGGGAGCCGGAAATCGGTCGCCACGAGAACAGGTTGCGAAGGATGTAGCAGGATGCTACAGTCGTGACAGTCACGAGTAAATAAGAGTAAGAAGAAAAGATATGAGTCGTAGCTATTTCTTTTTTTTTTCCTCGTCTCTTTCGAGAACGCTCTCTTTCGTTCCATCGGCCTCCACTCTCGAATTTCGAATCGAACGATCGACGATATATGACAAAGCGTGGCAAATTACGAGATCGTTCGAAATAGATGCCCCTCGTTTCGACGAGTAAAACGACGAATTATCGTTGAAATTGTTCGTACGACGTTGACTGCCGCTGCTCGCGCTGTCCCAGACTTTCCCTCCTTCTCCGTGAAAATGTTTTTTGTCACGGCCCCCCTTCTCCCCACTAACCACTCTCTCGCATCTCCCCTCTTTCCTCCGTGTGTGACTACTCGATCCAAAATATACGTGTGGTTGTGGTTGGCTTTTCGTAGTAGTGGCTTGCTTCTTTTCGTGTAGTCGTCGATTGCATGCATCGGGCTCGTTCGTCGTCGCGTGGTTATTCCATAGCCGGAAGTCACCGAGAGGAATCGTAAACGCGCATCACGTGGAGCGAATACCGATCACGACTTTTTAATCCTTTCGTCTTATTCGCCTTTTCTCTTCTAATTCTTCTCTTGATATTAATATATCGAGTAATAATATATATAACGAAGAAACGTTTTACGTAACGTAATTCGTAGAGAGAAGTAGTTCGAAATTTGCGATCGAATATTATTATTATTATTACTATTAATTAGGTTAATTCGATCGTATTAAATGGATACGTACGTAAATGTGTTTAATGATGGATAAAATTAAACGCTCGGTTTCGAGCGTTGGGAGCAAAAAGGATTAAAAGGATTAAAGGGGATATCGGAAGCTATCCTGCGCGCAGTCCTCGTCGAGGACAATGCAAACTCGATAGAATTTCCCTCGAATGTTTGACGAGCGGGCCCGAATTCGAATAGAACGTTGAAACTACGAGATGAATGATGGATAAAATACGTTCAACGTTCAACTTTGCCAAGTTTGTAGTAATGGGGCGCATGTATTAATCAAGACGGCATTGTGCTCGTCCAATGCATGCGTGTACGAGTATCGTGCCGTCCTATATCGGGGATAATTGAATATTTCTGATTGCCAGATCCGTATCTGATATCAATTTCCGTTAAAACGTCTCTCGCCTCGATTAAACTGTTCCAATACATACATATATATATATATAATCGATACTGGCCGGAACGTTCTTTCCGATAAGTCAATTATCCCTGGTTAGAAAGTTGCACGTATTTTTTGTTCGATAAAAAAAAAGAGGCGAGAAATATAATCATTTTTATGACTGGAACAGATGGAAAATACTTGGTACTGCCTTCCGGAGAGCTTCACATCCGCGATGTTGGACCCGAGGACGGATACAAGACCTATCAATGCCGCACCAAGCATAGACTGACCGGAGAGACGAGGCTGTCGGCTACCAAGGGACGACTCGTCATTACCGGTAAGTGAGAAGCAACGAGAACAAGAAACGTTCGAGTTTCATCCTCGTCGAAATCACGATTCTGATTTAATTCGTTCTTTTTTTCTTTTTTTTTTTTTTTTTAAATATCGTTCGAGGCGTGGACAATTCTAATAACAATTATTCATCGACGTAACATTGTCTTTTTTCAGTCCACTCGCGCGTAGATATTTTTTAACTGAAAATCAGAATCGTGTTTCTTCAGTTTCGAACCTGGACACTGACAATCGTGGAATAATTTTCGTCAACGATTTTCGCGGATTCGTAATCATGTTTTCTTCTTCTTTTTTTTTTCTTTTTTTTTTTTCTTCTTCTCTCCTCGATAAACTCGATTCTCGCCAATTTATTGTCGCGCGACAAGATAAACGCGAGCATGTTAAACGAGGACTCTTTTGCCATGCAAATCGGTCCCCGCATACGCGATACCGAATCCGTGTCGCTGCCCGTTGCTCCAACCATCTCTTTTATCGCACCGTATCGGGAAACTTTGGTCTAGGTTCGAAACTGTTTACCGAGGCAATTGATTTTCCCCGAAAACCGGTGTAACCAGACCAGTTGAGCGTTTCAACTACACGGTGCAATTAAACGTAATCAAGCGAACATTATATATATATATATATATCGTCGTTGTAGCTTGGAAAATCGATTGCCCGCCAAGTAGCCACGATGTCGATGTAATCATTTTTGAATCCAACTAGTTTCATCGAATCGGATGATTTTTATATAAACGAATAAACACATCTCGCGAGAAGGAGATTCCTTGTGAGTTGGATGGAAAAAATTAAAATTAAAACGGATAGATGGATAGATCTTGATGATGAAACTGGTTGGAAAAACCTGAATGCTGGGACAGGGTACCCCTGCGGGCACGCGCCACCGCCCGTCCATGATTTGACTCTTGGCATGATCGGTTTCGATGAAATATTGGAAATATTATTATATATACATATATATATAGAGAAAGAAAAAAAAAAATTAAAGAAATGTATCGAAAAGAAAAAAAGAGACAAATCGAACGAAAATAAAAAAAAAAAGAAAATTCAAATTCTCTCTCGACGCTTTGCGGCGCCCTCACGCGATCTCCGGGCTCTGTCCTTCGCTCTGTCTCGCGTGGTAAGTGAAAACGTCACTCTAACTACTATCTCAACTATCTCAAACGAGACCAAATGTTACGAATTGATCGCGCTCAATGCAGCTTTCGCCATTTTCGCCCCCCTCCCTCCCCATATCGCATCCGATCGCCACGATTTCCCTATCGAGAGACGCTCGGAGTTGGGCGCAGAACTATTCTAGAAGCACAACGGTCGAGCAAACCTCGCCTCGGATTTTTTGCGATTTTCCCTTCGAGATGGGATCGATTCCAATCTCCGCGAAGGGGGATCGCGATGAGAATCAGCGATCATAGTTGTTTCGTTGCG
>NW_006263579.1:138295-146416 GCF_000469605.1 Apis dorsata
CAGAACCCGTGGGCAGCGTGCGGCCAAAGTTCCCCTCGATGGACAACATTAACGGGCTCTCCACGGAATCGAAAGGCGATTTACCGCTTCTCTGCCCCGCCCAAGGATTCCCGGTACCGGTTCATAGGTACGGAACATATTATCATTCGTATGACAGATAACGGATCGAACGAAGTGAAGAAATGAAAATTGAGACGAGAGGAGGGGAGGGGGTTGGGACGATTGTCATTTTCCTTTTCTTCTCGAAAAGTTTCTTTTTCCTCTTTTTGGAAAGAAAGAGCCTGTCTCCCTCGGGGGTTGCCCGTTCCACGCGTTCGTCGAGCGAATCGAGGAGAGAAGGGTTGACGATTGGTTCGCGCGTTGTGAACCGCAGAACCGGTGGGCAGCGTCCGGCCGAAGATCCCCTCGACGGACGATGTGCGTGGGTTCAGGAGCGCGGTGAACGGGAGCCAGGCTTTGATATGCCCTGCACAGGGGTTCCCGGTTCCTTCGAACAGGTAGAGAGTAGAGAAGAAAGGAGAAAAGGATTGAGAGAGATGCACGGATGCGAATGGTTTGCAGACAGATGGTTCGTTTAATTGCAATTTAATCAGAGCCGGTTGGGAGCGTGAGGCCGAAATTCCCGACCATCGACGACTCGAGGAGTTTTCGAACGACCAACCACGGCTCGGTCACCCTTCTCTGCCCCGCGCAGGGCTACCCTGCCCTCGTGTTCAAGTAAGTGATTCGACCAGCCACGCTCTCGTCTTCTCCTCTTCTTTTTTCTTTTTTTTTTTTTTTTAACCCGCAACTCGCTCAGAACCCGTGGGAAGCGTCAGGCCGAAATTCCCTTCCGTGAGCAACATAAACGGTCTCGCTGTTGTTACCGATGGAACGCTGCCGCTCCTCTGCCCGGCGCAGGGATTTCCTGTTCCCAATCATAGGTACGTGCCTTCGAGAACGGAAAGTTTTTTTCTTTCGAAAATTGCGGGTGTGAAACTTCCCCCACCCTTCCTTTTTCTCTGCGATCGTGACTTTCGATCGAGTTACTTCGAAATTCCAATTGGTTCGAAAGAGAGTTCCTTTATTTTTAACCCTTTCGTTACTAAAGTCGCTCTCCATAAATTGACCGTATACTATGATCGTTTTGCATGAGATACCATAAGATGCGTATTGCACGACGAGCGATTTATTGTACATGTTTCTCTGGAAATTTTGTTTTTATCGTGTTTGCTTCTCACGAGATTCCGCTCACGATCTTTCTCGAGCACCGTGCACATTTTTGCCGAGGCGGAGAAAAAAAAGGGTTAAGAAGAGTCGCTGCTTACTTTTCGCGTTCCAGTTTAGGAAATCGGCCGTTGAGGCTAGTGAAATGGCTAAAAGAGAACGCTGTATCTTAGCAGAAAGTGCAAAAAGTGGTTCAAAAAGATTTTGAAAATTTGGAAGACGACGGTGAGGAAACGATATAATCTTGATACTTGATTTACGTAATAAAGTCTTGAATTTGAAAAAAGAAATTTGCACACATAATATCAAAGGATGTCAAAATTCACGCAAGAAGTAATTTTTTGATAGAAAATCCAGGTTTATAAAAATTGTAAATTCTTTATCGATTCATTGTGTATGAAATAGCGTAAATGGCTTTGCAGGCACTTACGCGCTCTTTTCCATATTAAATTTTGATACAGCGCTCAATTCCCTCCTTCGAGGCTTGTCGGCCTCGAAAAAGGAACCTTAGACCTCAAAAAAAGTCCAACGAAAAATCGCACGATCTGGCCGCACAATTCTGACCATCGAAACGGGAAATTACGACCAGGAAATGACTCATGCGGTAATTAAATTGTTTCTCGGCCTGTACGGCATGTGGCACCGTCTTGTTGAAACCACATGTCGTCCATATCTTACAATTTAGACACCAAAAACTGGATTATCACTATAGCGAGCACACATTAATTCCCTGACCAGCCGTATTCAAAGAAAAACGATCCTATGATGCCTCCAATCGCCAAAATCCGCACCAAACACAGTGACAAGTTGTGGATACATTTGTTTCTCACTCGTCGATTTTCTAAACTCTAATGACAATTTTGTCCATCAGTCAATCGAGATTATCGAAAATTAGCGTCGTCCCTGAAGATAATTTTGTTCGAAAAACAAAATTCGTTATTTTTGAAATATCGGTCAACAATGAAAACGAAAAATTATTCTTTCGTATAACGCTCCATTTTTAATAATCCTGAACTGTCTTTTTTCTTTTTCGTCGCCTACAAATTTACCGCTCAAATGGCGCGAAATTCGAATCTTGCCTAAATTTTCAAACATCCTATATATATAAATATATATATATATATATATATTAATAGTAAAAATAAAAATTGAATAATAATTCAAAGTTTCAATTTAAATGGATAATTTACCAATGAAATAAAATATGACTTAAAAATACAATTATTGTTATATTAAAATTAATAAAGAATTTATTGAACATGATAAATATATTATGATTGAAAGATAGATTGAATACAAAATTAAATAAATTAATAAAAGTATTGAATTATAAATATTATTTAAATAAATTCTCGAAATAAATGAAATTATTGATGAAAAAATTATTTCTGATAAAATTAAAGTTGTTAAAAAAATTAATTTATTAAATTTATATATATATATATATATATACACACACACACACATCAGGGTGCAGGGGTTCCCGGTCCCTCTCTCAGCACGAGACGCTTGAACGCGATCGTGTGGTAAAATTCAGAGCCGGTTGGGAGCGTGAGGCCGAAATTTCCTACGATCGACGACACGAGGGGATTCCGTACGATGAAAGACGGCCCGGCCACGTTGCTGTGCGCCGCCCAAGGGTTCCCTGTCCCGGTTTACAAGTAAGTCACGGGGCGAGGGTCGGATGGATGCACCTTTTCTTCTTTTTTTTTTTTTCTTTTCTCGATGCGCTCTCGATTCGCAGAGCCAGTGGCGAGCGCACGCCCCAAACTCTCCACTACGATCAACCTAATCGGACTCACCACCAACACGAACGGAAGCTTGCCGCTTTTCTGCCCCGCGCAAGGATTCCCCCTCCCGTCTTATAGGTAGGGAACTCGTGGATTCGAGGGGATTATTCGCGCTGTTGTTTCACTCCCCATTTCAGTTTGAATATTACCGTGTTAATTCACGCTTGATCAACGATTATGGTTAACTTTTTGCAGGTCTTTTTTCGCTCGGCCACACGATTTAAATTTCTTAGCTAAATTAAAATGATTTCGTTAAAATTAACGTGTAAAACTTTTGTATTCTAATGTCTTGTGTATCTTTACGCGTAAAGAAAGAAAATTTGTCGAATATTAAAGTTTATATCGTTGTATTTTAATAATAGAAGAGTTATCAAGATTCTCAGTTCGTCAGCAAGTGTCGCGATAAAATGTCGTTTTTTATTTTTTATTTATTCTATATTCTTCTTATACTACATCTCTATTTCCATCGCTATTTCCTTCTGTCTATCGTCGATCTCTTAACTAGAATAGAAATAATTTCGTTGTTGAGTAACGAAAAGTCGTTAAAAATTCACAAAAACTTTGAAAATAATATTTCTATCGATCGTCAAATTCGAATATATGTCCGCTATACTCGATATTATATTATTTATAAAATTACCTAAAAGGATCTTAGAAATTTTAATCCTTTGCTCCAACGCTGATGACTCCCACCAATTTATTTATTTGTGTTTGATATTTTTTAAAATATTCGCGAGTGGATTCTTCTAACCTCTTCAAGTGTAATCTTATGTAAAATAATATATCGTCAAATTTTCTTTAATATTATTATTAATATTGTCAAAGTTTTGTAAGCAATGATTTTTCGTTATATTTTTCGAATAACGAAATTACTTCTATTCGTTAAGAGAGAAGGAAAATAGAAATAAAAACAGAGATATAGAATATAGATGTGAAAAATAAGAATAATTTAATTGTTGTTAAAATAATCCGCGAAACGATATTTAGACTTTAATCCTTTGCATTCCAGGCCTGTTTCGTTCGGTCGAACCAACTTCAGACTCAGACTCGCGCGTTCTCATAAGATTACACCTCATAAGATTATACGTAAAGAGCTTAGAACCTATTTACGAAGCGATATTTTAAAAAAATCAAACTCAGACTAAGATGTCATTCGACTCACAATCATGAACTAATTTGAAATAAAAAATCTACCCATTTAACAATATATTATTCTACACCTCATAAGATTATAAAGAGGTTAAGAACCTATTTATGAAGCGATATTTTAAAAAAATCAAACTCAGACTAAGATGTCATTCGACTCACAATCATGAATTATATATAATTAATTTGAGATAAAAAATCTAGCCATTTAACAATATATTATTCTACACCTCATAAGATTATANNNGAGGTTAGGAACTTATTTATGAAGAGATATTTCAAAAAAATCAAATTTACTAAGATGTCATTTGATTCACGATCACGGATTAATTTGAAATAAAAAATCTACCCATTTAACAATATATTATTCTACACCTCATAAGATTATAAAGAGGTTAGGAACTTATTTATGAAGAGATATTTCAAAAAAATCAAATTTACTAAGATGTCATTTGATTCACGATCACGGATTAATTTGAAATAAAAAATCTACCCATTTAACAATATATTATTCTACACCTCATAAGATTATAAAGAGGTTAGGAACCTATTTATGAAGCGATATTCTAAAAAAATCAAATTTACTAAGATTTCGACTCATAATCACGGATTAATTTGAGATAAAAAATCTAGCTATTTAACAATATATTATTCTACACCTCATAAGATTATAAAGAGGTTAGGAACCTATTTATGAAGCGATATTCTAAAAAAATCAAATTTACTAAGATTTCGACTCACAATCACGGACTAATTTGAGATAAAAAATCTACCCATTTAACAATATATTATTCTACACCTCATAAAATTATAAAGAGGTTAGGAACCTACTTCCGAAGCGATATTCCAAAAAAATCAAACATAAATAAATATCGTCGCCGTTCGAGTTGCCGCAACAATCTCAGTGGTAGAGAGCAAAGGGTTAAAAGAACCACACAAGCACAGACGAATATGGTCACCGTTCGATCAAACTCCGTGTTGACGTTCGCTCTTGACTCGAGGAGGGTTCCCTGTCCCTCGAATCCCCTGTGCGCGCGAATCTCCTACGCGATTCCTTTTTAACTTGCTCTTAGAACCGGTGGGGAGCGCTAGGCCCAAGTTTCCGACCGTGGACAATTCCCGTGGCTTCGTCTCGAGCCTGGACCAGCCTCTCACGCTCCTGTGCCCTGCCCAAGGGTTCCCCGTTCCCTCGCACAGGTGAGGGGCTCGCCCTGTCCCGGCGACGCTCGATCCGACGCTCGATGACCCTCGATGCCTCGTTCTCTTCCCCAGAACCGGTGGCCACCACCAAGCCCAAGTTCCCCATGACCGAGAACTCGCGCACGTACGCGGTACGCCTCGACCAGCCGTTGACCCTCATGTGCCCGGCCCAGGCGTTCCCGGTTCCAGCGTTCAGGTACAGAGACGTCGAGTGAACGAGTTCCGTGACCGAACCGTCTAAGAGATTATCCCTTATCGTCGTCCCTCTCATCCGTATCATCATCTATCAGAGCCTGTGGGCAGCAGCCGGCCGAAATTCCCCTCGTTGGCGGACTCGCAAACGTTCAGAGTGGCGTTGGGCGGCGCGATGACGTTGCTGTGCCCGGCTCAGGCGTTCCCGGTTCCAGCCTTCAGGTAACGTCGAGAGGAGATCGAATCGGTATCGTGTCGACACGTGGTATGTCTCGGATGTAGAGATGTGCCTGGTCGCGTTCGTTTCTCCAGAGCCTGTCGCGAGCACGCGGCCGAAATTCCCCTCGTTGGCGGACTCGCACACGTTCAGAGCCGCGGTGGGCGGTGTGCCGACGTTGCTGTGCCCGGCCGAAGGGTTGCCCGTGCCGTCATTCGGGTAACGCCGCCCCCGCGAGTTCAATTCTTTCCCTTGTCAGAGCCGGCGTCCAGCGCGCGTCCGCAATTATCCGGGCCGAGCGATCTTCACCGGTTCAGCGCCTCCTCGCGCATAAGCGCCACCCTTCTGTGCCCCGCCCAAGGACTTCCAGTGCCCGTCTATAGGCAGGAGTGAAAAAAGCGCGTGATCTGGGGAGAAGACGTAAAGGAGTGGCCCTATTCCAGCATATTCCGGGATGCACCTAGTAGCGTCTCGCGTTCTGTTTTTAGAACCGGCGTCGAGCAGCAGGCCACAGTTTCCATCCGTGAACGACGTCGGGTTACGCGTGACGAAAGCCACGGGATTCTCGTTGCTTTGTCCCGCACAGGCGTTCCCAGTCGCCACTTTTAGGTAGGTCGATCGTTGGTCGATCGTTGGTCGATCCAATAGGAGGAGGAGATCGCTTTTTCTCCTCGTGTCCCAACTCCCCTGTCCCAGTATATATATATATATACATATTGGAGCGTCTCTCTCGTGAAAACTCTTTCTCTCCTCCTAGTGGCCCCTTTTCTAGAAAGTACTTTTTCTAGAACCGGTCGGGTTCGCGAAGCCAAAGTTCTCCACGATCGACAAGAGCCGAACGTTCGAGGCTTGGCAGGGTGACGGCGTCACGGTGCAGTGTCCCGCCCAGGCGTATCCCGTCCCAATCTTCAAGTAAGTCGGACGAGCAAGCGCGAGATCCCCCCTCCGTTATTCTCTCTTCTCTCTTCTCGCAGAACCCCTGTCGAGCTCGAAACCGAAATTAACCGCTCTGGACGTGAAATCGACGAACCCCAGCACGGCCACGGGNCGTTACCACTCTCTTGTGCCCCGTTCAAGGATTCCCCGTGCCCGCGTTCAGGTAAATCCATTCCAGCCTCGATCTCTTTTTTTCATTTCGTCGCGCGTGCGCGCGTGTGGATCCTGTCCCTGATGTTTCGAGACCAAGCTTTGAACGTTTCCTCTCTCGCAGAACCGGTGGCCGCCACGAAGCCCAAATTCCCGATGACGGAGAATTCGCGCACCCTCACCACTTTCACCGTGTCGCGCGATCAAGCTTTGACTTTACCCTGTCCAGCCCAGGCGTTCCCCGTTCCAGCCTTCAGGTACGAGGAAGAGAGATGGAGTAAATTTAATCGATCGAGGAGGAGGGGGATAGAGTTGTGCTCCGAAAGGGATTGTTACCCGATCCCAGCGTTGCAACGAATCGTCATACATCCGTCCGGATATGTATCTTTTGGTCAGAACCTGTGTCCAGCGCGAAGCCAAAGTTCACGAACGCGGACATAAAGGTGGTGAGGCCGACGGCCAGCTCCGCTTCGGTGTCGATGACTTGCCCCGCCCAAGGGTTCCCTGTCCCCGTCACACGGTAATTAGAGAAAGAGAGCATAATTCTCTCCCCTCAGAGCCTACCTCTAGCTCGAAGCCGAAACTGCCCTACAATCGTAAGGTCGAGTTTATGGAAGGGAGGAACGGCGATGCATCCTGTCTGACGTGCCCGGTGCAAGGTTACCCCGTTCCACTTTCGAGGTGAGAAACCCGATATTTGACACACGGTCGCGGGAATATTTAAACCGCGGTCGATGCAATTTCCCAATCGGGGCGGGGGGTGTCGAATAACGATTGCCTTTCGCTCCCTCGTTAATTCTAATTTCGCTCTGTCGATATCCATGTATATATATATATATCGGAAATGTAATTGCCATACCGTCACCGATGAACGTGTATCTTCCCCAGAACCTGTTGGATTCAAGTCGCCCACATTCTCCACGGACAATAGCCTTAGTAAATACGCGAGGCGCGAGGGAACGAGCGTGGTGCTCGCGTGCAGCGCTCAGGGATTCCCCGTGCCTAAGACCAGGTANACTTCGCGCGTCGTTCATTTGTTTGTTTCTCCTCCTCGATCGATATCCGCCTCGATATCGGGGGCAACGGTTGAGAAGGGGTGCCTCATTTTCGTGGAACGCGTTGTTCTCGTCTCTTCCTCTCCCTCTGACAGAACCGATCGGGTCCAAGTCGCCCATCTTCTCCAACGATCTCAGTTCAACCGCGTACGCGAGACGGAAGGGGACGAGCGTGGTGCTCGCGTGCAGCGCTCAGGGATTCCCCGTGCCTAAGACCAGGTAGCCTCGA
>NW_006263579.1:146453-148268 GCF_000469605.1 Apis dorsata
GAACGTTTCCTATTTTTCTCTGTTATTTCTTCTTTTTCCTTATTTTTTTTCTTTCTTTTTTTTTTTCCTTTCTTTCGTTTCGTAGAACCGGTCGGATTCAAGTCGCCCATCTTCTCCAACGATCTCACGCTTAGCGCGTACGCGAGACGCGAGGGGACGAGCGTGGTGCTCGCGTGCAACGCTCAGGGATTCCCCGTCCCTAAGACCAGGTAAATTCGAAACCTTTCGAAAGGTGGTTCGAACGAGATATCCGGGGGTCCTTAAGTGGATAGAATTAGTTTTCTTTTTTTATTGAGAATTTAATTTTTAGAACACGATTTGTTATTTAAAAGTGTAGGTAGTGTAATGGCTTTGCGCTCCTGAGGTGAACTTTTCGGTTCTTGGATTCGACGATATTTATTTACTTGATTGATTTGGAGTAATCTTATGAAACGTAGAATGATATATTATGGTTTTAGATTTGTTTATCTTAAATTAGAGCGCGGATCGAACTATATTTTCGATGTTGATCCGAGTTTGACGGGAATAGAAATATTATTTTCAAAGTTTTTCGTAGTTTTGTAGACGTGATTTTTTCGTTATTGAATAACGAAATTATTTTTATTCGTTAAGAGATGATGGAGAGAAGGAAAAGAGAGATGTGTAGTGTAAGAAAAGTAGGAATAATAGACTTTGAATGACAAATTTTCTTTCTTTACACGTAAAAATACAAAAGATATTAGAATATAAGAGTTTTATACATTAATTCGTACGTGAAATCATTTTAAGTTAGCTAAGAACGGGTGTGAAGTCGTTGGTTTTGCCTGGAGCGCAAAGGAATAACGTAAAAATACTGAATATATAACAATAAAATATATATAAAGAATTAAAATTATATCACAAGTAAATATTTCTGAAATCCTTAAGAAATCGCGTAGCAGGCAAGAAAGCATTTCGAATTTGACAAACGTACGATGAACTGGATCTTGAGAATTGGAAATAGAATATTCTAAAGTTATGGCTACGAGAATTCTATAAATTATCCGATAGATACGGAACTAAATAGTGATAATTTCAGAAAATAAAAACAACGAAACTGAAAATGATAAAGTGAAAAAAACCACGTACTGACAAGAGAAAAGACCAAAAGAAAGTAATTAGAAATATCATTATTGCTTATTTTTCTAAAATATAATAAATAAACAATAGAAATACATATATTACAATATATAACATAGATAAATATCAAAGATATCATATAACAAAATTAATTTTAATATAATATTTTTATCGCGTGAAACGACATATGAAACATATAAAAAAATTATCGACAAATCATTTTTAACGTGAAATAATTACTTAACTTTGAGTTTAATTTACAAAAAAAAAAAAAAAAAATCGATAATTTAAATTAACGATTTAAATTAAAATAGCCGTTTCGAGATGTATATACAAATATCCATATATACAAAAATTAAAATTTAAACGCTTCTTAATAACAGAATATTTCCCAATCATCGAATCAATTATTTCCCCGCCTGCATACGCGTATTTCGTTTAATCCGTGAAAACAGGATTTAAACAATTGAATTAAAATTTTCTTTCGATACGTCGTTCGAACCACTGTTTCACGCGGCGACTCGAGCGATTTATCATTTCCAAAAACAATAAGCATAACCCAGTAGATAAGATTACATTCCTTGTCTCTTTATGCACGAGGCGTAAGTATAAAATTAATTCTTTCAATAACCGCGCACAAATCGTCTCGAGCTCGCCCTCCCTCGAAAAGAAAAACAAAAAGAAATCGAAGCGGAAACCACTTGAGAGGGGCGGCGT
>NW_006263579.1:149613-149853 GCF_000469605.1 Apis dorsata
TTGGATCGATCGATGGATCGATTTCAGAGCCGGTCGCAGCAAGGTCGCCCCGATTCACGTCGGACGATCTGAGCCGCACGATCGGCCGTTCCGTGGGCCAGCCCGTCCCCATCTTTTGCGCCGCGCAGGGGAGCCCTCCGCCCACAACTAGGTAAACAAATCAATCGCGCGTATCGATCGAAATTATATCGGCTGCACGCGACGAACAAGAATAATCCGAGGGTCGATGTATTGTTTATT
>NW_006263579.1:149880-150676 GCF_000469605.1 Apis dorsata
GAACCTGTTGGAAGCAAGGCGCCAGCCTTTGCCGGGGATCAAAAACTTTCTCTGTTGGTGCGACGAGCGAACACGGACGTTAGTCTTCCTTGCAATGCCCAGGGACATCCTACTCCTGTGTATAGGTAGGACGAAGAAATTGGACCGAACTTGGAATCGAAGGAAGCGAACGAATCCTCTCTCTCCTCTCCTCTGCTAAGATCGAGAAAAGGGGAACCCTGTCCGAGGGTTGGAAAATTTTAACGCGAATTTTTGACTTCCTTTTCCGTTGCTCAGAGCCGATGGGGATCAAAGCGCCAGCCTTCCTGGGGGACGTTAAGTCGTTCCTCTTCGTTCGTAGAGCGGGGTCAAAAGTGAGCATGACGTGCAACGCCCAGGGGCATCCTGTTCCTGTAACCAGGTACTATTTAATTGAAAGGCTGTCGGTTGTTTTGGACGAAGATACTCGTTTCGATGCAAAAATTTAACCCTTTGCGCTCAGTGACTCTCAATATTTATTTATTGTTCGAATATTTATTCTCGCTTGATTGTTTTCGAATATCATAAATAGGTTTCTCTTTATATCATGATTTTATGAGGTTTTATCTCGAAGATCAGTGGAAATATTATTTTCAAAGTTTTTGAATTTTGTGAGCATGGAATGTGAATGAAATCAGTTCGAGTGAGAAGACGAGTTTGATTTTTCGTTGTCGAAATTATTTCTATTCTATATCTAATTTATATCTATCGATCCATTTTTCTTAATTCTAACTTCCTTTGATCGTTAAAAATATCTTATATCTTAAGGGAAATTAAA
>NW_006263579.1:150831-151991 GCF_000469605.1 Apis dorsata
CATATATTTTCCTACAATTTCTGTTAATGCATTTCCCTATTAAATTTTCTTTCCCTTCCTAATCATACATAAAACTATATCATCATAATTGAACTTTTGCTAAACATTCATTATTTAAGATCCAATATCAATTAATTATTTATATATTATATATTAGTACAATCCATTGTTAAAAATAAAGTATCACATTTAAAAGCATTTTTTTTTTTACAATCATAAGAAGAAAGGAGAGATTTGTTACAAAGTAATATCTCGAAAAAAAAAAGAGAGAGACAACACCACGTTGAAAAAGAGATTAACGATGAGAATGGAGATGAAATAAGAAGCGAATAATAGTAGATAGTGAACGTGAAAGCAATAGTTCAAATGAAGATATCGCGGAAGATAGAAAGAATAACACAGAATCGGAAGAATACAAGAAGAATACAGTTTGTTATCCGGCGAAAAATCTGCAGGATCGCGAGTATCTTCGAATATATGAATGAACCGTTTCTTTAAAATTGTTTCTTACTGATAAACTTATTAATGAAACAATATTTATTCACGCTTGATTGTTTTGTAATATCGCTTCGTAAATAGCTTTCCTAAGCTCTTTATGTATGATCTTATGAGATGTTATCTCGACGATCAATGGCGATGGAAATATTATTTTCAATATTTTTCAGTTTTGTGAACAATTATGCAATAGAAAAGTTATACAATATAGACTTTAATATTCCATAAATTTTCTTTCTTTACGTGCAAAAATACATAAAATATTAAAATACAAAGTTTCACGCGTGTGAGATCGTTTTAAGTCAGCTGTAAGAAAACATCGAACGTGTGGTGTTCGACCGAGCGCAAACGGTTAAAATCGCGACTGTTTTGAGAAAAACAGTTCCATCGTGATGATTCCACGAGTGAAGTCCATTAAGCGACCGACCGGTCGAATGCGAATCTTGGTATCGTGTTTCCGTTGTGTAACCCGATACACTATTAATCCGGTAAAAAACAGTTTCGAAGGGCATGCTCTTCGCTAATCCTTGTGACAGAGCCGGTCGCCTCGAAGAAGCCAAAGTTCTCGAGTGACGCGAAGAAGGCCTGGTACGATCGTGTGGTCGGCCAAGATCTCACGCTCTTCTGTCCCGCCCAGGGGTTCCCCGTTCCCTCGCATAGGTATA
>NW_006263579.1:152010-152383 GCF_000469605.1 Apis dorsata
CCTCGAAAAAAGAAAAAAGAATTAATCGTTGAACAAGTGTACATCTATCGTATATCGAAGCATGGCCTTCTCTTAATAGAGTCTCGAAGAAGCCAAAGTTCTCGAGCGACACGAAGCTTAAATCTCACGCTCAGGGGTTCCTCGTTCCTTCGCATAGGTATACCTCGAAAAAAGAAAAAGAGAAAATTAATCGTTAGACGTATGAGTGTATCGACTCATGGCCCTCTCTCTTATCGACAGAGCCGGTCGCCTCGAAAAAACCGAAATTCTCGAGCGACGCGAAGCTTAGCTGGTTCGAGCGTATTATTGACCAAGATCTCACGCTCTTCTGTCCCGCTCAGGGGTTCCCCGTTCCCTCGCATAGGTATATTTC
>NW_006263579.1:152402-152877 GCF_000469605.1 Apis dorsata
GAAAAAAGAAAAAAAGAAAATTAATCGAATGTATCGAGGCCTTCTTTCTTATCGACAGAGCCGGTCGCTTCGAAGAAGCCGAAATTCTCGAGCGACGCGAAGCTTAGCTGGTTCGAGCGTATTATTGGCCAAGATTTCACGCTCTTCTGTCCCGCCCAGGGGTTCCCCGTTCCCTCGCATAGGTATATTTCGAAAAAAAAAAGGAGAAAATTAATTAGAATGTATCGAGGCCTTCTTTCTTATCGACAGAGCCGGCCGCTTCGAAGAAGCCGAAATTCTCGAGCGACGCGAAGCTGAGCTGGTACGAGCGTATTATCGGTCAAGATCTCACGCTCTTCTGTCCCGCCCAGGGGTTCCCCGTTCCCTCGCATAGGTATATTTCGAAAAAAAAAAAGGAGAAAATTAATTAGAATGTATCGAGGCCTTCTTTCTTATCGACAGAGCCGGTCGCCTCGAAGAAGCCGAAATTCTCGAG
>NW_006263579.1:152882-155121 GCF_000469605.1 Apis dorsata
TTAGAGTGTATCGAGGCCTTCTTTCTTATCGACAGAGCCGGTCGCCTCGAAGAAGCCGAAATTCTCGAGCGACACGAAGCTTAGCTGGTACGAGCGTATTATCGGCCAAGATCTCACGCTCTTCTGTCCCGCCCAGGGGTTCCCCGTTCCCTCGCATAGGTATATGTACCACGCGAGAAAGAATTGGAATTAAATCGTTTAGACGAAGCATGCCCCTTTCGTGTACGTTTCGATTCGATTTAGAACCGGTGGGCAGCAAAGCGCCGGCGTTCACCGGCACGTTGAAGGGCGGATGGATGGAAGCGGAGGGGGACAGCCACGTCGTGCTCCTCTGTCCCGCTCAGGGGTTCCCGGTTCCAACGTATAGGTACATCTTGGAAAATATTAATCGAGAAAAAGCAAAGCAGTTTTTTAAGCCCGTTCTTTTTTTTTTTTTTTTTCTTTTTTTTTACTTTCACCGTTCTCGCGCCGTTAGAACCGGTGGGCAGCAAAGCACCTGCGTTCACCGGCGCTTTAAAGGGGGTTTGGATGGAGGCGAAAGGGGGCACCCATGCCGTCCTCTTCTGTCCCGCGCAAGGATACCCCGTGCCCTCGTTTAGGTAATTGAGGAGCGTCTTTTATCCACCCTCCGGATCCACCCTTGGGCGATCGGGGCAGAGGTGGCAGACGACGCCGATCTGGTTGACGCGTTGTTGCCCCCTTGGCCTTGTTCTCGTTCGATATCGGCCACTTCCCTTTCCCCGACGTTCCAAAGCGGAACGATTAATTCTGCCTCGTTCGTCGCGTTGTGCATTGTTAGAACCGGTGGGCAGCAAGGCACCGGCGTTCACCGGCGGGGACGTGAGGGGCGTCTGGCTGGAAAAGGGGGCTGGATCCAGCGCCGTGTTGCCGTGCCCCACGCAAGGATATCCCGTCCCTTCGTATAGGTAAAAGATATCTGTAGGGAAGTGGGGAGCGAGGAGAAATGGAAGAAAAGTATCGATTGCTCTCCTTTCTTAAACCTCAGGGGCGTCCCGTCCAATTACGTAACCGTACGTATTAACCTCGTTGACAGCTTCCTTGTTTTGTCTATCCATTTATCAGAGCCAGTCGGGAGCAAAGCGCCGGCGTTGATGGGGATCGTTAGAGGAATAATGTTGCGAATCCAGGCGAAGTCCAGTGTCGTGATATTCTGTCCAGCGCAGGGCTATCCCGTGCCTTCATTTAGGTAAAATTCTCACGAATTCTTTAAAAGAAAATTTACTTTACACGACACACCGTGTACACGGTTTTCTAATTCCTCCTAATAATCCACCACCTCGTTCTTCGTTCGAGCTCGAAAAGCTTCTCCTCATCATTACTTACTAACACTTATTAATCGCCACGTTCTTGTTTGTTGATCGCATGCCCACGTGTACGTACAACAAATTCGTAGAACCGATCGGGACGAAGGCACCTGCGTTTACGAGCGAGTTGAGGGGTGGTTGGCTGAGGAAGGGAGCGAGGTCCAGCGCCGTTCTGTCGTGCCCGGCCCAGGGTCATCCTGTGCCCACGTTTAGGTAAAACGCTCGTTCGACGAAAGAGTTTTTTTAAAAAAAATCCTTTCGAATTAGAGCCGGTCGGGAGCAAAGCGCCGGCGTTGACGGGTGACTTGAAGGGCGGCTGGAAGGAGAAAGCCTACGAGTCGACCGTCGTTCTCTTCTGCCCGGCTCAGGGTTATCCCGTGCCCAGTTTTAGGTAAATCCTTCGAAAAAAACTTCGACTCGGAAAACATATATATATATATATATAAGCTCCTATGTTGGTACCATTTTCGTTTTGGCCGAATCAGAGCCGATCGGGAGCAAAGCACCCGCGCTGACCGGAGAGATGAAACGGGGTTGGAAAGAGATCGGTACGCGATCGAGCGTGGTGTTGACGTGCCCCGCGCAAGGATATCCTGTGCCCGACTCTAGGTAAATCTAGATCACGCCACGATTCCTTTCTTTTCTCTTTTTCTCTCTTTCCACGGATAGAACCCGTCGGTAGCAAAGCGCCGTCGATTCTCGGCGAGAAGGGAAGTCTGATGGAGAGGCGGACCCGTGCCGACATCGTGATCCTCTGCCAAGGGCAGGCTTACCCTGTACCAACGTTCAGGTAAACAAAAAGCAGGAGAATCGATCGTCCTCCATTCTCAAACGCGACGTACTCTCACGTATCTTTCATTTTACTCCCCTCCCTCCCCTGGAAGAGCCGGTGCAAAGCAAGGCTCCGTCCGTGA
>NW_006263579.1:156040-156255 GCF_000469605.1 Apis dorsata
CACCTCCAAGTACGACGTTCTCACCAGCCACGCGGATAGCCCGGTAACGATGCTTTGCCCGGCGCAGGGCCACCCTCTTCCAGCTTTTAGGTAATGGGATCTCGAATTATTTGCTCTCGTGTTCAGAGCCGGTGAGCGGCGCCGCCCCCAAAGTACCAGCCACGGCAAAAATAACGGTCCTCTCTTTGCCCGCGCGCGGCTCCGTGGCGGCGTTG
>NW_006263579.1:156815-159976 GCF_000469605.1 Apis dorsata
ACAGGTTCGGATCACCGGCCTCGTCGGGTAAGTACGCATGCATTGTGTTTCTCAAGATACTCGCTCGTAGAGACAGACCATGGAGGAGGAGGAGGAGGAGAAGGTACGTAGCGTTTCGTTCCTCGCGAGGAGAGGGTCTCACCGCGTGGAAATCGATCGAAAAATAATTTTTCGAAAGAACGCGAAAGATTATATATATACGCGGAAGAGCCTCCTCCTCGCGGAGAGCAAGTTTTTATTTATAACTTTGATGAGAGGGTGACGAATCTGATCTGGACGGACGAACGTAGAGAAAAGGACGAGACGATGTGTTTTTGGGGTACAACGATGTAATGGTTGTATTCTAATCGGGGCAATGAACCGAATATCGATTTCCAGAACCGTCCGGTCGTACTGGCCCAAAAGGGACTGGAGACGGCCTTAATAAGTACCGCGGGGTAGAGGGCGAGTCTCTGGCGCTGGCGTGTGCGGCACAAGGCTTTCCTGCCCCGATCTCTAGGTACACACGAATTCCGTATAGCTTCTCTTTTTTTTCTTTTGTTGTTGTTTGGTCGTTTGGTCTTGCTCCGCAGAGCACGGATCCTATTTTCGAAGCGTTCCATCCTTACCCTCTACCCCGGGTGTCGGGTGGCGGTAAATCCGCAAAAAATCCGAGAAGTCGACGAGGAGGAACCGAGAGTTCGACGGAACGACTAGTACAGAGAGAGAGAAAAGAGAGATGAAACGAAGGCAAACTCCGTGGAAATTGCCGTGAGAGAAAAAAGATAAGGGTGAAACGAGAACAAAGGTAGCCTCGAGTGGAAAAAAAGAGAGAAAGAGAGAGAAGGGAACAGAGAAAAAGGAAAAAAAGGAAAAAGGGAAACATGTGCACAGCTGTGAGATCCCAACGCCGCTCTCGCGAATGATTTAACGAGAAAGAAACGACGGATGAGCGAGAGAGAGAGAGACGATAATATATCACAGGGCAAATTTTCGTCGATAAGAATTTCGATTCCTTTATTGGCGATTTTATTTCGTTGTCGCTCGTTTCTTTTCTTTCTTTTTTTTTTTATTCTCCGCGATTCGAGAGAACGCGGAAATGCGAGGAAGGCGAGAAAAAGGAAAAGAAAAAAGAGAGGAGAAATTACGTCGTTACGGCGCGAGGAAAGGAAGAGAAGAGAGGAGAGGAGAGGAAAATTGGTGAAATATATACTCGATGTATACTCGGGGCCAATCGGACAAAAATGTTGGTTTTCAGCGCCAACTTGGAACCCCCTCCCCCACGTGTGGCGCACACAACCCCCCACGAGAATAGGTGACGGACGCTAGACTCTGAAAAGGATGCGGGCCCTCTTCTCCTTCGGTAACCTCGGTGCCTGAGAGGGTGTCACCCGATCAAACAGGGGCCAACAATGTTGCCCTGCACCTGCACACCTCCAATAAGTCCCACGATATCTGGCTGGTAAGTCCTCGCCACCTTCGTGCCTCCGTTCATCCGTTCGTGTTTTTTCACCGCCGCCACCACCACCACCACCGCCATCACCGCCCTCTCTTTCTCTCGCTTTGCCACAGGATTAATTTCGTCTTCTTTCGTGATCTTGTTCCCCCTTGCTCCCTCGTAATTGCAATGTCGCGCGATTTCTGTCTGTTTGCACAATTTCTCATTTTACACGCCGTGTCGCTCGATTGCTTCCCCGAACTCCCCCCCCATCTATGTGTATCCGCCTTTTTTCTTTTATTTTCAAAATATCACGCGCGAGAAGCTTATTTCCATCTTTCCTAATCTAGAATTTTCGAATTTTCTCGAGTTCTCTCGCCCCCGAATCCGATTCCGTAGGCAATTATATCTCGCATTCGCTCACCACGTGGCGAGGATCGAGAGTTGATCTTTTTTTAATCCCCGTCCTTTCTCTTCTCCTTCCGTTTCACGATCTCTCGCTCCGACTCGAGCGTGTTATCGAGGGAAAAAAGAAAAGAAAAAGAACCTACGCTTCTTCTCTTTGCGCACTCTTTTCTTTTTTTTTTTTTTATTTTTCAGTAAATCCCTCCTCTCAGTAACCAAGTTGTCGCTGTTGTTGTTGTTGTTCGCCAGCCTTCGTAAATCCCTCCTCCCCCCACCCGTATCCTCTCCGACCTGCTCTGCTTCACGACCGCTATTTACGCTCCAGCTGTTGTCTCGAGCTCTCTTTTTCATTAAGTTTGCGTACTTGTGTCGTAGCGAGACACGCGCTAATGAGCCGGCAGTAGAGGCAAAAGCCCGCGCCCAGAGACGCCCAAAGCCCTGCCTATATATATATGTACATATATATATATATATATACTCGGAACATGGAAGATGGGAAAGAAGCGCGAAGCGAATAGAAACGCACCGATGGCGACCTCTATATACATACATACATGCATACATCTCTTTATTCGTCGAATCCACTTTTTCGCGCGATCGCCTCTCCCTCCCCGCCCCTAGTGTCGAACGTCTCTTTCTATTCGCTTCGTGTTTCCATCCGATCGGATCCGGGAGGAAAAAAAAAAAAAAAAAAAGAAAAAAGAATCGAAAGAAATTGTCGAAGAAAAAAATATCGGTGGCCGACCGAATGGCAAATCACAATCCCCGCCTGCCATGTCTCGTTTCAGATGGTACAAGTTCATCGAGGGCTCGTCCCGCCGTCAACCAGTCCAATTGAACGAGCGCGTCCGCCAGGTTAGCGGGACACTGATCATCCGCGAAGCGCGTGTCGAGGATTCGGGCAAATACCTTTGCATCGTGAACAACTCGGTGGGCGGGGAGAGCGTGGAGACGGTGCTCACCGTGACGGCGCCGTTGGGGGCTGAGATCGAGCCGAGCACCCAGACGATCGACTTCGGCAGGCCGGCAACATTTACTTGCAACGTGAGAGGGAACCCGATCAAGACCGTCTCCTGGCTCAAGGACGGGAAACCGCTTGGATTGGAGGAGGCAGTGTTAAGGATCGAGAGCGTGAAGAAGGAGGACAAGGGGATGTACCAGTGCTTCGTCAGAAACGACCAGGAAAGCGCCCAGGCGACGGCAGAGCTCAAACTCGGTGGACGATGTGAGTTTTCTTCAAATAGGGGGATAAAGGGGATAAAGGCGAGAGTTTTTTATTTAACGATTTGGTTTAAGGGCATTGAGTATATATCTTTTTTTTTTTTTTTTTTTTTTTTTT
>NW_006263579.1:160251-164098 GCF_000469605.1 Apis dorsata
CAATTTTTTGTAAATTTAAAATTTAAAATAGATTTTTATTTACTGTTCTTTATTCACTATCTTGGATGTATACTTTTCGCATACATACTCGTTAGATTTAACACTAGATTTACAGGCATTGAGTATGTATTTTGTTTTTTGTACTGAAATCCATCTTTTTGACTTTTGGGTATATTAAAATGCAATTTTTTGTAAATTTAAAATCTGAAATAGATTTTTATTTATTCTTCTTTATTTACTGTCTTGGATGTATACTTTCTGCATACATACTTGTTAGATTTAATGCAAATATAATTAGAATATAATGAATTGAGGTTAATATTTTATTCGTCGTGATGGTCACTGCCCAACTTCTTCAGCTAATTGAAAGAGAAAATTCTTTCGAGATATGTTTACTGCAGTGATCTCTTTGTATGTAATATCCAGACATTGATGGCTGCCAAATATAAAAACAATTATAAAACACGTGAAGGGGTCATCTAGGGAGAGATCCTGTTTTCACAATATTTTCTTCATTATTCTTTTTTTTATTTCACTTTCGCTTTTAATATTTGAAATAATACGCATTCTTTTTTTTTAGTATGTATTGCGATAATTTTCATTCCCACTGTCGTCAGAATCTTCAATTTCGTTGATATTGTCAAATTCTTCCTCGCTTTCGCACAATTCCTTTATATCAGAATCCGATCCAGATTAGTCTTCATTTATTTTTTTTATTATTCTTTTTTATCAATTCCATATCTTTTGAAGACTTGCCCGTAATACCCTTAGCTGAATAGGCAAAATATAAATGTAAAAAAATATATTTTATTATAAATTTTGAAAATATCTTGAAAAATTCAAATCTTCACTCACGAAAATAAATTTTTACTAAGCTTCCAAATAGCACGTATTTTTTTTTTTTTTTTACAAAACGCACTTGAAATTGTCTTTCACGTGGATCTATTTGTTTTAATAAAATAATAAGACAGATTCGCTTACAAAAATCACTTCTTTTCTCTGCAAAATTCACCGTTGAAAGAATTATTCGTTATCATATCACAATTCTAAACAACTTGTTTGCTCATGTATCTATCGTCAAACAGTCGTCGTTTGCTTCGTGTTACTTTTTTTCTTACTCATTATTATTTTCTATATTATTGATCTATATAAATTAAACCCGTCAAATTGACGGATTTTCGTAAAAATAGGTATACAATATCTAGAAACAATAAAATATAAACATTATGTAACAATATGTAATGTCTAAAGACCAATATTCAGAATTTTTAAGATCGAAAACCCGTCAAATCTGAGCGTTAAGATTTTTAGATTGGTTTCTCTTTAACGGAGGCAGTTTTGATCGCAAATATTTTTCACACCCGCAGTCGAACCCCCGCAGATTCGCCAGGCATTCGCCGAGGAGACGCTTCAACCGGGACCGAGCATGTTCCTCAAGTGCGTAGCGAGCGGCAACCCGACCCCCGAGATCACCTGGGAACTCGATGGCAAACGTTTGTCCAACACGGAGAGGCTTCAGGTTGGCCAATACGTGACGGTGAACGGCGACGTGGTCTCCCATCTGAACATATCCAGCACTCACACGAACGACGGTGGACTGTACAAATGCATCGCAGCTTCGAAGGCAAGGCCCCCTTTTCCTTCCTTCTCAAATGAATACACTTTTTCAATAAAATCTATTTTTATTGAAACTTATCATAGATCAGATATTAACGGTTGATTAAAATTTATTTAAAAATTTATATATCTCGAAAATAAGAGAGCTAAGTTTGTAAAAATTTTTTTGTGGCATTAAAATTATAAATATAAATTTAGAAATTAAATGTTATACGAACTTATTGATATCTAGTTTTTTTTTAGAAATTAATTTAGTTTAGATATAGAAATTTTATAAATTAAAATTATGTTTAATTTATAAATTTTTAATGAGAACTTTTTTTTTAAGTAAATTTTGATATTATAGAAGTAATTTTTTTTTAATTAAAAAAATTAATAATTTAGTTTGTAATAATTAAAAATTTAAATTAAAAATTTTTTACGTGTCTTATAATAATATAATAAAAATAGAAATCGGTCATTTCTGTCTGTTAATCAATAACATATCGATAAAATGATCATAATTCTCAATTTCGAAAATTAGTCGGTAATTTTTCCGTTATCTTTTTCTAGAAACGTTTCTGGAATATTAAAGCATCGATGTAAAATTCTAATCTACAATGAATATAATAACAACAAAGAAAAGACACGATCTTTATAATCTAAATTTACGTACGGAAAAATGAGAATTTTTTATCACAACGAGTAATAAAAATTTAAGAAAATTCAACGAATAGATGGGCTCAAGAATCGCCCATCCATCTTTTTCTTTTCGAGAAGCGAAAAAAATCGGATAATAAATTAATTCGAACTGATTACAGGTCGGATCAGCGGAACACTCGGCACGTCTCAACGTCTACGGTCTCCCCTTCATTCGCCACATGGACAAAAAGGCCATAGTAGCCGGTGAAACTCTTCGCGTCACTTGCCCGGTTGCCGGATATCCGATCGAGAGCATCGTGTGGGAGCGGGACACGAGGGTGTTGCCGATCAACAGGAAACAAAAAGTCTTCCCCAACGGGACCCTTATCATCGAGAACGTGGAGAGGATGAGCGACCAGGCTACCTACACGTGCGTCGCGAGAAACGCTCAAGGTTACAGCGCCAGAGGAACGTTGGAAGTTCAAGTGATGGGTAAGTTTCTTTATATTCGTCGTATTTATACAAGCGAACAAAATCCGAGTTTTATCACTCGATTCGACCGAGATTCGAGATTCGAATATATATTTTCCGCGATTGATTAAAAGAGTAGCTTTATATTCGTTTATTTCAATTCGTTTTCTTTTTTTTTTTTTGAACGAATAAACGTTCGATATTTATCGCGTATATATTTAAATAATGAATCGTATCTCGCGTTAAAAACGTTCTTTTCAGGTTGTATCCAGGTGTTAGGACGAGCGTTTATACACGATAACGTTTCTTATCTTACAGCTCTAATAACCACTCTTTCAGCGAATCCCGACGCTTATCGATGATTTCGATAAGAATTACCAGTCCAATAATCGTCGAGTATCCCGGCCGAAAGATCGTCGTGTAATACGCGCGAGACCTTTTCAGTCCAGAAAAATCGCGTAACACGGACACGGACCCCGTCAACGTTTTGTAACCGCGCGTGGATCGTCTCGAAAAGAGGGACGAGCGCTTTTCGTTGGAATGTTGGTATGGCGGTGGCTATATATATCTATATATATATATATCGACCGTAAGAAAAATCTGACTCGCGTTGTTCTCCGTTTTCGCGAGTCGCAATCGAGTCTGCTGCACAGAGTACCGTGTCCCTGAATCGACGCGTACATCGACGGATCGGCTTCCCTCGTTCTCTTTTTCATTCATCGAAAAAGAAAGAAAGAAAGAAAGAGAGTCGAGAACGCAGCCGATCCATCGACGTCGAACCACGTCGGTCCACGTGACGTGTACATCGCTCGCGACATACCTGTCATCACACGTCCATACATCGATCCTCCACCCTCAGTGCCGCCCACGATACAGCAGTTCTCGTTCACCAAGCTACCCATGAACGCCGGGGAGTTCGCAAACCTGCAGTGTATCGTACCTACCGGTGACCTGCCTTTGAACATACGTTGGAGCTATCCCGGAGAGGAGATGGGCGGTTCCTCAGGCGTGCTTGCCAAGAAGGTCGCGGATCGCGTTAGCATGCTCATGATCTCGGTCATCACCGCGAGACACGCGGGGGAGTACGTTTGCACCGCTGAAAACGCGGCTGGAACCGCGTCCCACTCCACCACGCTCA
>NW_006263579.1:164227-171856 GCF_000469605.1 Apis dorsata
CGTCAATGGTTCGGGACTATTATCCGCTCCTAGAGATATATTTTCTTCGTTTTATTTATACGTACACGTGTATATACACATATCACGTATATACACGTTCATCTTTCGTTTTCTGCACAATTCCTGGCAAAAGAACAGCACCGTAGCGAAAAAAACCCTCTCCCTTCCTTTCCCCTCCCTTTCTCGTATCCTCGAAACGTAAATAGATAATCGCGCAGCAACGAGAGATCCACTAATCGTAAGATTACTTCAGTTGGACCGCAGCTTCTACCGATCGCATTCAATGCCGAGGTCGCCAACTCGGGAGACTCCGTGTCCGTACCTTGCTCGATCTTGAAGGGCGACATGCCCATGGATATATCGTGGGCGTTCAACGGCGTTGCGATCGACACGTCGAGAGACTCTAGTATCACCGTGACGAGGATCAGCAAACATCTGAGCACGCTGAGCATCGACGGCGTATCAGCGAGGCACGCCGGGGAGTACGCCTGCTCCGCGTCGAATCTCGCCGGTTCCGTCAGTCGATCGGCAACCTTAACGGTCAACGGTACGGTTTTCGATCCTCCACCATTCCTCCCATTTCCTCCCTCCTCCTCTTCCACTCCTCTTCCATTATTCGTTACTTCCCTTTCGGAAAAACTCGAATCGACCACCTTCTCTTCTCTCTCTCTCTCTCTCACCGCCATACCAACCGGCCGTAGGAACGCGGATGGAAGAAAGATGGATCGATTAGCCGCTTTCGGTTCCTCCTCGCTCCTCTCTGCTCGTCAATTTTCCAGTTGCCCCGCAAATACTGCCGTTCGCTTTCGGGGACGAGGCGGCCAGCTGGGGCGAGTTAGTCTCCGTGACTTGTTCCGTGGCCAAGGGCGATCAACCGCTCGAGATATCTTGGGCGTTTAACGGGACTCCGATCGGCAGCCACCACGGATCCGACGTCGTCATAGGAAGTACCAACAAGAAAAACAGCGTGCTCACTATCGAGTCGGTCGCGGCGAGGCACGCCGGGGAATATACGTGTTCCGCGTCGAATCGCGCCGGCGCCACCACGCATTCTTCTCGGCTAACCGTGAACGGTACATGCGTACGTGATTTCCATGGCACGCATAAAAAGAGAAAAAAACCTCCTCCTCCTCCTCCTCCTCCTCCTTCTCTTTCTTCCTTTTCTTCCTCCTCGCGGCAGATCCCCCGTTTCCCGATACACGCGATATCGGATCTGTGGATGAAAGGACGGAGGCTGCGAGCGGAGAACCAACCACCCTTTTTCTTTTCTCTCCTTTCTAACGGGCCCCGTCNCGCAGTCGCGCCACAGATCCTCCAGTTCTCTTTCGGCGACGATCCGCTCAACTCGGGGGAGATGCTGTCGGTTTCTTGCACGATCGTGAAAGGCGACTTCCCGGTCAATTTGACGTGGACGTTCGACGACACCCCGATAGACTCGAGCAGGCAGGACGTTAATATCATAACTAATAAGAGGGTCAGCTTCTTGAGCATCGACAGCGTTGCGGCGAGGCATGCTGGAAGATACAAGTGCATCGCGTCTAATGCCGCCGGATCCGACAGCCACACGGCCGTCCTCTCGGTCAACGGTATCACATCTCTCCCCCCTCTCTCGACTTATACGCAGAATATTGTTGATAAATCTTGCCAATTGTGTACGAACGTGGCTATTAAAGAGCGCGCCGACCCACTCGAGGGGTATCGATCTTCCTCCTCCTCCTCCTCCTCTTCCTCTTCTTCTTTCCACTAAATTTTTCTAAATTATCGGTCGGCGCGTTTTTCAATCGCTTTTGTATTCGCTCTCTTTCTCTTTCTCTCTTTCTCTCTGGTAACTTGTTGTGTTTCCGCAGTAATATTCTCTTTTATAGTTTGTAACGATGTTTATTAAGAAGAAAGTCGTTACTGCCGTCGTCGCGGCGATGATCGCAGTAGCACGATCTTCCAAGTGAAGGTGAGGATCGTCGCGTTGAGGCGACGGCGGAGGTAACAAGGAGGACGCACGGAGATCCAGCCATCATCCAGCCAGATCTCCGTGTCTCTTTCTTCCCCCTTACTTCTTCTGTACACCGCTTTTTCTTCCTCTCCTTCCCTTTCTTCACCATCTCTACTCTACTTATTCTTATCCCACCGTCGACCATCCTCCCTCTTTGTCTCCCCTAACAATGCGCGCAGCGAATCCACCCGAATTCGAGCTTATGTAATTATTTTCTCTCCGCGGGAAGCTCCGTAAAAAAAAAGCGCGTTGATTCAAAGGCTGTTCGTCGTTGTTTCGTACTTGCAGTGGGGCCCCAATTGGCCCCGTTCACGTTCGGTGACGAGGCAGCCAACGCGGGGGAGATGGCCANNNNGTTCAGTGCGCCGTGATCAAGGGCGATCTGCCGGTGAGGATCGCTTGGTCACTGAACGGTAGGCGTATCGACGCAGGCCGCGCTTCAGCCGAGCAGAGTCACGACACTCCCGACATCGTGGTGACGAGGAGTAGTAAACGGATCAGCACGCTCACCATAGACTCGGTGGCCGCGAGACACGCGGGCGAGTACTCGTGCACAGCGACCAACGAGGCCGGATCCGCAACGTACGTCTCGGTCCTCTCCGCCAACGGTACGCCCCGCTATCGAGGTCAGGGGGGGGCGATCGGGTGGTGGTGAACGAACCGATCGGGTGGGCGGTCGGATGTGCGATGCACAGGGGAGGGGAGGGTAATGTGTATCGCGACGTATACGATACGATACGTTACGGTGATGGTGAAAAGACCCCCTCGTCTCTGGGGGTGTACACAGGGTGTTTATAAAAATGTGAGAGTCGGGGGATTAGAGAGATCAAAGCGATATAAAAAGTTCGGGTTCGATAAGACGAAGGATTGATTAAGGAGTTGTAAGCATTTTAAGCATTTGTATTAGATAGAGCGTTGAGTATCGCGCGGCAGTGTCGTATTGCAATGTAGCGGGGCCCCTCGATCAGAGTATATATAATTTTTTACAATTGATTATTTCAAATGAATTTCAGGGTAATGTAATGTAGTGTACGTATGTAACTTTTTATTTAATTTATCTCGAATAAGTTTTGATAAATTCCAGAATATTAGCGTATACATCACTTTATATCTAAATCTATAGATAAATTATTTTAAGTATTATTTAAATCCATAGCTGAATTGTTGCATGATATTCAATTGTTTATTATATATTTTTTTATATACAATTGATTATTTCAAATGAATTTCAGAGTAATGTAATATAACGTATGTACGTAACTCTTTAATTTATCTCGAAGTTTTGGTAAATTTCAGAATATTAACATATATCACCACTTTATATCTAAATCCATAGATAAATTACTTTACGTATTATTTATTATTGTCTACTTATACTTTTTTATATACAATTGATTATTTCAAATGAATTTCAGAGTAATGTAATATAATGTATGTACGTAACTCTTTATTTAACTTATCTCGAATAAGCAATAGTAAATTCCAAGATATTAATATATACATCACTTTATATCTAAATCCATAGATAAATTATTTTACGTATTATTTAAATCCATAGTTGAATTGTTATGACACTCAATTTGTCTATTTATTTTAAGATATAATTTATAAGATAATATACAATCGTATAATATATAACTATGCAACATTTTTATATCATTTAAGATAAAACTATTAATTTATCGATAGTAATTAGTTATTTAACAGAAACTTATTCGAGGTAAGTTTTATATGTATATAAAAAAGTATCAGTATATTTACTTTCATCGGGTGTCTCCGTTACGCAATACTGTACTGCCGCGCACCCAGCTGAGCATTCTCGTTCTATCTAATACAAACTCAAATCTAATACAAAATCCTTATAATTCCTTAATTAAACCTTATTGAACATATCGCGTACACTAACTTTTTTTATCGTATTGACGTCTATAAGAATTCATAGATACCCACATTTTTATGAATATATATACACACATATATATTATGACTATTCCTTTCGTCGTTCTTCCATCCGAGATATATATGTACGCTATGTATATATATTTTACACCGGTATAGCATTTTTATTTCCGTTTAACGACACTCGCGTGTATCGACACGTTTCCATGCCATCTATCTATCCGATTGTTATCACGTCGACAGTGCCGCCACGCATCGCCCCGTTCGAAATGGCCGACAAGGCCGTGAATTGGGGTGATTCCGTATCGGCTGTCTGCACCGTGGTCAACGGGGATTCCCCGCTCGAGATCAGCTGGGCCCTCGATTCCATGCCTATCGACGAGAGCCACCGGATATCCGTGATTACTAAGAAAAGGAACAGCCTGCTCTCCATTGATTCGGCCAGCCCGAGTCACGCGGGAACGTACACTTGCGTAGCTTCGAACGAGGCCGGTGCCACCAGCTATTCGGCGGAATTGACGGTGAACGGTACACTTAACGCACTCACGATGGACAGACATCCCCGAAAAAAACGGACTCGTGTATATATATACATATAAATATATTCCTCCCCTCCTTTTCAATCCCTTCTTCCCTTCTCGCCGCTTCTCGCGCTTCTTTCGCTTCTCCGCGCAAACGAACGAGGTCTCTCTCTCTCTCTCCCTCCCTGGACATGGATAGACAGATAGATAGATAGATAGATAGATAGAAATAGGTAGAGAGAAAGATGGAGGAAACAGAAAGTCGGGGAAAAGAAAGTGTTGGGTTACAGTCGCACCGCAGATAGCTCCGTTCGTGATCACCGAGGAGCCGGCTAATTGGGGCGACTCGATTTCCGTGGTGTGCGCCATCCTCAAGGGCGACTTACCGATCGAGATCTCGTGGGCATTGAACGGCGAGCCGATCGGCCGTGATCGTTCCGATATTAACGTTGTGGCGACCACGAAAAAGAATAGCATCCTCAGCATCGAGTCGGTCGCCGCGAGGCACGCGGGGGAGTACACGTGTTCGGCGTCCAACAAGGCTGGAGCAACCAGTCATTCGGCCATCCTCGCTGTAAACGGTACAATTTTTTTTTCTCCTCCTCCTCTCTCCTCTCCTTGCTTCACTCTTTCCTCTTTGCCCTCCCTCCACCCCTTCCTCTTCCTTGCCTATCCGGTCCAGGTGTCGGTGGTGGTCTTGGAATTTTCGAGCGAGGGAATATATATGTTTTATGAATAATCGTATATATATATATATATATTTATATAAATCGAGCTTGATCGTGTTTGATCGGATCGATCGATCGATCTCGTTCGTCCCTAGTTGCGCCCGAGATAGCTCCGTTCGTGATCAGTGAGAGACCGGCTAACTGGGGGGACACGGTCACCGCAACCTGCACCATGTTGAAGGGCGATTCTCCGATACAGATCGAGTGGGCCCTGAACGGCGAGCCGATCTCCCACGATTATTCCGATATATCGATCGCGACCAGCAGACGTGTCAGCTTGCTCACTATAGACGCTGTGACGGCGAGTCACGCCGGGGAATACACCTGCATGGCGAGCAACGCCGCCGGTGGGACGAGTTTTACCGCGACTTTGGCCGTCAACGGTACACAAATTACGATACACGTGCTCTCTCTCTCTCTCTCTCTCTCTTCATCTCCATCTCTTTGCTTCTTCTTTCTCTCTCTCTCTCTCTCGATATCTGCATGCGCGATAACTCTCTACTTACACCAGGCCAGATCTAGATTTCCATCGATTCCCTCCTTTTCCCCTCCAATCCTCTTTTTCTTTTTTTTTTATTTCATTTTATCAGGAAGTCATGGACGTCGATTATTCGAGTATCATCGTCGACCACGAAAGCTCGTTACGCTCTTTTTTTAATATATATACATATATTATCTTGACTACAGTTGCACCGGAAATCGTGCCATTCGATATCGGAGAGGGGCCAGCGAATTGGGGGGACACCGTGACCGCAACGTGCACGGTACTGAAAGGGGATCACCCGATCCAGATAGAGTGGGCGTTGAACGGCGAGCCGATCTCGCGTAATCATTACGACATATCGATAGTAAATACCAGCAAGCGGGTCAGCCTGTTGACGATCGACGGTGTGACAGCGAGACACGCGGGAGAATACNCGTGCTCTGTCAGCAACGCAGCCGGTGGGACGAGTTATTCCGCAACTCTCGCCGTGAACGGTACACCAAACGATATCCTTCCTTTATTTTCTCCTCTATTCAATCTCGCTCTTCTCTTTTCGCATGCACGCAACGATCTTTGTTCCTCCCCTCTCCTCCTCCTACCCATTTCCTTTGACCCTACCTCGTCGAAGAGGAGAGGAGCAGAAGGTATTTCGTGGTTCTCGTCGTGAATGATCCCTTTTCCCTTTCTCATTCTCATTCTCGAAGTGACCGAGAAATGGACGTTCACGTCCATCCAGGGGGGAAAATTGATAGCCATTAATCAAGGTTGGATGTGGTTCACGAATATGTGCTAAAGCAAGTTTCCATGTCGTTGTAGTTGCGCCGCATATAGGGCCATTCTCGATCAGTGACGGACCGGCAAACTCGGGCGACATGGTCTCGGCCACCTGTTCGATAATGAAAGGCGACTTTCCGGTAGAGATCGTGTGGAAGTTTAACGGTAGGGCGATAGGTTTCAACGATCCGGACTTAACTATCACGAGGATCAATAAACATATGAGCGCACTGAGCATCGAGTCCGTTGCGGCGAGACACGCGGGCGAGTATACTTGCGTCGCGACGAACAGGGCTGGAAACGTCACCCACTCGACCACGTTGGCTGTGAACGGTACATATACGAAAGAAACAAGCACGCTTGCACGTCAAACGAGTTTTGCACATTGTCATCGCCTATTAAAAAAAAACTGAGAAAAAAAAGAAAGAAGAAAGACTCGATCCCGATTATCCCTATCCACTCGCCTTCTTCCCTCCCCTCCCCTTTGTCGTACGAAACGAGGAAACGAGAAACTTCCTATACGTACACACACACATACACAACACACATACACATATATATATATATTTCGGTTATTTTCGATAATCGCGTAACGCGAGTGGCGGCCATTTTCTCAGTTGCACCGCAGATCTTTCCATTCACGTTCGGCGACGAACCGGTGAACTCGGGCGAAGCGATCTCGGCGACCTGCTCGATCCTGAAGGGAGACTTCCCGATGGACATAACCTGGGCGTTCAACGGTTCGCCCATCGATTCCGAGAGAAGCGATCAGTACACGATCACGAAGAGCAAGCGGCTGAGCGTGTTGGCGATCGACGCCGTGGCGGCAAGGCACGCGGGTGAATACACTTGCACCGCGTCGAACAAGGCTGGAGCCTCGAGCCACACGGCCATACTGGCCGTGAACGGTAATAGTACCACTAGCGCCACGCGTATGCGTAGGATCTACTAGACTCTAGGCGCACCACCGCCACCTCTTCTCAGACTCTCTTCTCTCTTTTCTCGTTCTTTTCACTTCGCTTTCGCGAATCCTCGTCCTTTGTCCATGCATAATATCCTCGCGTGGATGGGAGAGGGGGAGAAGGAGAGGGCACTCGTGAAACGCTGTTGGAGAAAAAGGAGGGCCGCTCGTTTCCCCTCGTGTGGCTTTGATCGGGTATTTTTCAGTGGCGCCGCAGATCGCGCCGTTCTCGATCGGTGACGAACCCGCGAATTGGGGAGAGGCGGTCTCGG
>NW_006263579.1:171905-174662 GCF_000469605.1 Apis dorsata
GTGCACCATCGTAAAGGGGGACCTGCCCATCGAGCTGGCCTGGGCTCTGAACGGTGAACCTATCTCGGCCAACAATCACCCCGATATCACTATATCGAGCACCGGGAAACGTGTCAGTCTGATGACCATCGAGGCTGTGAGCGGCAGCCACGCCGGGGAATATACGTGTACCGCCTCGAACGCGGCAGGAGCGACCAGCTATTCGGCCACCTTAGCCGTAAACGGTACAGAGAACCGTACCTCCCTTTCGACTATTGCGCCATATCGTATATATATATATATATCTATCTATCTATCTATCTATCTATCTATCTATTTATCTATCTCCTTTCACTAGCACGCGTCCGTCGGGAAAACATTTCCTTTCTCCCCGCCTCCTCTCGTTCCTCCCTTCTTCCACGTCTTTTCTTTAAAATAGTTCTATCCTATTTCCTCTCCTATCCTTCTCCTATTTGCTCGCCATTTGACCGATCGATACAGAAGGATTCGTATGGACCGACCGAGACCGCGGGTATCGAGGCGTATTGAAATAGTTTTTCGGATGTTGTTTCTAGTCGCTCCGCAGATCGCCCCATTTTCCATCAACGAGGAACCGGCCAATTGGGGTGAACAAATTTCGGCTGTATGTAGCGTGTTGAAAGGTGATCCTCCCATCGAGATACGATGGAGTTTGAACGGGGAACCGATCACGCGCCCTAGCCATCCGGATATAACTATCACGAAAACCGGAAAAAAGAATTCCCTCCTAGTCATCGACTCCGTCACCGCGCATCACGCAGGCGAATATACTTGCGTAGCGAGCAACTTGGTGGGATCCGTCAGCCGTTCGGCAGAATTATCGGTGAACGGTACTACGAAATTACAGCATTAGAGCATACATCGCACGAAATTACCCATCGAGACCTTCCCTCCTGCCAACCCATCCCCCCTTTTCTCGCATTTATTCTTCGAGCACTCGACGTACTCCTTCGATCGTACGCGACTCTCTGAACGCGGACGTGTTGCTGGTTGCTCGCAGTCTCGCCGCAGATCGCGCCGATCTCGTTCGGCGACGAGCCAGTGAACGCCGGGGACCTGGTCTCGGTCCAGTGCGTGGTCACCAAAGGCGACTCCCCTCTCGAGATCACTTGGACCTTCGATAACCAGCCTATCAGATCCGATCGGATGGACGTGATCGTGTCCAACTCCGGGAAACGCGTCAAACAACTGACCATCGAGTCCGTGGCTGCGAGGCATGCGGGGGAGTACACCTGCGTCGCCTCGAACGCGGCTGGATCGACCTCACACTCGGCCAAATTGGACGTCAACGGTACACGTACTCGTCCAAACATTCTTCTCGTCGCGAGATCTCCCTTTCCATCCTCCTTTTATCATCCTTCTCTCGTCATTCCTCTCGTTTCCTCCTTTCCCTTTTTTCAATTTCACTTTCATTTTCCCTTTTTTCGTCTCGCGAAAATTCGAAAGGGAAGGGAAGGGAAGGGAAGGAAAGGAAGAGAGAGGTTTCTCGATCGATCACTAGGGAGTTGCGCGAGCAAGGCCGATGCAAAGGCTCTTCTTCTTCTTCTTCTTCTTCTTTCAGTTCTTTTCTGTTTCCAGTCATTCCGAAATTATTGCCGTTCACGTTCGGCGAGAAACCGCTTAACTCGGGTCAAGTAGTAACTGTACCGTGCGCCGTGGTCGAGGGCGATCAACCCTTGAAGCTTCGCTGGACCTTAAACGGTCATGCGATCTCGCCCCACTCTGGAATCTCGATCGTGGATCTCGGCGGACGGGGCGCCATACTCAGCATAGGATCCGTCCAGGCGACACACGCTGGAACGTACACGTGTATCGCGGAAAACCTTGCCGGAAGGCACGAGCTCTCGGCCGATCTGATTGTCAACGGTGCTTAAAAATCTGCCCATCTATACATATATATATATATATATATACCATAATAGATCTTGATATAATTCGAATACACACGCCTATCGTTACTATCTTTATCTTTTTCTTTTTTTTTTTTTTTCTTCCGAAAAACCTCCCCTCCCCCTTCGAAAATTATCCATATCCGTAGTAGCGATGTACTTGCTTGGGTATATATATATATATTTCTATATACATATATACATATAAAGAATAAGAAAAAGAACAATCCTCTCCTATCTTCTTCGCACCTCGATTACATATATGTTCCAACGAAAAATACGCGAAAAATGATTTTTCGATGATGACGCGTGTCCAACTGTCCAACCGCCGCTTCCTCCTCCCCGCCGCCTCCTCCTCCTCTTCCTCTCCCCTCGCCCAAAGTAAATGAAACGAAGCGAGTCGCATGCACGGCCGTACTGTACAGATCTGTCGATCTCTGTCTCTATCTCTCGGCAGTCGCCCCGCATCTGCAGCCGTTCACATTCGACGAGGCCAACTCCGGCGATCTGATAATCGTCCATTGCGCGGTCGTAAAGGGGGACACGCCGATTTCGCTCAAGTGGTTGTTCGAGGGACGCCATTTAGAAGTAGGCGACGGAGTTGGTATCACCGCGTTGGGGGATAGAGTCTCCGCACTGACGATCCCCGCGGTCAGGGGAGAGCACGCCGGGGAGTATGCTTGCGTCGCCGATAATCCAGCCGGTCGTGCTAGGCACAGCGCCCATCTCAAAGTGAACGGTACACAACACGCCGCACGTGACGTATGATCAATGGCGAATAATAATAATAATAAGAGAAGCCAAAAAAAGAATCAGAGCAACGTGCGCTACGATTGATTGAACGGAACGA
>NW_006263579.1:175268-180813 GCF_000469605.1 Apis dorsata
CCGCATCGTTTGTTTCGAAGCATCATCGTTTAGGTAGGTCGCTCGGCCGAGTGTAGCTTTTGGACCACAGTCCCCCACTCTCGTTATCCTTGGGCTACCAATGATCAAAGGTAATTTGTCCGTAGTTCAGGACGAGCTAAACTTCCCTCTCCCCCTCCCCTTCGTTCCCACATCCAACTCTCTTTCTCGTTCCCTCCTTTCTCCCACACACGTAACACACGCTCGCGCGCGCACTGTGTCTCTCTCTCTCTCTTTCTCTCTCTCTCTCTCTGTATCTGTCTCTCTCTCTCTCTCTCTCTCTCTTTCCGGCTGTCTGCCACTACTCGATCCTTTGCCTCGCGCCGAAACTCGTCGTTGCCGAAACGGAAACGTGGGCACCATTCCACGGACGGGGAGGAGAAAGTAGAGGAGAAGACGAGGCTCTCCCGACGTTCGAGAGATGGGAAGAAATTTCGAGGTATAGACGATGATGATCAATGACGACGAGACTGTGGATCCATCGAAGGGATGCGATGTGTACGTGCGTGAGTGAGTGAGTGAGTGAGTGAGTGGATCTAGCTGGGGATACTCATCGTTCCAGTCTTGCCACGGATCAGTCCGTTCGATTTTGGGGATCAACCGATCTACGCGGGGCAGGCCGCCCAATTGGCGTGCATGGTGGCGACGGGTGACACTCCCATCGACATCACCTGGACCCACGAGGATCGGCCCCTCTCGCAATTCATGGGATACAACGTCGGGAAACTCGGGCCACGGATGAGCATGATGCTGATCGAGCCGGTAACGCCTGACCACGCGGGACGTTACACTTGTATCGCCACCAATCCGTCCGGGAAAGCGATCCACGAGGCGACGTTGCGTGTTCACGGTTAGGGAACAGAGTAATGTGGGAATAATATCGTGGTGGAATGAATAATAATCGTATATTATATAATAATTAATATTGATTGAAACGTGGAATAAGAACGAAGGAATGAGACGCAACAGCCGCCCCAGGCGCGATTCACCCGCGCCCGATTTCAGATTGTTTCATTTGATCGCAGGCTTTCATAATAATTTGACCCATGCATTCTTCGTCGTTGCCGAGAACGAACGAAATCTTTCCTTTTTTGGCGAAAGCTTTCTGGATTTCAGTTCACACAGCGGAAGAGTTTTCGCGTTCACAGCTTTCGTCTCATCGGGGACGACTCTCTTGCGCGCCGTACCTCTCTCTCTCTCTCTCTCTCTCTCTCGCTATCTTTCTACTTATCCCCTCTCTCTTTCTCTCTCTCTCTCTCTCTCTTTATCCTCCGTTCTGCAATCTCTCTCATTCCGCGTGTATTATGTATATATACCCATCCTCTCGTTCTACGTTCACCCTTACGCTCCTATTTCCCGCCTATTCAACCGAGTAGCAGAAGCAAAGTTACCAAAGAGAGCCCACTACATTCCTCCTCCCTCCTTTCATCCAGCAATTTGGTTCAGCTTGACCCGCATAGTATTTGTTGTTGGCTAAGTATTTCGCATCGTTCGATTATTACCACCTCTGTCTCGTTGTCATGCTCTCATCGTCGCTAATATTCTTCGACGACACTCATCGAGTATGGCTTTTTTCGAGTTGGCTTTTTCTCGCCGCGCGATCGAACGAGCGATAACAGGCACCACCGACGAACAGGATACATACATATATATATACATGTATATATATATATACAATTCTCTCGTCCTCTCGTGCGCGTCACGTGCTTCACCAGCCCTCCCCCTCCCTCCCCTCTCTTCTCCCCCCAAAGAAAAAAGAAAAAAGAAAACTCAATACTAGCCATCATTCGTGTAATAATAATAATAATAATAATAATAATAATACTAGTAATAATAGTAATAATAATAATATCGAAGAACGATCGATGGATCGTCGCGATCTATCGCCGGATTATCTATCTAGGATCACCCTCCCAGCGATCGAGCTGCGTGTCTCTCGTGATCACATTCGAGTGTCGATTTATCGTTGATCTCACCGTACCGTACCCCCTCCCCCCCTCTCGCCGTCGCGCCACAACGCGTCCTTGGTCCCTTCCAACATGACCGCGACCGACCATCCGATCAACCCCTGAAAATCACTCTCACCAACCTATCGAAACCAACCTTGAAACCTTCGCCTCCCTTTACCCCACCACCCCGCCTCTCTCACCACACGTCTCGCCTCGTATTCATTTTTTTTTACATGCATTCGTAGCGGTAGATATATATATATATCTTTCTTTTGAAAACAACGCATGCCGCCTCTCCATTTCTAACTAGATCTGTCTAGATTGAGCTTTCTCTCTCGATTTCTTTCGCAGCACGACGGACCGTAGCGGCGTTACTTATTACCCGTCTTGCATGCATGGTCCTCCGGCCTTTTCTCTCTCTTTCTCTCTCTCTCTCTCCATCTCTTGCGCACGTTCATCACTCACGTTCATCTTCTTTCTTTTTAGTTCTCGTGCAAGTAGTCACCCGCATAACGATCACTTCACCACTCTTTTTTTCATATTCCCGCATGCACGATTTTCGATGCAATGTCGTGGTTGTTGTTGTGTTGTCGGCAGTTGCGGGAGCGAGCCGCGAAAGTTTCGTTCAGCACGCGACGAAACTTGGCCGTGTCGTGATCTTCGGCTCCTGTTGCTGAAAAAAAAAAAAGAAAAAAAAAACGTGAAATGTGCGTCCATCGAAGAAAAGGGATGGACGAAAGGGAGCTCGAGATCACGAGGACGCGACTGGCTCCCGGATTAACTGCCAAAATACGACTAATGCGCCGTAGGAACACCTCGAATGACCTGGTTATTCTGTAACAGTCCCACCCCGCTGGATCCTGGAACCAACCGACAAGGCATTCGCTCAAGGCTCTGACGCTCGCGTCGAATGCAAAGCCGACGGTTTCCCCAAGCCCCAGGTCACGTGGAAGAAGGCCGCTGGTAAGCCTCGATTACCCTAACCTCTGAAAAATCTCCTTTTCACTCTCTTCTTCGTTTCACAGGGGATACGCCGGGCGATTACACCGACTTGAAATTGAGCAATCCGGACATTAGCGTGGAGGACGGTACCCTGTCGATCAACAATATTCAAAAGACGAACGAAGGTTACTATCTCTGCGAGGCTGTGAATGGAATCGGCGCAGGACTCTCGGCTGTCATCTTCATCTCGGTTCAAGGTATTATCCGATATCTTCCTCCTCTTTTCTCCAATTTTATTATAATTTTCATTGTTCATAATTCATCCAGCTCCACCCCACTTCGAGATCAAACTGAAGAACCAGACCGCACGACGAGGGGAACCGGCCGTGTTGCAATGCGAGGCCCAAGGCGAGAAACCGATCGGCATCCTGTGGAACATGAACAACAAGAGGCTGGACCCGAAGAGCGATTCCCGTTACACCATTCGGGAGGAAATATTGGCGAACGGCGTGCTGTCCGACCTGAGCATCAAGAGAACCGAAAGAAGCGACTCCGCCCTCTTCACCTGCGTTGCTACCAACGCTTTCGGAAGCGACGACACAAGTATCAACATGATCGTGCAAGGTTCGAGTCTTCTTCCTTAGCAAAGGTCCTCCCTCTTTCCACCTGTCGATTTACGTTTATAACGTTTCCTCGCAGAGGTACCCGAGGTTCCGTACGGTTTGAAGGTGTTGGACAAATCTGGACGCTCGGTTCAACTTTCCTGGGCAGCGCCGTACGACGGGAACAGTCCGATCAAGCGTTACGTAATCGAGTACAAGATCAGCAAAGGCTCGTGGGAGACCGATATCGACAGAGTTCTGGTGCCCGGATCACAACAGAACGTAGCGGGCGTGTTCAATCTCAGGCCAGCCACCACCTATCACCTTAGAATCGTAGCCGAGAACGAAATAGGCGCGTCCGACCCGTCCGACACAGTCACCATCATCACCGCCGAAGAGGCGCCCAGCGGCCCACCAACCTCCATCCGCGTCGACGATCTCGATCAGCACACTCTCAAGGTACTCAAATTTTCCTCTAATTCAACGTTCTTTCTCGGTAGAGTATTTCGAACACGCGTGGAATTCGGTTCGAACACATCAAATTCCTTTCGAATACATCAAATTCATTTCGAACACACATGGAATTCATTTCGAATACACGTAGAATTCAGTTCGAACGCACGTAGAATTCATTTTGAATACATCAAATTCATTTCGAACAAACGTGGAATTTTTTTCGAATACACGTGGAATTCGTTTCGAACACATCAAATTCATTTCGAATACACGTAGAATTCGTTTCGAATACATCAGATTCCTTTCGAACATATCAAATTCATATCAAATACACGTAGAATTCGTTTCGAACACATCAAATTCATTTCGAACACAAGTGGAATTCATTTCGAACATATAAAATTCAGTTTGAACACATCAAATTCATTTCGAACATATCAAATTCATTTCGAACAAATCAAATTCATGTCAAATACACGTAGAATTCGTTTCAAACATATCAAATTCCTTTCGAATACATCAAATTCATTTCGAACACACGTGGAATTGGTTTGAATCAGGTAACATGGAAACCGCCCCCTCGCGAGGATTGGAACGGCGAGATTCTTGGATACTACGTTGGCTACAGGCTCTCCTCCTCCGAGAAACCGTACATGTTCGAAACCGTGGACTTTTCGAAGGAGGACGGAAAGGAGCACCACTTGCAGATCATGAACCTGAAGACGTATACCCAGTACAGCGTGGTCGTTCAAGCGTTCAACAAAGTAGGATCGGGACCGATGAGCGAGGAGCGGAGGCAGCACACCGCCGAAGGCGTACCCGAGCAACCCCCTCACGACACCACTTGCACCACCTTGACCTCCCAGACCATCAGGATCTCCTGGATGTCGCCACCCCTCAGCGCCGCGAATGGAGTTATCACCGGATACAAGGTATACGATTTTCTTCAAATCGACGAGTCGAATCTGAGATTGTTCAAATATTGCAATCTAATATATAGGTTATCTACGGACCCTCCGACACCTGGTACGACGAGAACACCAAGGACACCAAGATCACCTCCTCGAGCGAGACCATTTTGCACGGATTGAAAAAGTACACGAACTACAGCATGCAAGTCTTGGCTTTCACTTCTGGCGGCGATGGAGTCAAGTCCGCGCCTATCCACTGCCAAACCGAACAGGATGGTGAGACGAAAAGTTTTTCTTGAAATTGCAAATCCTACTTTCTCCTTTCTTTCCCCCCCCAGCCCCCGAAGCGCCTATCGCGATCAAGGCTCTCGTCATGTCGTCCGAATCGATCCTGGTTTCGTGGAGGCCGCCCAGCCAACCGAATGGAGTCATCACCCAGTACACCGTGTACACGAAGGCGGACAACGCGGAGGAGCCGAGCAGCCAGAAGGTGCCGCCCAATCAGCTCACTCACGAGGCATCCGAATTGGACAAGACGCGCAGATACGACTTCTGGGTGACCGCGAGCACGAACATCGGCGAGGGAGAGGCTTCGAAGATCGTTGCATTGGCGCCCAGCGTTCGAGGTATTGCACTCTCCCCTCCCCTCCCCTCCCCATCTTGTTCG
>NW_006263579.1:181333-181618 GCF_000469605.1 Apis dorsata
GTTCATCAAGGAAGTGGACCGCACCGACGCCGGGGAATACTCTTGCTACGTGGAGAACACGTTCGGCCACGATACCGTCACCCACCAATTGATCGTGCACGGTGAGAATTTAGAACGAAGGAGGAAAGATGAAAAGGAGAATTCAAGTTCGAACGAACGAATTTCGAACGATTCGATTTCGCAGCTCCCCCTCACTCGCCCCAAATCACCCTTACCGCGACCACCACCAACTCGTTGACGATGAAGGTGCGCCCTCACCCCACCGACAACGCCCCGATCCACGGA
>NW_006263579.1:181628-182315 GCF_000469605.1 Apis dorsata
ACACGATCCACTACAAACCGGAATTCGGCGACTGGGACACGGCGCAGATCAGCTCCACGGTGCAGAAGTACACTTTGGAGAATCTGTTGTGCGGCTCGAGATACCAGATCTACGTAACAGCGTACAACGGGTAAATAAAAAATGGTCGTCTCGATTGTTGGTGATCGTTCTGGAGCGAAGAGAGACGTTGACGATTTTTAGAATTGGAACCGGCGACCCATCCGACATGCTCAACACCCGCACCAAAGGCTCGAAACCGATCATCCCCGAGGCGGCAAGGTTCATCGAGGTGGCTACGAACAGCATCACTCTTCACTTGAACGCTTGGTCGGACGGTGGCTGCCCCATGATCTACTTCGTGGTCGAGCACAAGAAGAAGTAAGGGGGAATGTAAAAACGAGAATCTAAACCGACGAGTTGTTCGGTCCTCGTCGTTTCTTGATCATAATCGATCGTGTGATTCAGGAACCAACAGGAATGGAACCAGGTGTCGAACAACGTTAAACCGGGCGGAAACTTCGTCGTTTTGGATTTGGTCCCTGCCACGTGGTACCATCTGCGCGTCACCGCCCACAATAACGCCGGATTCGCGGTTGCCGAGTACGAATTCGCAACACTGACCGTAACCGGAGGTAAATAAAATAAGAAGGCGATAAGAAGGGGATAGGAAAAAAAAAAAAAAAAAAA
>NW_006263579.1:182685-183226 GCF_000469605.1 Apis dorsata
TCCGATGAAAATTTTCATGGCTAACTTAAATCTGGTCGTACCCGTGGTAGCAGCTATTCTCGTTATAATCGTTGCCGTCATCGTGATCTGCGTTCTCAGAGGGAAGGGCCATGGTAGCGATAAAGGTAACCCTCCCTCTTCTTTGCACTGTCTTAACGAACAGGTACGATCGCGCCCCCCGTACGGAACGGCGACAACGACAGCACGGACGTGAGGCGTTATTTCCCTTGGTTACCCGGCTGGCTGGNAACGTGGTTGTGCCGGTCGGAGCAACGATCGTCGTCATTATTGTAGGGATAGTGGTGATTTGCGTCGCCTTGTCTAGGAGAACTCGGGGCCCGGAACAAACGCGGCTGCGAGGTATCTCATCAGCCGACGAGAAATATTACGAGGGACAATGTATACCAATTTTTTTTTATTATTTTACAATCGTTAAATAACGAAACGGAGATGGAAGTTCGTCGTCGAAGGGGATAATCGTGTCGAGTTATCGGCTTCCGACGACTTCGATCCGTATCCGAGAGTAATGGGACAATTGCTA
>NW_006263579.1:183240-186330 GCF_000469605.1 Apis dorsata
GCGAACTAATCGGCGCGCTGCTACGTTCCATTCGATTTTCTAGACGACGTGGTGTACCAGCAAACCGGGGTGGGCGGAGCAACACTCGACAAACGAAGGCCCGATCTCCGCGACGAGCTTGGATACATCGCCCCGCCCAACCGTAAATTGCCCCCTGTACCCGGATCCAATTATAACACCTGCGATCGCATCAAGCGAGGTACAGTGATAAGTAAGCCACAACTGCCAACAATACGATCTCTAGCTAAAATTCCAATTATTGTTTAGTTGTTGTCGCATCGGCACGAGAGTGTTTACCGTTTCTTCTTTTATTTTATTCTCATTTCAATTCATTCCGTGGCACACCAGAAATCGAATATGTACAAAATGATACACACGAATGTTAGAATTCTTTCCACCATTCTTCTCCAATCGGGATGACGATACGTCTAGTTGAAACGCACACGCGAACATACACACACATACAAATACGTAATTCATACACAAGAGCGTTGGATCATAGTCATTGCCAGTTTGTTTCGTTGTTTGCCTCGCTTCAAAATATTTTTTCTCTCTCTATATATATATTTATATATATATATATATATATTTATATGTATTTACATATGTATATATTTATATGTATATATATATATATATTTAAACGTAATCGAGATGTATGCCCGGGGAACGGTTATTCTTCTCCTCCCTTATTTTGTTGCGCTTATCGCATTGCTACGCGTCTCCGTTTCTACTACGATCGCCCTCTCAGTTCACGCCCACTGACGAATCAATGAAATCGATAAGAAGGGCGAAACCGAAGATCGGTAAGCGGCAGTCAGTCGTGCGACGTTTGTAGTATATGTTCGATAGGTGGGACAGGCTCGATAAGAAGCCACTCGACGTGGGATCCAAGACGACATATGTACGAAGAATTGAATCATTGCGCGCCGAACCGAAGATGTCCACCGCCACCCCGTATGGGCAGTGCCGAGGGTCTATCCCACAGAGGTTGGTAAAAAGTAGTTAAAGAACCGAACGAAGCGCTCTTTCTCCTCTCCGTGTCGTCATCACGAGCCTTCGTCTCTCTATCGCGAGATCTACCACTGATTAACTAACCTATCGGCCGGGTCCAGCTATTGCGTATATATCCGCTCTTCTTCGTAAGTCCGTTCCGATTCTTCACGGTTCTTCATTGCTCATGCAATTATATCTATATCATGCTATTACCCTTCGATGTTTTGCACGTATTGACGCATGCTTGCGCTCATTATTCACTCCTTTATTTTCGCAAATAAACAAACGAACACAAACGATACGATAAAGATAACCACATCTCTTTCGATTCTTCCCACTTTTCTCACGATTTCGATACATGGATACGTTGTCGTTCCGCTCGATAAACATTTTTCTCCAAAATGTTTGTTCTCGGGATAAGAGACGAAAGAGTGAGAGCGAACGACAACGACGAACCTGTATCTTTGACTAACGTGCATGCATATATATATATATATATATATTTCCTTACAAACACGTTTCTCTGTACAACAAGCGAGTCGAAGAAGAGGAGAAACATAGGAGAATACGTAGGTACCCGCCAGATTTTTCTTACCGATCTTAGTTAGCATTGCACGAGACCAACGCAGGCAAACACCCACGCCATCGGATTAACCGATACGCAGTGGTCGTTACATCATCGATAATCCCGTTCACAATGAATAGATTACTTCGGTCGGTTCCATAACTGCAGTGTCTACCCTTGGTGATTATTTCTTTCAGGCATGGAAGACGAGATCTGCCCCTACGCCACCTTCCACCTTCTTGGATTCCGCGAGGAGATGGACCCCAGCAAGGCCATGCAATTCCAGACCTTCCCACACCCAGGCAACGGACACTCGGGCACTATGGGACCACCCGTTGGACATCCTACCAACGCNCTGCCCACAGCCGCTCCGGATCTCAATCCATGGTATTATCGATCCATCTCTTTCCATTCTTTCTCCCTTCCTCTTTTATCCCCGAATACACATCGATTTTCTTTGCAAATCCGCAGCCCCGTCAAAACGGTCGCTNCCGAGTACCGTCCCAAGGAGGCGGAAGCGGAACCCACAACGTCTTCTCCCCCGAATACGACGACCCGGCCAACTGCGCACCCGAGGAGGATCAATACGGCTCTCAATACGGACAGTACGGCGCCCCCTACGACCACTATGGTTCCCGCGGCTCCGTTGGACGTCGTAGCGTAGGATCGGCTCGAAATATCCCCGTCTCTGGATCACCGGAACCGCCCCCACCCCCGCCAAGGAACCACGACCAGAACAACTCGAGTTTCAACGACAGCAAGGAGAGCAACGAGATCAGCGAGGCAGAGTGCGACCGCGACCAACTTGTGAACCGCAACTACGGCGGTCAGTAAAAAGGCTGATCAAAGAGTGATCAAAGAGCCGGGGGATCGGGGCGGAACGAATCGACGAATCTTTCCCCCCCCCCCCCCCCCGGGAAAAGAGAGAATCCCTCGTCTCTTCTTTTAGGGAAGCGAGGGAGGGGGGGGGGGATTTCGTTCCTTTTTTCGCTGGGTTTCGCTCCGCTGTGGATCCCCCTTGCCGCTGCTCGTTCTTTTAGAAAAATATAGGCATGCCGAGCGAGTCATCGATGCGAGATCAAGAATGAAAGCGTTGACTCGCTGCGGGGTCTGTCTCTTTGTGTATCTATCTCTCTATTTCTCTCTCTCTCTATCTCTCTCTCTCTCTTTCTCTCTAATCGTTTAGCTTCCACACATTTGCATGCTACGTGTCGTCGTAGTAGTGTTACCGTTGTGTCAATCGTGCCGTGTGTTTTTCTATTTCAGTGAATGCTCGCGGCAAGGACGGCATGACCACCGAGGAGATGCGTAAACTCATAGAGAGGTCAGTAGAGATCGAGTGAGTTTGGTTTTAACGGTGCACGGATCGGGAGCGAAACGTCACCGTTTTTCATGCCGCTGTGTCTCGAGCTCGAGATATCTTTGCCTCGAGAAATTGTCATTGACTTTCTCGAAAAAGTAAATTGGCCATTCTCTCTATCTCTCCGTTTAGTAAAAGCTTCGATTTTTTTCTCTTTTTTTTTTTTTTT
>NW_006263579.1:186610-186830 GCF_000469605.1 Apis dorsata
GTTATTTCACAAAATTCGCATAGTGACGATCGAGTGCACGGTGGTGTCGCTAAGAACTTCGTACAAAACCTTTTCGACAATCTAATATTTAACGACATATCTCTGACTTTTTCTTGTTTCATGACTCTTTACGCAGGAAGCCGTAAGTTCGTTAGACAATAATAATAATAATAATAATAATAATAATAATAATAATAATAATAATAATAATAATCGTAAT
>NW_006263579.1:186846-189118 GCF_000469605.1 Apis dorsata
GAATAATAATAATAATCATAATAATAATAATAAACCGCCGCAGGATGCATTTTATATGTAACTATGAGAATCGCGTTAGAGATAACTTTTTTTTTGAAAAGCTTTAGAAGCTTTATTGCAACTTTAACAACTTTGTTCTTAGCTGTTATTATTATTTTGTGGCCACGAGAATATAGGTCAGTCAATGCTTCGACAGCGTTGCTTTCATACCAACGACAATCAGATCTCTACTTCTGGGTCGAATATAATCGCTTACTTATCAATATAATAATCAATTAACTCATGTGTTTTTTTGCATGCAATTTTTTGCAACGACAATTGCCAAATGATGTGATTATTTGTTCGTAGTTAACATTCATTTTTTCCCCCCTTTTTTTTTCTCTCTCCCCCTCCCCACTAGATTAAATAGATGGTACAACGGATACACCGATCCGAATTGCCATCCGTTTATTTTCGCTACAGCTGTCATTGCTCCTACAGATTCTGCTGCCATCGCTGCTGGTGCTACTTATTTATTATTAACAACCGCTTTACAAGTTATCATCTTTATCGCCGTTATTACGTATTTATTAATTAATTAAGAAAGATTAGAAGTAATCATTTAGCCTAATCTATATAGTCGCGATTATAATAAAGCTCTCTATCTTTTTCTCTCTCTCTCTCTCTCTCTATATATATATATACATATAATGCATGTTGTATCACTGCTGAAATCACGTGCAGATAATTTTTATTAATTTTTATAATCCTTTAGATGCATACGAGAATTGTCGAGGATTAATATTGGATAATAGTAATTACTAATCTAAGTGTATAGAATGTCGTGTAGTGATGCGAAAAAAAAGGGGGGGGGGGGATAGACTCGCGAGTACGAGAGCGAGAAAAATTGAATTGGATAAACTGACTGTTACAGAAACGAAGCCCCCAGCCGGCAAACCGGCGCCGGCCACGGCGGTCACGGGGGACTCCTCACACCCTACGATACTGTGGCAGTGTAACCTGTAAATCATCCTCCGTGGTCTTCCGTCTCTTTCTCTCTCTCTCTCTCTCTTTTTCTCTCTCTCCGTCACCAGAAGAACTCGAGAGAAGCGGAAAGAGTGCGCAACGCTGACTCTTCCCCCGGTGCTGTCGTCGGTCCAAAATTGCAACGATTTGTATCAAGAGTATCACCATCGATCGCGTCGATAGATAGATAGATAGATACATAGATAGATAGATAGATAGATTCGGCCCAATTATATTACGTAGCACACTCGTCGTTTTCGCATACGGGAACGATCGATCGACCGCAACGACATTATCGACCGACGATATTTGCCTCCCGAAGGGACGGACCGTCTTCTTCGTCTTTCGACCATTCTTTCCTTCCTTCCAACCTTTTTGGCCTTTTTCTACTTCGATCTCGCGTCTTTTCTCTCACGTACGTATAGCTCACTCGTTCTTGCTCAATTGTCCTAACGATATTGGAAGGCCAGATTTACGAAACTGCCAAATTGATTGACTGCCGTTCCAGGCGAAAGGATGATCGCTGCTCTTGAGGGGCAACATACCGTTCGTCGTTTCTGTCGCGAATTAATATTGAACGAGTGTTCTGTCGCAAGAAAAAAAAAAAAAAAAAAAAAAAGAAAAAGGAAAAGAAAGAAAGAAAAGGAAAAAAAAGAAGAGAAACGAACATACCCGGCGTGTTCGTCCACGTTGAAAAATGGCTAGAAAGATCCGATCCGCGACGCGTGCTCTCGGCGACGGTGCGTTTCCACGAGGAGGGGAGGGGAAGGGGGGATTGTTTGGCGGGATGTCCTAGGTTACGAATTGTCGCTTCCAAGCGCCCCCACGAGTCACGGGAAGTACACACGAGATATACGTTAGTTTACTCGCTTTTTAAGTCATGGTTGTGCCACACTGCCGCTCCCCGCAGGCATATGATATTATACATATACATACATACATATATATGATAATATTATACATATATATACGATTTATAATTTCGTAACGAAGGTTGTGTCCCTGTCTTTTGGTGATCGACGATCTTTTGAGTCTCGACGTCGCGGAGAGCAAGTCTAGAGTGCACTGTTTTTGCGACAGTGTCGCAGAGAGTGCGTCGTCGTCGTCGTCGTCGTCGTCGTCGTAGCAATAGTTAGAGACCAGGTCGCATCCGATGCCGTGGTGGCGTCCAATCGATAACTTCTTCCGCCGCGCGTATCACGCGATGAGTGAAAAAAATAAAAAAAAAAAAAAAAGAAAAAAAAAGAAAAAAAAAAGAAGAAAAAAA
>NW_006263579.1:189216-190661 GCF_000469605.1 Apis dorsata
AAAAAAGGAAAAAGAAAAGAAGAGAAAAAGAAAGATTCCTCAACAAATTTCTTTTAGCCGATCGACTTTATCCGTAGGAAGAAACGCGGCACCCTAGATCACAGAACACCGATTTCAACGAGAACGTCGAGGTTGAGCACACCGCAACATTTTACAACATTTTACATTTTAAAGGGAGAGAAGATAAGGCGCAAGCAACACACCACGCTCGCTGTCGATTTTTTAATCGTCCTATATGATATATTTAGTCCGCTGTACACACACATTATATATTCGCAAGCTAATCTCGATCAATTATGAACGTACGTGAATTTAATGATATGACATGCGACGATGATATTATACGTGTAAGCAATTCGAGCAACAAATACCGATTTAAAATATAAGTAGGACATAAGTCGGACGGATGGTCGCGAGATCCGCCGTTTCTCTTTCGTTGAATGGCGACGCGTCGATATGTGAAATGCAACAACAAAAAAAAAAAAAATGGAAATCGAAAAAGAAAAATCTGAAAATATTCGTGTTACGTTCGTGAATTTGTTACATCGATGCGATGCCAGGATACGGTTACGGCGCGTGTCTCATAGTTCGTTTTTATCACAACACTATTTAGATATAAAAAAAATATATAAATATATAAATATATATATATATATATATATACATACATTGACGTTCATATACATACGTTGTAAGTAGGTATGTCTAGATGTCGCATTTATTTGCCGAGGCGATGCACGAGTGGTACACCAGTCGAGCATGATCACGGTCAAAGGATGTCTCCTCGTTGACGACGAGATATTGCCGGGATACTTTGACCGTGAATTCCGTAAACCGTTTTATCAAAAAAAAAAAAAAAAAAAAAAGGTTCGCATATATCGCTGGCTACGATTCCGCTCGCCGACGCACTTTTCATCGATGTGATTTTAAAGGCTGCGCAAAGTCTCGTGTCTCGTGTATGTGTTACGATCGCGCTCTACCACATTAATGTAGCCATATCCAACTCACCTTTTACGATGTATATCACGTTTTACTCACGTAACGCTCGCGGAGCTTTTCGCTTTGAAGCTTTGGAACTTAACGCGAATAAAAGAGAAATCGAAAGATATTTAACTTATTCGATATTAGCCGTACGATCGATCTTGCCGCACACGCGTCTGACCGTCGATATTAAGTAAGGGAAGAAAAAAAAAAAAAAAAAAAAAAAAAAAAAAAAACCAAAAAAAAAAAAAAAAAAAAGAACACGAAAAACGAAAGAAAAAAACGTGATGTCCGGGGATTGTCGTATAGCTTTCTTCTATTAATCGATTGGGAATATTAATATCTGTTTATCGTTATATTTTGTGTGATCGATCTGGTATCGCTTCTATTTGCAAGGTTTAACGTTACTTTTTTTTTTTTATAATGCTGTGAAACGGTCGGTGCCGCCGTCCGCGTTATACGTA
>NW_006263579.1:190726-200064 GCF_000469605.1 Apis dorsata
TGCTTTGTTCATTGAAGATATTGGATGTCCATTTTTGTGCAACGACGAGGCGGTTCTTCGAGCTTCTCTTTCGGCGGGGCGCGTATCGTTATCTTTTTCGGTTGCAAGCAGACTCGGGACATTTCGTAATTAGTACCCTGTGTTGCGCTCACAATGTCAGTGCTCGCCTTTAAATTGGCTGTAAGTTCATATTCTCGTACAACGATACTCGTATTTCTCCGCGTTCGTAGGGACTCGAGGATCCGCTCGCAATACACCGTTTCCTCAGTACCACTATTTTATGTTTTTGTACCAAAGTCGTAGTAGCGTCTAACTTTACGTTAAATAAATAAAACCAAAAAAAAAAAAAAAAAAAAAAAAAAAAAAAAAAAAAAAAAAAAAACAAAAAAAAACAATTATTTGTGTATGATTTTAGATTCCCAATCATCTATATTATAATCTAATCGTATTAAGTCAGGAAAAGTTATTTTTTTTTGTTAAATGTAACATTAGAATAATTGTTACGTCGTATTTTTATTATTTTAAAAAACCGCTAAAGTATATTTTATCATAATACGAAAAAAAAATACGTTATTGATTTGCAATATCAAATGTTTTACCTGCGATTTTTAGCCTGCAGAATTTTGAATGTTTACGATATGGTAACATTTGAACGATGTTTGTGCAGTGATAACTCGTAGTGGTTGGTAACATCATTTGTTGGCACGATGGCGTCTGGCGGTGGTACGTACCGTTTATTTTGCTTTTTATCATTTAATAGGTACCGTTAAGCGATATCTTTGTTGGGAATTTTTGGTACTAACAATGTCGATCAACGTATTATTTTTGTAATAGCGGAAAATACACCAGAGGAAAGGACCGAGCCAGCCGCGCCGGCACAACCCCTCACCAATGTTGTGAGCGAAACAGCGCACGTAAGTCAGATAACCTATAAATCTAAGCGTAACCTGTTATGCTATTATTTCTTGGTTATCGATTCTTATCATTGATATTTCCTAAACTCGTGATTAAATTATCGAATATTTTCCTATTTATAAAATCGATTTTATATATCGAAATTTACAATGGATCGTTCGATTAAAACAATTACATCATTTCCCGCCAATCTAATGACAGCTGTTATATTAAAATTTGAGTTTGTTTTCGTATCGGCGTTGTTGGGTTAGGTTATTTGATTATCTTAATTCATATATTTCACACTTTTATTTAATTCATGAATATTTTGTACCTTTTATAGTTCTTTTATGTATATTGATAAAATGTATAACAAAATAGTGATAAATAATTTAATTAATATCGATTAAAGTATCACTAACCTTAATCTGATATACTATTTTCTTGTTGTTGTAGAGGATATTAGCAATGAATAAGGATTCTGATCTTACTGGTGTGCCACCAAAGAAGTCACGTGTCGAAGTACAATCTCTTCCAACGAGGCAATATTTGGATCAAACTGTAGTACCAATTTTATTACAAGCTCTATCCACGTTGGCCAAGGAAAGACCCGCAGATCCCATCAGCTTTCTAGCCGGATACTTGCTAAGGAATAAAAATCAATACGATAATGGTGAATCTCCACCAACTAGTCAATGAACTGCTTACGCATTTATAAGTATGTGGTGAAAATTAAAGAATTACAAACATTTATTGACACTTCTTAGGAACGTACTCAAGTTGGGCAAGGTGTATTTGTGTAATTTTGAATTAAATAAAAATGTATTAGCTTTTTATCATATAAAAGATATTTTGGTTAAATAACAAAGAAAATGTAACAAGTTTTTTCAAGTGTTTGTTTATGTGCTCATTTCAATGACTATTTTTATGGTGATTAATCTTTTCTATATATATTATAATGTATAAACCTGTACAGGTTATCAGGAAAAGATATTAATTTCATAATAGTTTAGATTAGATTACAATTTGTACCTGAAAGCTTTAAGTAGATCCTGAAATTTCGACTAAAATTATTATTTTACAAAACTCTATTATCTACATGTGTTTCACATCAATTATAAAAGAAAAAACGAAAAGAATCGTTATCAAAGATTCAATAAATGAGTCTTCCGTATTCGTATCGAGATAATTGGATGCAATTAAACGTAATTATCCACTGACTCGGCATAAAATTTATCTCACAGTTCGATAAGAACAACGATACGTACAGAATGTTCGATCGTGCACTTTAAATTTCTTCCATAACGGCGACTACGTTAATTTTTTTATATTTAAATTCGCGCGCGTTAATTACCTATATACTTCCGGAAATCATTCGATCGTTGATTTGTCGAACGTAGTGCTTTAATCTATCGCGTCAACGGTTTAACGGTGCCAGTGACTCGTAACAATTTTGAAGAAAATTTGTATATTTCCGAGATAACGCTGCAATATCGGTACAAAACAACAATGAGAAGATATCGAGGTAATTTCCTGGCGAACAATTCGCACGGTAACATCGTACCAAGTCCAATTAACGATTTGTCCTCCCATTCGAGTTCCTCGTATATTAACTCGTTTTCTTGATACGATTGTCACCGTGTATTTATATTTTTCTTTTATTTTCCTACTCTATTCTTTTGTTAATCAAAGAACAGTTAAAATACGGTGTAATATCTCGTCAATATATTTTACGAAATAACAACCATTGGATAAATATACTTCCTATTATACGTATGCATAAAATATTCCTATTGTAGGAACTTTTGAAATTGAACTGTATATTGATACAGCGTTTTAGCATGTACATTCATACGTATAAATATTTGTGGTATACGTGTAGATAACGTCGAGGTAATTCGGGTACATGTATATCGTGCAAATACGATATCATTAAGTTTAAATTTTCTTTTTAGCTTTTGTGATTTTGTAGTCTGTATAGAGCATAAGTTTCGTGCACGTTTACGTTACGGTTGGTACGCTCTAAGTGCACCGTGTACAAAGAACTTGCGTCGAGCAAACTGAGAGCATAGTTAATGGGCGAATCGTGTCACAGCTTTCGTTGTTCGCGCGCAATCTGCAGATTCACGCCCGTACGGCCATACGGTGGCTCGGTTCAATTGGCACGCATATTGGAATTCTATTAGCGAGATTACTGACAGTAATTGCTCGGTTTGGCGCAATATCGCACGCTCGTCTGTGTAGCCAGCCAACAGGCTAGCGAGCGTCAAACGTGGATTAAGCGTACATCTTGCTCCGCAGCTTAGGCAAGACGGGTGTATTATGTTCCTGATTATGTTCCAGCAATAGTCGCCTCTGAATCTCGATTCGACGGAATGTATCACGAATTGCGAATTTGAATATGCACGGTTATATCAGCCGTTACGAATCGCGTCAAAGGATCGAGACGTTCGGTTGAAATTACTCGAGCCTGTTCGAGCCTGTTCGTTGCATGGTCTCTCGCGCGTTTCTCTATGAAAATTTAATCGAAAGTTCCTACGGGTTGGGAAATGAAAGTTGAACATAAATGAGATGAGAGAAGGGGAAGAGAGTACGAGGGCGAGAAGGAAAAAGGAGACACACGACACGGGGAACGTGTTTCGTCGAGAAAGGAATGAAACTTGTAAGTTCGCGGATCTCGAAGGACGGAAAACGATTTACCGGTTGTAAGTGCGCGAGACTTTCCAAGTTGCGCCGAGATTTTTCGAAATTTCCCGTCTCCGAACTGACTCCAGATTATATAAAATTTTTCTCCATAACTGGAAACTCTCCCACAGTTTCCCTCTCTTTCTCTCTTTCTGCTCGACTCTCCGTGTCAGAGTTAGGGAAAAAACGCTTACCAAGCAAATTCGTACGAGCTAAAGTCCTCTTTTCTCTCGTATTTTTTTGCCATACTAAAATTCTATCTGATAACCGGAAAGTTTTTTTTCTCTCGTTTCTCTTTTTCTCTCATTCCCTTTGTGTTTTTTATTCTCTCTTTTTCTTTTCTCCTTTTTTCTTCGCTTTATAATTTTGTCCATGAAAGATGATACAGAGACTTTCGCACGAGCACAGCCGAGCGCAGCTTGAAACAATAAATATAACGGTTGGATTTCGCTCCAGTTACGATTATTAAACGTAATATCTGTTTTGAAAATAACGAAGCTCGTTGTAATATAAAATCGTTAATTGAATATCGAAATGATTGTAAATTGAAAACTGTTTTAGTTGGGCAGAGGGACGGGAGGAGGGTATTCGGTTCGAGGATAAAATTCGTAATTCGGTCACGTTGTAGAGAGACATTTTAATCAGTCTGACTGAATGCCCGCGATTCGTAAAACAGGACGGGCGTACAAGGACGCAGTCTCTCCTCTTTCTTTCGGCTCTCTCTTCTTTCTGAATTATCTTGCGGTTCCTCGCTCGCGGGGACCACAGATTTTCATTTCAGATCTGGCTCCGGTACAGTGCAGGAGGAGAAAATAGAAGTCGGTTGATTTCAATCTGTTTGACGGTCCTCTCCTCGCTTTTTCTCGCTTCTCGGAGGGCTGCGCGGTGCCGGATGTCGGCGCACCGCGTCGCTGCCCGAAGACAACGAGACAAGATCCGCGACGCGAGGCATCCGTTATCGTTCCACGGCATCTCTCCGACTATTTCGTGCTCCCGTTTCTTTCCTTTCGTTCCAACTGCTCTCTCTCTCTCTCTCTCTTTTTCTATTTCTCTCTCTCTCTCTCTATCTCTCTATCTATGTATCTACCTTTCTTTCTTCCTCCGCTCGGGACTTATTGGCGAGGAGATGTTCTCCCTCGAAGGACATTGACGCGCAATTACGCGAAAGTTCGCCGTCACGGTCGTGTAAACTCGAAAATCTTCCCCTGCAAATGGCTCGTTCTCTTTTATAGCTATGTAAATCGGATGGATAGGACAATAGCGAGTTCATTGTTTGGGGGAATCTTTTATTATGACACGGGATGGAGGTTTGTCTTAATTGGAGGAGCGACGGAACGCGAATACAAGCGTAAAATTTTCCAGTTATATACGTATGTATACCGGTGGGTCCGGTAATTAAAGGGGGTACGAAATAGATACAATTCGATAATGATGTTTATCTTCGGACTGCATACAAGACGCGTTCAAACGAAACAAGTTTGGAGCGTGTAACGAGAGATACACGATATTCCAATTAAGTCTATGAACGTTTGATGTAAATGCGCCAAGTTAATTCCATCAACGGAAGTCATTACCACGTACTGCCAGAATGTTTTAACGGTATTAGGTTATTCCGGCGTGAAAAGGTTACTCTATACACCGTGCGATAAGGTTTATCGTTATCCTCGAAAACTTTCATCGACGCGTTCGACGCTTTTTCGTTCGAGCAGCGCACAACGTGAAGGAAGAGTTAAACGAAAGTGGATTCGGCTCTCTTTTTTTCCTTCTTTTTTTTTTTTTTATCTTCAACGTTTCGTCGAAACTCATCCCCTTTTTCTTCGCGGAATCGTCTACGCCCAACTTAACTACCGATACCAATATCAATATTAGCCGGAATAGCTTCGATATCGTGAGAGAACATTTCGCACAAAGCAGTGGTAGGTTCCTCTGGATGGGGTTTAATGCACACAGATTCACTCCCCTGAGTTTTCGATCGCAGCTGAACCTAGAGGATCGACTGGTATCTCTCTCTCTCTCTCTCTCTCTCTCTCTCCCTTCGCCCTTCATCTTCCTTCCGCGTACCATCAGGTAGGCGTCTCTCGAAAAGCGCTTAATCCTCCGACCAGTCGAAAGCCCCTCTGCCGGTATTACGGCAAACGCTGATTTGTGGTCGCGGCAGCGACATTATTTATAATTTGTGGGTATTAATAGCTGACTCACACGTGTGTATCTACGGGGATATATATTGTACGGGAGCCTTTTCGGGCTCTCATCGATCTCCCTTATCGTCGATAAATTTCGTTCTCGTTCCACTGCTCCAAACTTTTCGTTCACCCTCTATTTGTGCCTCTATTTCGTCGCGCCAACGCTTTCGTCATTCGACATTCTGACGCGCAGCGTACAACCTCCCGCTTATCTCTCTCCGATCGGGGTCGCGATTTCAATCTTCCCTCCTTTCCTTTTCCTTCCTTCCTTCCTTCCTTCCTTCCTTCCTTCCCTTCTTTCTTTCTTCTCTTTTTTCCAACCCACAAAGCTATGAATTTCTGGCGCGAGCACGTGAAAGTAATTATTAATCCCTTCGTTCGACTGGGCATAGCCGCGGGGGAACAATAAACGCCATTTTAATTTTTAAGGATACGTGGATATATATATATATATATATACATATACACAGTCGTCGTAGAGCAGTTTCATTGCGCCCAACCGCCATCCTTATTATCCCTCTTCCCTTCGACACGTGTTTCACGAAAAAGAGGAGGGGGAAGAGGGTGGCGAACGAAGACGGACGTTGAAAGGGAACGGCGCTATTTCTTCGGACTGTTATTTCGCCGCGGTGGAATTCGCAGACAGGACGAGATAACGGAATCGGATAGCCGCCGTGCCATCTCTTACCGCGGAATGATACCTTGCGGGGATATAACTCAGCCGACCGACCAACAGTTTCTAGACCGATACTTTTATAAGGGAGGAGGCACGCACGAAACCCGATTCCGTTCTTGTTCTTCGTTTTCGTCGAAGAGAACGATGTCTCCTCGCGCCGAACGTCCGCGCGATACGTTATTCTCGAAATTGTCGGTCGGGGCGCAATAAACCGTTCCAAGACACGATCAATCAACCGATAGAACTCTAATCTCGCGCTCGGTGATTGGCGGGTGGACGCCGCGAGGGCGTGGTAATAGTCGCGCGATACCCTAACGATCTATTCCTTTCCTATTTTTTCCCCTCCTCTTTTCGTTCGCGAGAAAGAAACGGGATTACGTTCGCGGCGGAGAAAGGCGAGAAGTTGTTCTACATAAAAAGAGGGGATCGAGTCGTCGCTTTTTCGCGAATCCAATCTAACTTGGCGCGATCACGAGGAAAGAGGTGGAGGGGGAAGGAAGAAGAGTGACTGTATACATATATATCTGCTGGTTACTTCGCTCCCTATTAGTTCATTTTCTCGTTAGGGAAAGCTAACGGGGGGGATGTACGATTATCGAGGATCGCGAGAGCAATTAAACCTCTCGAGGTCTCGATACCCTTTGAAAATCTATTTTCATTGTATCGTCGCTCCGTCGCTCTCGGATCTCGCCGACCGTGACAATTCCTCCTTTTTCCTCCCCCTCTTTGCGATCGCTCGCCACGATGCGCTCCATGCGCTAATTGTTTGCCGACTAATCATCCGGAAACGAACCAACCAACGTCCGCGTAAATGTGATTTCCTCCAGGCTGGGAGGGGAGGGGCTGGTAGATGGAAATTACGACGCGCGTGCACGGAGCTAGGAACAGAGAGAGAGAGGAGATCGAAGATGTTTACTGGATTCGACCGCGGTCCGCGATGAATCAGGCCGCGAATTGGAATTTCCCACCTAATAAATCACCGTTCTATATTCTCTGCTCCTATGTACCTAGGCGAATACAGACTATACTATATATATATATATATATATATCTTATGCATCCATACCACGAAAGTATAGGTATAGCTTCATCGTTGGTCGGTTCTCTCTCCAGGAAAGGGAACATTGTTTCGTGTGTGACCGTAGAACCGATTACACCGGAACGATCGAGCGGATAACGAAACATGCGCGGCGCAGGTAGACAGCTGGGATCTGAAAGCGGGTCGGATCGATCCCGGGGATCGATACACTTTCACCGCAGCTAGAGATTCGCGAGGGTGTACGAGCGTGATGGTTATCGACGTTCCACCGTTTATTCGCGGCTTAGATTCTCATTGATAAACAAGAGTCGATCGAATGGCATAGTCGGAGCTATTATGGGAATAAGGTCAATCTGTTCTTTTTTTTTTTTTTTTTTTTTTTCGTTCCACCCGCGCTTTGCCCTTGTTTCCTCTCTCTCTCTCTCTCTCTCTTTTCCTCCCACCACCTTCGCGATACACCCGGTAAAACGTTAAGAATATCCAGCCTCGTTTATTCCGATGAAACTACCTACGCGTTCGAGTTTGGGTTTTAATATCGCTGAGAGCAGCGCACGTTGACAAAAAGGGTAGGGAGTTTTTATTAAAACTCCCCCTCCTCCCACGCTACTACTTGTTCTTCCCCGGCGCATTGATTTTCTATGTAATTTTACAAATTTATGGACCATTTGCATCAGCATGGATGGTACCGATATCATCGTGTTTAATAATTTTTTTTTTCACTTCGTTCCCTCCCCTTTCTCTTTCTTCTTTTTCCCTCCCTCGTTCTTCTCCTTTTTCTTTCTCTTTTTTTTTATCCAGGCGAATGGATTTCCATCGGGGATGTTGTCCCCGCGAAATAGCTAACCGGTTATCTTCTTCCTGTTTTTCAGAACATTTTTCAAGGCCTATCCAGCCGCAGTATCGCGTTTCGGATACGTCGCGAGAACGCTATAAACTACGGGAACGGAACGGAACGGAACGATCGCGCCCCTGTTTCCCGCTTCTTTGTCCCCGCCATCCTCCTCCACCGCCATCGACGAATACGTTGTCGCCGACATTCGGATTCCCCAGTTAAACACGGTCTCGACTTATCTTAATGGACATCTGGCTGGCTCCCTCGATCTTGGGACACGAATCGTGGCTTCCCTTCCACTTTCGTTTGCGGATAATCGATGACCGTCCAAACTTCGTACGGTGAGTTTCTCCCTTTTTTTCCCTCTCTTTCTCTTTCTTTATCATTACGCTCTCGATCTGTACGACAAACGACAAACGCATTCGATCGACGCAACTCCGTGGCGCATTTTTCATCGAGAGAATGCATCTACTGCGTCGAGCCCTCAAACTGCATAACAAACGTCCGTTTGCCCTTTGACGTTTCGAGAAGATCTGGATCCTAGGATCTGGTAAAAACTTCACCGACTTCATCGAGATCCGGTATTTTTCGTATAAACGGTGAATGGGAATTGGCGGGTGGGAAAAACGCCGGAGGGCGAGTGAAGGAAAAAGAAAAAAAAGGAAAAGTCGCAAGGAGGACGGGATTCGTGCTCGGTTACGGTTAATTTGCCGGTTATTTCCGCGGACTATGCGGTTGGGTGTCGATGACTATACAGAGGTCGGTGATTTTCATCCGTCCGCCCTTCCATACACCTTTTATCCGCTATGCAGAGCGGCCGTATTAAAATGTAAATGCGCGGTAGCTAGTTATTATGCGGAGCGGCCGATGCGATCTCTCCACCCGCGGGCCGATGCGATGCCCTCGTGTGCGCGCCTTCTCCTCCTCCTCCTCCTTCGTCCCCGTAAACACTCGATAATGGGCAAACCGTGTACCTCGCCGTCCGCCCCTGTACACCCGCGACAAGTGCGAGGAAAGGACGAGAGAGAG
>NW_006263579.1:200259-202804 GCF_000469605.1 Apis dorsata
CTCGGATCAAAACTCGGACATCCGATATACCGTGACTTCCCTCTCTCTCTCTCTCTCTCTCCTTTATTTTCGTGGATAATCTCGAGGAAAAAGTCCAAGCGACTCGTCAAACTTTTACATTCCTCGTAATAAACCGCTCGCCTTCTTTTTTACTCTCTCTTCTTCTCTGCTATTAACCGTACGATTTCGATTAAGATATCTCGTTACAACGGTGTATAAAAAGTCACTCTCTCTCTCTCTCTTTCTCCGTTTCAACGGTTGTAAATTGGTGGAAGGGAGAGCGAGATTCGGACGTGTTTTTCACGCGATACGTGCCTCCGCGATGGAAAATATTTGTCGCTTTTACCAGGTTGCACGGGGAAGGTGTGGAAGGCGAGCGATCGTACGGGCGGAAAGGCACGTTTTCTTCTCCTCCTCCTCCTTCTTCTCCTCGTCGCAACCCCTGCTCCCCCTCTCCCTTGTCATCGTGTTCGCGATGTTATCACTGCCGCCTGTTTTGCGGCTTTCGTATTATTTGTGCATTTCCACGGTTATATCCACCCAAGTATAATAAAATCCCTCTCGCCAGACTGTCCTCCTCCTCTACCCTTCTTCTACTCCCCCTTGGATACCATCCCTCGGTACACAGTTGTTGCAACCATCCGTTGCTTGCAACGCGTGGTGCATTCTTGGTGTGTGCTAAGGGTGTGGGATAGTTTGGATAGTGGGGAGGGGGAAGACGTAGGGGAGTAACAGCAAACAACAAATACCACCAGACATACATACATATACATATATATATATATATATAAATACGAAGGCCGTGAAATCCAGTGCGGAGAACCGTCGTTTAATGCCGTCGAAGTACTCACCCTCCCTCCCTTCCTACTGTATTTGTCGATCGTTCCCAACGGAAGACGATATATAAAGATGGCCGTGTAAGCGTAAGCTAATCGAGGAAGGGGAGGAAGGGAGGTTGCAGCTCCCTCTTTGAATTAATGAACCTAGGTCACCTTGATCTACCGAAAAGCATCTGGGAGGGATAGGGATACACGGGTCGAGTGGTGGTGCGATCGACCGCGAGGAGAGGGTGTTAGATAGAGAGAGGGGAAGGGTGACTTACCTGGGCGGCGACAACAGGTTACACAAAGTCGGCTGGTTAACGGTGGCTGCAGGTCAAGTTTCCTCTCCTCGTGCAAAGGTCAAAGGGCATTCCCCTGGAGGCGGAAGCTAATGACATTTTTGCGGGATGGGGACGTAAGGGCTCTCGTCGGCCATCGCGAGATACCTGCGGTGAATTCTTTTTTCCGGGGATAAAAAGAATGTAAGAATAAAAGGAGTCGAATGTCGTCGTCAATTCTCGAGGATATTATATCCGAGAAATCAAGGAGCAAGCAGCAATATACGGCTGTTGATAAGTAGAAGAAGAAAGAATTCTTTTGATATTGAAACGGATCGAAATAGAGAGAAATCTTGCGAATTAATCTCCCGCGACAAGTTTAAATATTAAATACGACTTCTCTGTGCGATGATCGTAGTCGCGCGATTAATTGATCGTCGGCCTATGGATGATAAACGAGCAGCTTCGAGCTGCGCACAATGGGAAAGCTTCTGTGTATACACAACGTCGTATAGCTCGTTTATAAGGTTGGATAAAGTGTTGCCAGATGTGTCGATGCAAACAGAGAGAAAGAGAGAGAGAGAGAGGGGGAGATATACGTTCGTAGAGAGAAAATTTGGTGGGTGAAAAGCGTTCGCCTAAATGGCGTGTTCTATTGGAGCGGAAAATTCGAAGGCCGTGAAGGATCGATATAAGGTATAGGTTGCAACGGTCCACTTGGGCGAATGGAGGTCAGTCTCGATAGAGAAACGATTAATAACGATTAATCGCGCTTCTTCGTTCCCTTTGTTGTTCTTGTTTACAAGGAGGAAGATTCGAGAAAAGTGAAATTATCGACGACCCTTCCGGAGAAGCTGTAGAGAAAGCTTATCGAGGAAGAGGGAGTGTTTTGGAAGGGAATCGCGAGGTATGTAAATCCAGGACGACTGTTTGAAATTATAATGCCTGGTCGTGGTTCCGCGTCGCGAGATAATGAGCATGATCGGGGCGGAGGATCGAGCGATTCGCATTCCACCGATCGATAAATTTCCGTCTAATTGCTTCGACAAAGCCTCGATCCGTGGCCCGATCCGTAAAAGCGAGAGCGTTGCTGGCAGGGATGGGTAAGTCGGATGGGATTGGATCGGTGGTAGGTACTCGTGCCCGCGGATCCTTTCGTCATGTATTCGGAATGAGGTCGGTAAAGGAGGAGGCCGGAGCTGGATATCGCGGCATCGCTAAATATTCGAATCGCCGTTCGCGATACAAGAGATTATTAAAATATTTAAACGAGCCCGTCGACCGGTCGTTACCGGGGACCTCGAGTCCTCTCCTCGCGAGGTTCTCAATTAAATGCTAACGAGCGAAGAGCTCTTTCCACCTGAATACTGCTTCGTTGGAAGGTGCAGCAGCCACCTAGCCCCTTTCCTTCCACCGCCCTTGCGTCACCGCCACAGCCTTCTTCTC
>NW_006263579.1:203088-204312 GCF_000469605.1 Apis dorsata
TTTAACGAGACTGGGAAGTGCAATTTGTCCGTCCTGCCCTCGCCCCGTCGCAAACGGGGTTACCCACGCTTCTTTCTCCTCTCTTTGCAATACCCTTTTCCGCGCTTTTCTCCGCCCGAACCCCCCCTCCGCTCGTCTTGTCTCTCCGCGTCGCGCCTCTCCGTCCAACCTCGCCGAGAATCGCTCGCGGCAATTTTCAAATCATTTTTACGCCGCCCCTCCCCCGCGGAGATCCTCCAACTCGTCGAGTGGCGTACATCGATAACAATGGGATACACGTAGAAGAGACCCGTGCCGGCCTCGTTACTTCCCCAGTTAGGTGTACGTTCCAAACGAGTAAACGAAAAAAAGTAAAACGTACACCTATTATCCTTGGCCAACTAAATCCACTCGTTGTTTGCGGTTCGATGCCGTTGTTATCGCCCAGATATTCGTAATGGGCAGATTTATTCCAGACTATGCGCTCCTATAAATATACACAGGTGCTTCTACAATTTCGTAAATTCACGTTGCTCGAGACTACGTTTCGAGACGGGAAACTCGCGCAATCTCTTCTGGAACAGGAGATATCTTCTTTTCCTTCCCTCGTGGTATACGATACACCTTGCTTCTTTCCTGACCACCTCGTAAAAATGATCCAAGATCTCGAACGTCTTCGATCCCAACTCCCCTATAACTTTCAGCGACCTCCGTTTCTTTTTTAAATCTACTCCCGCAAAGTTTCTTTCTTTCTCTCTCTTTCTCTTCCTTTTTTCCCCTCCTTCCTCGCTCACACACACACACACACACACATTAGAGTCGAGAAACGAGAAAGTACGAAGAAACGCGGGCAGAGAGGAGGTGATGGTGGCGGGTACCCTCGAGTTAAATTTTAATTTGCAACTAGTTAAAAAGTTAGCGGCACCCGCGAGCGCAAGAACCGACTCACGGCTCCCGCCGCTACGACGATAATGTAAGGGGGGCGAACTTTCGTTCGGTTGGCTCAAGACACGAAGGAGAAGGAGAAGGAGAAGGAGAAAGAGAAGGAAGATACAGCTACCGTGAGAGAGGAGTGGGGAGGGAAGAATCGCGCGACGAACATTCGTGCGCGAAATTCGAGAAGCGCGAACTCGTTAACCCGTAAATCGTCGTTACGGGTGCGGGGAAGGGAGAAGGGAGCTGTTGGTCGAGACACTCGTTGGTAGAGCTGCGTTGAGTCGCGATTAAAGCGAGCATCCAGCTGTC
>NW_006263579.1:204342-205220 GCF_000469605.1 Apis dorsata
CTCGGGCGAGGCGTTCAATTACAGGGAGGAGACGCGTGCCGGCCCCGTTCTCTTTATCGTTTGTCTTTCTTCGTCGGGTAATTACCTGCGGCGGCAACGTCGCGTCCCTTACTCGTCAAAGGGGAAACGCGAATAATTAATAACAAGACGTCTCTCTCGCTACTTTCCAGACTACTGCGGTTTTTTTCTTCGATTCTTTCTTCTTCTTCTTTTCTCTTCAAATTCTCTCTCTCTCTCTCCTCGCGTCCCAGAAAAAATCCAGTCATGATTCGAGATTGTATTTCTCGCTTGATCGGCGGTATATTAGGCGGAGTTGGAAAGGACGTAAAAGTGGACGGCCAACGTGGCTTAACTGGAACTGATCGAAGGAAACGGGGAAAGTTTGGTTTGATTCGTGCTCGAAGTCGGTCGGATTTTTCCATGGGACGTTTCCCTCCCTCTCTCTCTCTCTCTCTCTCCCGAGTTCTCGAGGATTAAGTCCGCACGAGCGCGATCGGTTGTTGTTCCGCGGATCGATGCCCGGATTTATCAATCGTTCCGTGCTCGGAGTGAATCGGCTTCGAGAGACGTTTATACGACAAATCGTTCAATTTTGGGCGGCGGAGGGGAGGGGGCTGAATATCGGGGTAGGATCTCTCGCGACAGAGAGACGGTTTCTGTCCTGGTGCCAAGGAAGGAAAAGAATAGGATTGTCTCGGATGATAGCTGAGAAATATATACATACACACGTACACGCGTGTATACGTACGTACACACAGGTGATGGGGAGGGGGTGGGGGGGCAAGGACGGACGGGAGACGAAAAGATTGCGAGAAGAAGGGAAACGTGGCGAGCATACGAGAGGGAAGAGGGGAGGGAAGATCCGTACGAATCCCTTG
>NW_006263579.1:205391-211833 GCF_000469605.1 Apis dorsata
TCGGCGAAACTACATAACCGTAACGATATTACCGTCGCAAAAGGAGTTATTTGCCGCTGTAAATAAGAGGGCGGGTAGTGTAGGAGGTGGGGCGGAGGGGGGGCCGTGGAAAAGAGTGGGCGGATAACGAAAAACTGGAGGGAGAGGAGAAATAAAAAGGGGCCGCCGCGCTTCGTGAGAAGATGAAATTTCCTTTTCCGGGTCGATCGTTAAGCCGCGTACAATCGTTCCGACGACGGAAATATCGGTTTTTGCGGGGACCAGAGATCCCATTGTCTTTTGCGGATTTCTCTTGGTGGTATGGGAGGGGGAGAGAGGGAAGGAGGGGAAGGGCAAGAAGCGGAAGAGGGGCAAAAAAACGGGGATAGTCGGTTCGAAAGCTTCGTTATCGAATGGTTTCTGCTTCTAGTGCATTATCTTGCCGCGATGCGTCGCCGAGATCCCGATTAAATGCAGTTCCGTTTCGAAAATCGAGGGGGAAAATCCTGGAATAATCGTTGGGAATAATGGAAAAAAATTGTCTTTGGAGTGATACACGGTGATTTAAAACACGGTGGCCCCACCGTGGCAAACGAGTTTGTTACCAGCTCGGTAATTGCATCTTTCGCGTTTCGACCGTTCCGCGCATTCCGAACATAAGTCGCGGGGATAATCCGCGTACAAAGAGAAAGAGAGAGAGAGAGAGAAAGAGAGGGAGAAAGACCGGTGAAGTCTGCCTTCTCGGAAACAATCGGGAATCTTGCGATTCCAATTAACCGATAACGAGCAAAAGTAATATCTCTCCTTCTCTCCCTCCCTCTCCACCTTCTTCCTCTTCCTGCCCATTACATATATATATTTGCGTTCCTTCTCCTCGTTTCTGGAGAAAAATCGATCGCATCACCGCCTACGCGCCACTCGATGGCTGCGTATAAAAATAGAAATAAGAAAAAAGGGAGATTGGATACACGTGTAGAAAGAAAAGAAAGGCCAAGGAGGATTTTACGGAAGATCGAATCTTTCCTCTTGATCGAGTTAATTACGATTTCGTTCCCCGATATTTTCGAAAGATCAATTATCACCGATCTGGTAATCGGATCGGCGTTGAAAGTCGGGCGAAATCGATCATCGATCACCGCTGCTTTCCTTTCTCCATTTTTCGATCCGATCTTCCCTTCGAAGAACCTTGTAATAAAGTAAACAGTTGTTCGCGTTTCAACCGTGGCAGCACGATGTCCAGCGTTCTAATTAATTAATGAGACGAGGAGGGCGGGCCTAGAGAGCGATGGAGGAGAGGGAGGGGCGGATGGAAAATCACGAGCGCGCCGCGATGACGAGGTGGTTCTTGGGTGAGTAATAGCCAATAGTTGTACGGGCGTGGAGAATATCATTTACAGGATACGCGAATACCTCCTCGGTGTACAATTTTCGTACACTGGTCGCTACGTATTCTCCCGTGGGAGCACGAGCCGCAACATGCATGTGCGACGGCAAATATTCATGGAAATGGAATACGGGGGATGATGATACGATATATCGTGTCCCGACACGACGATACGCCAATAAGAAACCAATAATCCAGAAGGGAAGGGGATGCTCGTTGCCCGATCGAATCATCGCGTGAAAAAATTAAAGAATGCGACCGACGACTCTCGTCCAACGACGAAAGAGAAAAGAGGATCCAGTTTTCCAATATATAGACATATACCGATCCGATTGTTGGTAATGGCGCTCGTTACACGCGACATAAAGTGGTCCTTTATCCAGCCTCGATTGGTAAAGCGACACGGTAATAACAAGAACTGCATAATAACGGACAATTTCTACCGACAATTCGAATTTGGAACTTTTTTCAATCGACCGACTACCGATCGTTCCGATAATTGGAATACGCCCGTCCAACCGTGCAATTATCGTTCGTCAGGTATCTCGCGACCGATCCTATTACGCGTGCGTATAAGGGGAACGTGGCACGCCACGCCAGGGAGGAGAACGGAGGAGGAGAAGGTTTATTTTCAGGCTGGGGAAGAAAGAATGAGAGGCGGGTTTCGCCCGTCGCTTTCATTCACGAAGACAAATCCGCTGTGTTAACCGGACGTGTAACGAAAACACGCGTCAGCCCGGGTAATTTATACGAATCGCGCAGCGCTCCCCCAGATATTGCGGCATCCGTTATCCGCGGGTGACCAGGTGTCGCGTCTGATTTCGTGAAGGAAACCCTTCGGTCGTACCGACAGGAAACCTGTACCCGTTTTACAGGTCCCGTAGGGGTAGTTGCTCGAAATAGCCTGCATCGTGGTCGGCGAAACGAAATAAAACCGCCACTTTTCCCCAATCGAAAATAGCTGCGTTGTTATTTTGCAATTGTAAATTCGCAGGGATCACGAAAATGATGATTCTATCGCGATTTTCTCCTAGTTGACTGAAAGGAATATACGAAAAAACTGTTACCATTTGATCGATAGATTCTCTGTTCCCTCTCGTTGGACGATTAATTAAGAAGAAAGGGAGGATCTTTAATCCCCCTTGTGGCATGCGGGCGGCAATGTCGAATCGGGCGCGGAAAGCACGGTCAATTCGTGGAAAGCCGGTCGAAAGGCGCGGAGGAGGCTTGTCAGCTACTTCCTGACTAATTGCCGGTGGGTTCGCCCGTTCCTCGGAAGTCCCGTGGAAATATTGCTTCCGCAGCTTCGAGCACCTAGCCAAGACTTCGGGCCTATTCCAGCTGCTCGAGGAATCGAGGTCGTAGATCCTTCTCGAGAGCGTTCCCCTCTCCTTGCCGCTTCACCTTCGTTCCTTGGAACGGATACAGGCTCCTTCTTCGAGTGGTTCCTTCGAAACTATGACGTTACGCTACGCCGAATTTCGTTGTTTAATTGAACGGCGGTGAGAGAGAGGGAGGGAGGTTTTCTTTTTATAAATCTCGTCGATGGAACATTAATATAACCCTGTCAATCGTTCGTGCTCGCGAAAATTTTTCTTCTCGTCTTAGACGTGAGAGAGATTGTTCCCTCGCTCGAAGGACTTTGGCCGGCGTTGGAGAAAGAAAGCGGAATGGTCGGCGCGGACGTGTTACCGTGTTCCATTGGGACGTCGCGTAATCGTAATTAACGAGGCAAAAATGGTGTGTGTTTGTGTGTGTATATATATATGTGCGCGCGGGTTCCAGTGAAGTGAAAACTCATATTTACCGGTTAGCGAGCTCAGACATCCGCAGTAATGGCGCGGTATTACGCGATACGCCGTGAATACAGAGTTTGGGCAGGGGGCGAAACAAGCCGGACCAGCATCGTACGTCGTGGAAACAAACGAGGAGGGATTTCGATGGGAGAAGGAATTGTTGTTGCGCGCATTTTTCTCGTTAATGATATATAGAGAGAGAGAGAAAGCGCGAAAGAAATCGAAAGCGCGAAAATTTCGTCACTGTCCTCGTCGTTTGCTGATCGATAGAGATCAAAGGTGGGTGGAAAAGGACGCTATAACAAGGGGTGGTTCGGGACAGTTTGTTTGTTCTGGCTATTCGCGAATCATTATTAATATACGATGATGCGTTTTTATTTTTTTTTAATTTTTTTTTACGCTGGAAATACTGCGATGATTGGCAACGATGATAACCCAATAGTGTCAAGCGAGGAGGGCACGAGGAATGATTAATTGCGCCCGGTTTGTCATGTAATTTTTTCCCCACCCATTATTGCCGCGTGCAATTTAACGTTTATCGCGATGCACACTGTCCTTCCCTAATGGCAATACTTAATTTTACCCTTAATTGGCTTCCCCTATTAGCTTAAAGAGTCGTAACGCGACTCGGCCTTTTTTCCTCCCCTTCCTCCTACGCGATAAAATTATTTTTATTATTTAGTTCGGCTTTTTGCTTTCCTTTCCTTTTCATTGCTTCTTCATCCTTTCCTCGATTGAAAATATATATATATATATTTTTCCTTTCCGTTAAAACATTCTTATCTCTTTTTCGCGCATTTGTATCAATTCGTTCCCTCGAAACCGATAATGTTCGATAAAGTTTTTTCTAGGGAGTACGATAGATGATCCATCGATTCTTCGACGGATTAAAAGGAAGAGGCGATATTTAAGAGATCGGGATGCGATTCCTTTCGTAACGGGAAAGTAACGCGATATTTTGAACGCGCGCGACGTGGAGGGGGGGCGGAGGAGAGGGGTGAGCGCGCGCGGACAATTAAAAGCTCGCAGCGGTGGGTGAGAATAATTGCTCTTCGTTTCGACGCGAAAGCCGGAATTCTGGCGGCGCTGACAATAAAGCTGACCCGGTAGCCGTGCGCGCGACAACAGGAGGATGCGATTGTACCGAGTGACAACCCAGTATGTCGAACGACCAAATGGATTTTACGTGTACACGAAAAATACAGGCCCGCCACTGCCATTGTGCCCGATGTCCGAGCGAGAGAGTCACGCATCCACCCGTGGGCTTTACACGCACGCGTTACACCTACGTTTACCGTTCCCATAATCCGGGCGAACCAAGGGGAACAAATTAATTTCACTTCTTCTCGTTCGTACGCGATCCTCTTTCCCCTCGAAATTACCGAAGCTTGCACGATAATTCGACGAACCCTTTCGTCGGGGATTTTTAATCGCGAGACTCTAATTAGCATAACGATAAATCGTGCCTAGAGAGGAACCGTGAAGGATTTTTGGAAATTTTTGGAATCGCGATGATTTAATCGGGTGAATTGAAAAAAAGAAAAAAGGAGAAAAATGGAGAAGCGCCCCATTTTTGGTACCCTCGCAATGTTTATCGCTTTCTGACGAGAGTTAACTCGATTTATCGTCGATTCGATTCGATTCGATTCGACACGGTACACGGGGCCCCGTGTTGAAAATCGTTATCGCATCCCCGTTATCATACACCGGCGCGTTACACGTCGCGTTAACGCTGTTTTGCGCTGATTCCGCGCTCTCCTCTTTCCCTTTTCGCGCCGATTGTCGTCTATAGATCGATTGCAACATAATTACGATTGAGGGAACAGGAATCGACGTCCAATAATGTTTTCGTTCGAAAAATCCCTCGTTTCGAAAAAAACGAGATGTTATTTCGTGGAGAAGGGGAGAGACGTTAAACAAATCGGCGTCACGTCATAATGGTATCGTTCGAAATCAAATAAATATTTGTCGCGGCACAGGGCCCGATAACCGTGAAATTTAATACGCGTCACCGCCTGAGCCGCGCGCGTCCAATGTAAATTTCAGGATGCGCGCGTCCCGTGCTCGGGCGGAAATGCCGCCCAATAATTTCCCGTTTTTTGACGCCTCGCTCCATATTTGACGGACAACCGGCGATTTTGAAAACTATCACTCCCCCTTTCTTTTTTTTTTTTTTTTTCCTCTTCTCTTCCCTCGATGGCATCGGGGGGCAGGCGTTGCACACGGTCGAAATGCGAACACATCGAAACGAAAACGCGTCAGTTTTAATTACGCGCTTGCTCGACGTATACAGGGGAGGAGGGAGAGGGGAATATCGACTGCGAATATAGCCACGTATATCCGTAGACATGTTGCGCGATCGCATCCCTTAGGCTTTCGCCGTAATCTGTCCACGTAATCTGGAAATATTAGCCGCCAATGATCGAACCAAACACGGCGGCCACCGTGTTATTTGCTTTTGCGCGGTTTCGCTTCCGACCTTCGAAATTGATCGACGAATTTCGATTCTCCTCTTTCTCGTCATCACTTAATTTAATCCTCGATGCACGTTGTGGAAACGAAGTCTCGCGGAAGGAACAGTTTTTGTTTCTGACCATGGTATTTATCGTGACATGTATCGATCCGATTGTGACAGAGAGGGACAATTAAACGATATGTTTCGTGGGGAAATTTTAATAGTTGAAGGTACTTGGATAATTTATCGTTCAAAACGTAACGATAATAATTTTATATAACGTAGCTATGAAATAATATAAATGTTTAATTTAAGCATATTTTATATAAGTTTAATTACTTTGAAGTAACTTTGTTCGAAATTTTTAACTTGGTCCAACTCTGTATCTCGATTGATTAGCGTAGGCATAGAAGAGAGTATTTTAACTTATAAAAATTATTTTATAAGTATAAAAATTTTTTACATTATTCGTAACAATACTATTCAAATAAGTTAAGATGATACGCAGAGAGTTTCGAAAATATTTCAACTTCCATTCATTATGGATCTCTATGACCCCAATAACAAGTTCAAGGAATGAGAATAATCTTCACGACTTCTATAAATATTCGAATACAAAGCGTTCGAGGTGGAGACAGAGTTCGAGATCCTTTTACAATTCCTCTCCTTGTCCTTTCGAAAGGAGGTTAAGATTTCCTCCTGGAACGAAACCACGTACGTTCGCGCCCGCGCGTTTACATTCTACAGCCCGATTTTCGTCCAAGCGCTTTTCGTTGCGCTTGTCTGCTTTTCAATTACCCGGGGATGCGATTCCTTGCGTTATCGGCG
>NW_006263579.1:212269-212769 GCF_000469605.1 Apis dorsata
GCGCAAAGGCGAACTCTCGATTCATAAAGTTCCTCGCTCTCGCCATCCCCACCCCCTTTGTATCTCTAGCGAAATGAAAATTTTTACTTTACTATATACGCCCTTGGGCGTGTTTCCAGGGGCGAAACAGCCGCTAATATTTTTCGTACACGAAATACCTATTATTATGGTACGTAACGAGATTGTAAATTAAAGGTTATTAATAAGTCCTCCCCACGCACGATTTAAATTTTAAATCGCGTTTATATTAACTTGTGATTTCCGATCGATATTAATAATAGTGTATAGATATATGTATGTGTATATATATATATATATATGTAGGGTACATATATTTTTAATGAACAGTGGTATTCAAGCGTGAACATACGTATATTTGGTGGAGGGGGCGCTCATCGAGGAACTCGAGGTGCTGTTCCAGGTTAAGCATCTCTGTCTCGTTGAGATTCACGGAAGGATGAACGGACGCGCGCGTTTTTTCTTTTTTTTTTTTTCACGAG
>NW_006263579.1:213077-218823 GCF_000469605.1 Apis dorsata
TCCCGGCAAATTATTCCAGAGGTAAACCTACCGACTCTGACCAACCTCTGAAAATTTATGAGGGATCCTCTTTCTCGATTTGTTATTATTATTTTCGTCGACAATCTCGTCGTTGGATCGATAGTGGAAAAATAATATTATCCCCCGTGACGCGATGCTTTTCTTACGCTCGTTATGAATTCTACCGATGACGAAAGTATCCACGTTACTAATCGAAGAAGTTATAGAAGATCTGGAGGACAATTTCGGCGATCCAAAAAAATCCATAGGAAGAGTAACGGTGAAGGGAGAGGAATCGCAAGTGAAAGAAGCAAATGCAATTTTTCTCTTCATCAAAAAAAAAAGAAAAAAGAAAAAGAAAAAAAAAGTTTCGCCAATGAAAGAAGAGGCAAAGATTTAAACGAGGATTTGTGGCGATAATATTTTCATTTTCCTTGAATTCTGGACCAAAGTGGCCCGAAGATAGATATCAACTATTTCCACCCTCTCCTGAGAGTACTTGTCAAGGGCGGTGTCAGCCTGTGGTTAGCCAACGATCGCTTCGTGACTCCTACCAACCGACTGCTCTGGACATTTCCTTCCAATTTCTACTACTTTCATGGACACTGTCCAACCTGGATCGACCTAGATGGAGAATGATCGATTTAACTCGATCGATTCAGACTAGGTCGGTTTTGACGACTCGATGGAAGGAAAAGAGGGCGGTTAACTTGGTCGAATCGTCGGGAAGATTCGAATGAAATGGCAGAGACGTGGATCGTGGATAAGCAACGAGCCTTTGGAACCGGCCCTCCCCACCCCTCCTCGAATACGTCCGGTAATTGCGTTCGTGTGTAGCCAGGAAGTTTTATTCGGCTGGCATTTATTCGGCAACGAAGAGACAGCGGCCCACTTAGAAGGAGAGACAAATGTATTTACGTCGTGAATCTGCCAGGAAACCCGCATCCACCTTTCAAGCTTACCCCGTTTATCCAGGGATTCTCGTAAAATTACGGGGAAGCTTTTGCGACTGGTAAATTTCGACCGTAAAAAAAAAAAGAAAAAGAAAAAAAAAAGAAGAAAAAGAGAAAAAAAGAAATAAAAAAAGAAGGGAACAAAAAGGCAAAGCAGGAATAGATGTGCACGGGGTACGAGCCTGTGACTTTTTCCTCTCGTCTTCGAATCCGTGTTCGAATCCGCGAGGGACAACTTGGGACGTGGGAGAAGATTAGACAGACGGAAGCCTTCGTCGCGATCGATCGCAGGCATTGTTCGTTCCTCGATCCCCGAGAAGAGGATCCTCTCGCGACTTCTCAGGGGCGAATGAGTTGACACCGCGATCACAACGGGGTTGGATCGTGGACGGGTATGACAGGGGGTGGGGGCGGGCGGCAAGCCGCGTAAACGAACATGTACGTGTAAACGTTGCCTCGATAATAGATTCCCCATTTGGAGTTGGGAGAGTTGTACGGTGAATCTGTAACTCCGGCGATCAAACTGCTTGCAAAGTTTGTCGCTCGAATCGAATGGGAGTTTGGGTAACTCGTACCTAGCCTGCCTCTTCAACGCGGCTATGTACGTACATGCCACGTATGTACACGTATGCCTTTATTCTCTTTCTCTCTCTTTCTCTCCATCTCTTCTTCTCCACCACGGTTCACTGTCTCTTCGTCGCGTCACGTGTGTGTACATACACGCGCACACGTCTCGTGGAGGCTCTAGTCGAATCGACTGCTCCGCGTGTTCTCTTTCCCCCTCTCCTTCGCGCATTGTCGATGCCACGATAATGCAAAGTATACTTTTTTTTTCTCTCTCTCTCTCTCCTTCCGACTCGAGCCTCCACTCGTTTCTGGTCTTGGTCGTCGGTGGCTGCGTGTAACGTTAGAACGTCTCTTCCCTCTCCTCTCCCCTCGTATGTATCGTAAACACGGTATACACGAGCTGCTTCGTCGACGAACGAGCGCTTTCTCTTCGAGAAGTCTTCTTCTTTTTCTTTTTCTTCTTTTTCTTTATGGTACAGGCGAATCGCGATAATATAGAGGAAACGAGGCAAGGAAATCGCTGTTATACGCTATTTGTTCGACCACTTTGTCGCGTGCATATTTTTTTTATTTTAACCTGCGATAATTTTTCGTTTGCCGGGTTGGGGATATTGAGTATCCTTTTGCTCTTTTAAAACGCGATCTTTCTCTCTCTCTCTCTCTTGGGATGGCCGCGTTTAAAGGGACATCGTTGTCGCGACAAAAAACTGTAATGGGAGTTAGCGTTGGAGAAACACTTATGAACTGCGCGAAAAAACTGTGCGAATAATAATAATAAGTATCTTTCGAACGCGTTTTGAACTCGTGCCTTCCGACGAAACGATATCGCGAGAATTTTTCCAAATATTTTTCAACATCGTAGATAGAAAGAAAATTTGCAACGAAATTCCGTTCCGTTCGTTACCGGGTACACCGCAACAACTCGATGTATCCTACGGCGATTTTGCGCTTTGCGCGTGTATAAAAATAACGTAACGATTCTTTTTTTTTTTTTTTTCTCCCATTCTCTTTTTTCCACCTCTTTTTTTTTTTTTCCTTTCTTTTCTTTCATCTTGCAGGAATGATAAAAAGCGTCACGATTCGACGAATGTTGATTCTACCCGTCTAAAATTTTTCCTCGTTCAACTCGTTTAATCGTATTATACCGTCGAATTGTTTCGCTTATTGTTGCTTTTTTGTCAACCGACGATAGCCGGTTATCGAATTATAATCCGATAGACCGGAGACCGATTTATCCGATAAAACTTTATCGCTCGAAAAATGTATTTCATGAATTCGTTTCATAATAAATTTGCCGAATTTATTTTCCAAATTTATTCTTTTATCTCTTATCGTCCCGCGGTGTTGCGGGAGGGAGGGGGAAGGAGGGAGGGGATTGGTTTGCCGGTATAACCCGCCTGTATACACATGACTTTGGGGGGATGACTTTGATACCGAGCGATGCGGCAGGAAAAGCGATCAACCGTGAAAGTATTTTCGAGCTGTTGCCCCGGCATCCGATGCCGAGCGAGACCGTTGCTTCCTGGCGCTACGAATATTTTAACACCTGCGAGCGGATTTCATCCCCGCATCATCTTCCTCTCCCCCTTTCCCTTCCCTCCCCTCCTCATATATATATATATATATATATATATATACACACCAGCTTTTCCCTACGGATTTAACACTGAAGAGCACTTATCGCTCTCTTGCACTCTCCACTCCTCCTCAGTCGCGCAACTAAATCGTCCCGCTCGAGTTCGACTTCTGGCGAGGTGTGTGACTCCTCTCGCCCTCCCCTCTCCACTGTTTCCCTTCCTCCCTGCTGACTCTCTCTCTCTCGCCTCCGATCTCTTGCCTCCGAGGATCTCGAGGGTTCGCCTCGCTCGAGGATCGTCTAACGGACCGTGGCGCGGACGGGTCTGGGGAAATGCGGTTCGAATTCCAGCGAGGATGGAAGCGCGCAGTAGTAGCGCGATAATAACCGATAGCAAAGTCCATTATGACGCGTTTAAGGATTTACACGGGGTGGAGGAGGGGAGGGGGGATTATCGATGGCGGAGGTGGAGGAAAAACGATGGAACGTATATCGAATCGAATCCTTCGTCGCATCCTCCTTCCCTGGGGTCCTGAGGGGCCTCCTCTCGTTCTTCTCGCCAGATTTACCTCGTTCTCTTCGAATCACCATCCCCACCACTACCCCTTATTCTCCAATCTCACCCGTGCTCCCGCAAAGGATTCAAAAGAGATTGAAAAAGATTTGCGCTCGTCCCACCGCTAAGAAGGTGCACCGCGTGGGTGGAGAAGGGTAGGGAAAGAGGGGAGGAGGATCGAAAGAAGGAGTAACGAAGGGGTGGCGGAGGTTAAGAGCCTCGCAGAAGATCTCGCAAAGGTACTTTTCGCGTTTTACTTTCCCCAAAGATGGAATAACTTTAAACGTTAAAGTGATAGGGAGGGTTAATTTCGAGAGGGGGTTGAGAACGACATATTACGGGTGGGGGAAGGAAAAAAAAAAGAAACTAGTCGCTCGCAAGAGTGTATCGCGATATCGTTGGACGTTGTCCCGGAATAACCCGGCTAATCTGCATTATAAAACACTTGTTGGTGTGTCGCGGCGCTGCAGCTGCGTCTAAAACGTATATACAAGGTGCAACGTTGGAGCGCATCTTCCGCAGTTCTTTAAATAAGAATCGTTACCCGGTACCGCAAGGGGAGAGTTTTAATTATAGAATAGCGTATCGGAAGGATCCGTTTCCTCCCTCTTATCGCTCTCGATACATTTTTCTCGCATTGACCGATTTCAATCTCGATTGCTTTTTCGAAAAATTTAATCGACGAAAAAGGAGAAAAAACGAGCATTCGAGAGAAAACTCGACAATCGGTATCGAATTTCGCCGAAAGATTCGCTCGACCGTTCACGGCGAAGCGGAATTAATTTAAAAAAATCGGTGGACGTGTATGATAATCTGGACAGATTCGGGGCGATCGAGTGCCACCACCTATCCGCGATATTTGCCGGGGTGTCGAGTATCGGGAATATCGAAAAATCGATATTTAGCGGGGCATCGGTCCTCCATAAATCACGCGAATTCGCACGCGTGCACGCGCTCCCCGAAATATCCACCCGCCTCGTCTCGTCTCGTCTCGTCTTCGTCTTCCTCCCTCCCGTGAAACCCATCTGCGGTGATTCGATCGGATCGAACTTGCCAACGATTCTCTGTCCACAATCTCGGTATCTTCCGCCCCGCATCGTCGAGCGACGACGCTGCGTGGACGACTCGGCAGTCGACACGACGCTTTCCCCCGGAACGGCAGATTCCAATTTAGATCGGTCGCGGTCGGTATCGGGTAAGATGTGGCTCGACTGGTGGTCGGCCAGCCGTGACCAGTGTCATCGGAAAACTGGAAAGGGGGAGAGGATCGGTATATACAAATAAGCTGACGGAAATTAAGGATCACCGGCGTCAGAAAATGCAGCAATCAGAACTCGATGCTGGAGAAATAAAAGGAATAAAATATTCGGGGGGAGATAGTGCCGTCTTTTCCAACGATAGCGCACATGTACTCGTGTCGTGTTTCTCGCTTCGTACGTACGTCGCTGGATTATTCCATCAAAGAAGATGAAAAATTTTCAGGAACGCGTTACAAGGTGGGACGTGTTGTTTCACGGGGATACGGGGGAGAATTATTATCGAGCGAGCGAGAGGCCGAAGGTAATTTGAGAGAAAGCATTTCACCCGGCCAATCCTATCGCGCGTACGTCTCATCAGTCTGTTTATGGCGCGGGATGCGCAATATATCTTCCGGTTTAATCTCCCGCCTTTCTTGCATATCCTTTCTCCCCTCTGCCCTCCCCTCTCGCTCTTTGCCGGGGATTAATCTTTTTTCTTTTCTCCGTCGCAACGCGGACGATCGTGACCGGGAGCGAGACGAGACGCAATGATAGCACGGAAACGTGCTCACCTCTCTCTCTCTCTCTCTCTCTCTCTCTCGCGTTATTATGGCGTTCGAGCGAGGGGGAGTAGGTATAAATCGAAACGAATTACGCGTAATAAAATGACGATCGTTAAAAATAATGAAAGAAGGCGCGGATAAAATATGGCGCGGTGGTGTACGCGGAGAGGGAAAGATCTGTGAAGAGAGAGAGGGAGAAGAATCACGGGGAAAAAAATTCGGGCATCGACGAATAGGGTGTGTACGCCGTGAAAGAGAGGAAAGGGAGGGGGAGGGGGAGAGGGAGGTGAAAG
>NW_006263579.1:218873-222254 GCF_000469605.1 Apis dorsata
ACGATAGGACGCGCGATGGGAACGTAGAGAGGGATCGGACAGGTGGGGGTGTGGGGCATAGCCGCGATATATCGTGGCTGAGCCTTTATTAAAACTGCTTTCGGTATTATTGCTTTCCGGGAACGTCGAGTCTCGAAAATGGCATTTCCGCGAGATAGGCCGTGGTCGTGTGCGCAGCCCAAAATATATATATATATGTGTATATATATATATATATATATCATGCCCCTAGTCGCCGCGAGACCTCGTCGTCGTCTCTTCGGGCCACCGTCGCAGCCTGGCCCCCCCGCTATCACCCGCAATAAATATGCTCTTCACTTTGTACAAGTCGCTCGCGTGCTCTTATATTGCTCTCGCCTGGTTATTGCTTGCCGACCGAAAACTGACTCGCCGCCCACTTTCGCCCCCTCCCCCTTCTATCCACCGCCACGGATCATCCGCCAAATCTGCATGCAACCGTGTTCCTCCTCCTCCTCCTCCTCCTCCTTTTCTTCCTCTCTCCTCGTCATCTCTCTATTTTTCCACGCACCACCAGCTACGCGAAATCGAATAATCATCCCTTACCCGATGTATTTTTCACGCGAACACGTAGGATAATATTTAAAGAGCTGTTCTCCCTTAACTTTTGCACCGACCACTTTGTCCCCCTCCGTTTCTCGATTCTCTCGAAAAACACTCGGTGCGCCATTCTCTCGCGTTTTTTATTATATTTTCCCGCGTAGGAGCAAGGAGTCTCTGTACGTATGCGGGAGGAGGGCGATTTTTAGATAAGCGCGTTGAACGGTCGATTTTCGGTCGATTCGTTCGATCCTTGGTTGGACGGATCTCCCAACTCGACCCAGATTCGAGAGATTGCCGCTCGTCGAGGATATCTGTTCGCTCATTGCCGGCTCCTCTCTCTCTCTCTCTTACCCATCCCGGCCCCTACCCAACATCGAGAAACCGCCAGAAATTCTGTCGACGTGGAACTTGTGTGCCACCGAACGAAATCTTTCATATCCGATTATACGTGCGGGTATTTGTCGAGACAAAGTGGTCGGGGTCTCCTCTCTCTCTCTCTCTCTCGAGTTGTCTCGGCAAGCCGCGTCGAGACGATGCTTGGGGAGAAACCCTTGGACCGTATGGAAAGCAACGGAACGACGATAGTAATAAAGGCGTCATGACAATAATGGATGGTATTGACAACTCCTCTCCTTGCCCCCTCTCCCCCTTCCCCCTTTCTAAGCAGTTCTAACTCGAGGAATCTTCGTCTCTCTCTCTCTCTCTCTCTCTCTAGATTCTCATCTCTCCTTCCCTCTCCTTCGATCCCCTTCCCCCTTTCTATTTAGACCGTGTTAGAAAGCTTGGTAACAGCGACCAAGCGGCGAATAGTTTCCTCCCCCTCTGGATCGTCTCGAACAATGCAAATTGATGCGGAATCGATACTAAGCTGGTAGGTAAGATAGGTAGGAGTTTCTAATAAGATTCTCTCTCGCTCGCTTCGACGCGCTCCCCCTTACGGATAACCGACCCGTTTCTCCGTCTGACGAATCATATCCCCCTCTCCTCCTCTCCCGCTTGTTTCGGTAGGCGATCGAGGCGTTGTCGCGAACATCGCTACATCGACCGTATAGCGTACCGTGTAGGGGCGTACAGGTATATACAGGGGAAACTCGATGAACCGTAGTTACGGCGGTAAACGACCGTTATCTACGCCCGACACTCCGCGTACGGGTAATTCCTATAAGGGCGATGCGAGAGAGAGAGAGAGAGAGAGAGAGAGAGAGAAAGAGAGAGAGAGAAAGGAAAAAACAACAACGGGTGCACACGCTTTTCCGGATAATAAGCTTTTATTCTTCCGTGACGTTAGGTTTTACTGCATACCGAATAAGAGGGGAGGGATGGAATACAGGGTATTAAAAAACCTTGGTAGGTTTTCTCTTCGACCCGGTTCTGTTTCTCCCGTTTTCCCTGTTACATCGGTATCGGTGTCAAGTGGAATTCCAGTTTTTCACGTTAAATCGGCCGGAACGGAGAGTGACGGACGTTTAAAAAAACTCGCGGAGACGGGAGAGAGAGAGAGGATATCGTCTCGTCCGGAGACACGACGAGAGGTATTCGCGAATTGACAGACGTCTCGCTTTCCATTTATAGGAGAATGCAACCGGTACAGATGCACCGTTCCACGAGAAACACCTTCCTCTCTCTCTCTCTGTGTCGTACTCGGGATTATTTGTAAAACGTACGTATATGGGCGTATATTCGATTTCACGCGGGCAGGATAGGCACGGAATAATTTATAAGCGCATTTCATGGTTGATCACGTCCCGTCCCCGTACGTTCACGATCTGTCGGTTAACTACGTATCGGGCGGCCACCCACTACCATCTAGGCGCGGAGAGAGAGAGAGAGAGACAGAGAGAGAACTGGCCGGGTTCCACGTAGCGTCCTCATTATTCGTAAATTATTTGCCGGCCGTCACGTTGGCCCGAGCGGGGAATTGGAATTGGTTGCCTCGCGACCGTATAGGGTGCCGGATCGTAATAATATAGGAGATGTTCGTGTTGGCGAGACGCACGCGTATTCGAACAAACAGTTGAACAGTCTATCTTTCTCGAGAAAGAAATCGTGGTTAATAGCGATCGAGTCGAAACAGGGGATTTCCTCTTCTTCATCTTCTTCGTCTCCTCGCGCGTTTATTTCGTCAACGCGTATATATGTCTGAATTATCGAGCCAATGGAGCGTCATCCCGCTTCGTATCTTGTTGCCTTCCTTCTGAAACACTCGGAAAAATTGCTCGAAGGATCTTCGACACAGATTTCGACATCCCCCTCCTCCAACAGAGGAAGAAAAAGTTTCTTCGGAAACTGTCGTCGCGCCCCACGGAACAGGACAAGTTCTCTTATCGTTCGCGAATCCACGTTGTTACGTTGTCCTCTCCTCTCCTCTCCTCTCCTCTCCTCTCCTCGCGAGTTGTTTATTCGCGGACTCGAAATAACATCGAACGTTCTCTCCGTCCGACGAGACAGGGGAGGGACGAGAGGGGAGAGAGCGACGATTCGATTCCCCGGCCCCGCGGAGGGGCAGCGCGTGCATTAAAAATAACAACGTGACGCGTCACCGGAGAAGTTGGCCGGGATTAATGGGATTAAATCAACCCCTCTTTTTTTCCACCGCCCCTCCCGTCCCCAGTGTGCTCCACCGTACGCGGCGGAGGGCAATCAATTCGCGACTTTTGCTCGGCCGCGCACGGCCCTCCCCCCCAATAATAAAGATAACGAACCGATAGGGGAATAATAAAGATAATGAAGGGGATACCGTATATACAAAGTCCATACGTATGAGGGAATAGATCGCGCAACAGTGGACACTGTTTGAGCGCAGCAGAATTAATGACCTGC
>NW_006263579.1:222336-224759 GCF_000469605.1 Apis dorsata
TGTGTGTATATATATATATTTATATATATATATATATATATATATACACACGTATATATAGAGACAAAGCAGGTTCGGTAGTTGGGATCGACGACAGAGCCGGAGCCTGGCTAATTACCTGGCGCACTCTCTCCACGGGGAAAGAGATTGCTTGGCCGACAGTGGCCGTACAACCGGACGACGACCGGTGTTCTGTTGCCCGTCNGCTAGTGGTGTGCGCGGCTGTTTAATGCTCGGTGTGCACGCGTCACAGCCGCACACGTACGCGTGTACATGTGTATACGGCCGGCAATAATCGACGGGTGTTATATTTCAGTCGGTTGAATTGGATTCAACGAGTCGCACGCATCGTACCGAATTTGCAACCTACACTCTCGTCCCTTCCCCCCCTCTCTCTCTCTCTATTCTCCTTCTCTATCCAGTGTCGCGCTACCTCGTGTAATTATACTCGACATCCGTGGGAGTCGTGCGAAGTTAGCCACGTACGTACGCGCGTATAGCGGAACACGGGCGCAGAATCGAGCGTTAGCAGCTCGTAGGACGCGAACGTTTCAGCTGGCTAGGCTTATTTCGCGGTCGCCCCAACAGTCCCAACCGGACGATGATGAATAGGTTAATTAAGCGTTTCTCTGGTTGCCGCGCTGGTCACCGGATATACAGACGTATCGCGTCCCAGAGTTCGTTAAATTTTATTCTCCCTCCTCTCGTCCAAGTTAACAGCGACGCTGTCTAATTGTACGCGTTCCTCGCCTTCGAATCGGCAGGAAATCGAATCAGCGTCGATTCAACGCTGCGAAAAATGCGTTCTCAATCCCATTCTGCTTGTTCTTCGCTTGGACGAGATTTCAAACCTCGAATTTTCACAGGCATTATCGCCTGTGAGAAGAAAATCGGAATAAAGATAGAAAAAGAAAAAAAAAAAAGAGAGAGAAAAGTTAAAGCCGCGTAACGAGCTGTTAAAAAAGACCGCGGAATATCGTAATAAGCTTCCAGCTTTTGTCACACGCTTTTACTAATAACAGGCAGCAGAAAGTAGCATGTGTCGAGCGACAAAAGTTTTATAACGGGCAAGTTACGCAAGATCAAAGGAAGAAAGAGAGAGAGAGAGAAAAAGAGATGCGCTCATCGTCGCACGTTCACCTTTCGCGCTCATCAAACAAATACCCTTCGAATTAATTAAAGCTACGGTATTCGGTATTCAAATTGGTTCGATTTTCTTCCGGAAAAAAAGAAAACAACCGATATGATAAATTCGACACCGTCACCGCTCGAAATATCCGTTCGAAAGAGCATATATCCGATTTTCACGGGACTGAAGGGCCGACTTAACGAGAGGAGCGGAAGAGGAGAGGCGGAAGTGTTTGGTCGGGGAATCGGTCGGCTTAAGTAGCGCCTAGTTATCGCAGCTCAAAGGGAATATCGGAGGGGACGAATTTCAGGTCGCTTAGAGGGACTGTTTAAAGGGGTTGGCGGGAGATTCGAAACCGGTCGAGTTCAAAGTGAAATTTGACCGACGCCGCCATTATTGCGGGCATAATGCCTCTCGGTTTCAACCCTGCGGAGGTTGAAATTAAGACGCTCGGAGCAACCATAATCGGCACGTCTCGGGATCCCGGGTCACGTAGAGAAATCCGGGTAGCTAATTAGCCTTCACCCTGTTCCAGGATTCGCCCTGGTCAATCAACGGCGGAGATTCGGTCTTGATTCGATCCTCGGAGCCTCGTTAGCACAGTCCTTCCCTTTCTCCCTTTCCGCGCCGCGCCTTCCACTTTGCGCCAAGCCAAGTATATCTGTATATGTATATGTATACACGCGCGTGTTCGTGTTCCGCGGTTCCGTTCCACGTCATTTAATCGCGCTGTGCGAGAACATCTCGCAAGAGTGGAATTCTTTTTACCTCGAGAGAAGTACGGTCCTTCGAATGTGTCGTAATTGCGAGCTCGCACGGATACGAAAAGGAAGAAGGGGAAGCGGAGGAAGCGGAAGGACACACAGGCGCGTTCGTGGCCGTTTTTAAAACGCATCCCCTTCTTTTCGAGTATCAAGACAATCGCGCTTGACGCGTCGTCCCACGTTAATTCTCTTGCTGCCGTGAATTTTTTTTCCACCCGACGAACTTTTGAAAATTACGTTGGAAGGGGAGGAAGAAAGAAAAAGAAAAGCGAAAAGAGAGGGAAAGAGAGAGGGGGAAGATATCTAGGGCATCGCGCGAATTCCTTTCTCCCCGAGTCTGATCCGTGATGAGATTCGAGAGAGCGAGCGTATTTTCGGCGAGCAGGTGCGAGCGTTGGCTGGCGACCGCGTGGCATCGTTCCGCGACGCTTAACGGGTAATCCATTAGCCGAATTAATATCTGAGGCAAATTGCGTTTGTCGCGGTAGGCATTCGGATAACGCGAGCAGGAGGAGGAGGAGGAGGAGGAG
>NW_006263579.1:225055-225704 GCF_000469605.1 Apis dorsata
GTTATACGGTAGACGACGCATTCTGCATTCAGCGTATTCAACGGTACAATGGGCCGTGGATGCGAGTTTTGAAATATGAATATGAATACGAGAGCGCGAGTGCACGCCTCGTCGAATCGCGCCAACGAAGACAGCAGGGGGGTTGCTGCCGATCGATGTCGTCGTCCCTTTCTCTTCTTCTCGTCGTCCGTGTTACCAGTCATCCTCTTTTCTACTCTCTCTCTCTCTCTCTCCTTCTCTCTTTTCTCCCCGTTTTGCGGAGAACACACGTTACGAGACGCGACTCGACCTGATTTATGCGTTTTTGTTGAAAGCGATAGGCGAAGGGAGAGACTCGCGATTCCGATGCTTTCAAGTTTTTTCCCCGTGTTTTCTGTTCCGTGATGGAAACGGTGTTACGATCGGTACGTAACGGGCTTCGCATCGGCCCCTTGGCTATCGATTTCTTTCCTTTCTTTCCTCTCTTTCCTCGCTTCTTTTCACCCAACGGCCAATGATTTTCGTATAAACGGCTCTCCTCTCTCCCGAGAAAATTCCAATGACGCACGTTCCATTGGTTTTTTTCGTTCATTGAATGTAATTTTACGGGGTGTGGATCGAGCCGGTGGTTCCGGGGGGCTGGTATCGGTAAAAGGGCCGGCTATTTCCG
>NW_006263579.1:226088-231135 GCF_000469605.1 Apis dorsata
CGGGGACGGTATTCGGCCGAGAATGTTTCGGGCGATCGAGAGCGAGAGCGGTTTCCTTTCTTCTGGGCTCTCGCACGCCCGCCAATTATCCACCTCGATAGCTTCCCCTCGGAATAATAATCCCCGGAAATACCCGACCACCGCGGCTACCAAACTTTCCTCTCCTTCCTACGGATAAGCGGTAAATACACCAAACCGTTTATCTCTCCATCCGAAATATATATATATATAATTCTCTAATTCCTCCTTTTCTTTCGTTCGAGAAAGTTTCTTATCCTTCTCCCTCCCCTGCAAACGTATCTCCCGAAACCTAAATAAATTCGCTATGCGTTTGATGAAAGCAGTGCGATGGTTGGTTCCAGGAGAAGAAGGAAAAGGAATCGTTCGACTCCATTTCCTATCTATATATATATATATATAGGATCTAATACGGCCAGCGATATGGCGGACGGTGATAAGCGAACAGCGAAATTTCCTCCTAGGTTCGACCAGCTTCGTCCAATCGCATTATATTCCCATTTTCCGCGTAACGCGGTGGGCGGCTGTGGTCGAGTCCCCCTCTCGAGGGACGGAAAAATCCCATTTCAATATTTCACGGCTTACGCCCTATCGCTCGTCGCCGTGGCGCGGCGTGTCGTTAATACAGGGGGGAGGGGAGCGAGACTACGATTCTCGTGGGGTTTCGTGGCGGCAGCGGAACGACGTGTGGACGCCTTTGCCTATCCGTTGCCTATCCGTCGGATAATGGGGGAAGGGAGGGGAGAGGAAACCGCAGATGCAAGCGAACCGTAGGCCTACTGGATTACCAAACTGGTCGTGCCTCACCGCATGCCAAAAGTCCGTGTACCCGATATCGTTCGGCCCAATTACCCCGATGCCTCGCCCCATAATGGACCTATTACGAAGTTGCCTTGTCACCTTCGTAATGCGATTAATATTATTAACGGCCATCCGACCTTACTCCCCTCGATCTACCACCGTTCTACATTGCGTTTTCTTTTCTCTCTCTCTATCTCTCTTTTCAATTAGTCCACTAGAACGTAAAGGATTATCGATGGAAACAATAACAGCTTTATTATATGGCCATTCTTACTCCCTTCGGTACCACCGTTCTACATTGCGTTCTCCATTTTCTTTTCTCTCTCTATCTCTTTTCAATTGGTCCACTAGATCTAACGTAAAGGATTATCGATGGAAACAATAATAGCTTTATTATTATCTCTTTTCAATTAGTCTACTAGATTTAACGTAAACGAAGGATTATCGATGGAAACAATAACAGCTTTATTATACTCGAGACTCGTAGAAAGTCAATCTCGTTATTCGTCGCGCTTATGCGAGAGCGGACAGATCGTGTTTCGAACGCGTCTTGCGAGGAAATTAGAACGTTTTCAGAGCGAAAATATGGAAAGAGAGAGGACAAAGAGCGAGAATTTAAGACAACAAGCTTTATTATAATAAAATAATCGTAGAAACGTAAGTACGAGGTATTAACAGGAGGCCGGTATTCCCTCCCAATGCGCGAACTCGAATTATCCGTGTTCGAGGTATTCGACGTATTCGTGGCGCGCCACGTCCCCATACCCGCGTATATCGAGGGGGAACGGCAGGACCGTCGTTCCGAGAGATCTGCGTAACTCGTGATAAAGGGAACCGCGATTTTTCACGCGCCGGCTGCTCGAGATGTCATCGCCCCCTCCTCCCCTCCGCTTCTATATTCCGGCCAACGGTGGCCAATGACTCGAAACTTGCCCGATACTCGCCTGAAAGGGACAAAGGGAAAAATCGGAGGGGCACAAGAAGAGGGTGGGGCGCGGCACGTACGCGGTACGTGGATCGGATACGTTAGCCGCGTACGATCGAAGAATCGCGTTCCACGATTACATTCCATGGGAAGGGGGATGAGGAATAGGCAGGGTTGTAAGGGGCACGTTACGGAACGTTACTTGAACTCGTGTTCGATTCCGGACTGGAAACGGCCGATGTAAAATCTCGTCGATGCCGATCTCTCTATCATCGATATCTCCACGAAGCTGTTTCTCCCCTACAATTGCAATCTGAGAAGTACGCTGGGGGAGTCGAGAAAAGTAGCAATATCGTCGTCGACGGTGTGTTGTTTCGAAAGAACTCGTCGTCCTCTCAGTTAGAAACCCTCGACTCGCGTCAACCGAGCTATATCTCGCTCGCAACGAATGACGCATCGCGACAGGACGCGAATATCGAAGCTCGGCATTATCCAGACACGACAGGCTCATTTGCGCCGAGTGGCTCCGTATTGCGCCACTCGATCTTGGGGATCGGTATGCATGGACGCTAATGGGGCGAAGGATCTCACGGTCCCTGACACGTACTCATTGGTGGGGGTAGGGATGGACAGAGGCGGAGAAAGAGGGAAGGGAGGACGTTAAAGGATAAATAGACGCAGTTTCCATCCCCTCCGCGTCGATGTCAGTTATACGGATGGACACGTGGCAAATGCGATGGAAAGGGAAACATTTACATAATTGTTAATTACGCTTGAAATTTCGAGGGAGGACGTGATGATTTCGATTCGAATTTCACCGCCAGATTTACCTTTTTTTCTCCCCCCTCCCCAATTTACCGCGTGACGTATATACAACTGTCCGTCGAGTGACATTCGCGCTACAACTCTCTCTCTCTCTCTGTCGGATAATTCTCTCGTTGCGTGCGAATTTTCCCGATAAAATCATACAATTTCTCTCTTTCTCTTTTCTTCACCGTTCCATACGATAGAAAACGATCTTGAAAACATTTTCGTCGCCTCTTTCGTCGCCAACCAGAAGAGAGAATATTTCTCGGCGTAACGAATTTGGTGGAAAAACCGATGGCCGTGTACACGCGTCGATTGCTCCATCGATCCATCGAGTTCGGATTCCGCTACACTCGGCCCCACTCGAGCGTCGTCTCGAATTCGCGAATTCCAAACGTTCGTTTAAATCAGGCTCGAAGAAGGAGAGACTCTCTCGTTCGTTATTATTGTCTCACGGCGATGGAATGCACGATCCGTCACGGTCTACTTTTCCGCATCCGCGTGGTGGAACGCGATGCGCACACGCGATACTCGGATGTTGCACGTGCACACGTGGAGATACGGAAAGGAGAGCGAGCGCAACTGGTTAACGAGCGAGGCGAGGGTAAGGTGAGTCGGCGTAATCGAATAGTAGCGGATTGAAATGACATCCGCCACTTACGGGTAACTCGACGAGGCCCGAGGCGTGCACGACGCGTAACGTGGCTTGGAACTGAGCGGCTCGGCCGGACTATCTGGAGCGTGTATAGAGAACGGAGCGATAGACGTTACACGTGCGCCATTATCGGGCCACGTTGCAGCTAAGAAATGGCTGCGGCGGAAGGAGGGAGGTATCGAATTTTCTAAGCGCGTTTCTCCACCAGAAACAGGATATCGTTCGTCTAACTTTATGACGAATCCCTCTCTCTCGCTAGGTCGATAGAATTTCAGTGAAATCCGAACGACGATACCCTTCTCCCCGCCCGTTTTTCGAAATCCACGAGAATGAAACAATTTCAATTTTCCACGCTGCTCGTGTTCGCCCACGGAACTCGTGTTCCCAAAGCCAGCTCCACATCGCCATCTATATTATCCGTGTTAATCGTACCGTGGAAAGCTACGAAGATTCTCCTCGAGCAAGTTAATCGAAGAAAATGCTCGTCTGCGTTCCTTTATTTTTACTTGGTCCATTAGAAATCGTTGGATGACCGAGACAAGTTCGAATATAGGGTTATCGAATGCAGGAACGGATGGAATTTTTCACGAGCTGAAACGAGCGTCAGCTGCTGTTGTTGGTTTACATTCTTTTTTTTTTCTTTAGCGCGAAACGAGTATTTTATCCGCGTCATTGTTTCACGGGGGAAACGTTAGGATGGGAGCACGTTAGAGAGCACGGAAGATATGACTTTTTACGACCGCGACAGGGACGGAAAGGTGGAGACACAACGACAGATGGTGCTCAACAAGTCCATCCCCATCTCTTTTCACCCCTCCCCGTTCTCCTTCCACGTTCACCCCTGCCCTTACAAGTCCATCCTCTCCTTTCCTTCGTCTCATCCCTCGTTTCGCTTCGGGAATACGCGTAATAACACGCCGTGTTTATTCAGTGGAATTTGTTACGTTTATTACGCAATTTCTCGCTTTCCAAATAAATTGTTTAATTAGAGCGACCGCACACACGCGTAGGGGAGAGCATGAACATTTCCCTCTTCCCTTTTTTTTCCTTTTCTTTTCGCACGGCGAAACGAGAGAATAATTTTCCTTTCTCTCCTCTTTTTTAACGGTATTATTCGTTAAACTCCCTTCCTCGAGAAGAGGAGGAAGCCTGCTGTTAATTTGCCAGCGAAAGCGTTGTCTTAGAAATTTAACCAAACGGGGTCCGTTGACGTGGTCAGAAGGGAATTGTCTTCGAGAGGTTTTTCGTTCGAACCACCCCATTCTCCGCCTTCTTCCTCTCCACCAACTTTTGCGCCCGTCGTATTAGTCGTCGCTTTTGGCCCGGTACACCGGGAAGAATGGGTACAAGAAGAAAGCCGGTTCTTCCTCCCCCACCCATTAAGAGACGGTTTTCCTTTGGCGGACACATTTGCATCCAACTTTGTTACGCTCGGTCGAACGACAAAGACATACACGAAGACAACCAGTCTCGCGGATGGCCGAAACTTTGCCGCTCGTAGATAGGACAAAGGAAGGCAGGAAGGAGGGGAATGGTTTAATCGGCCACCTTCTCTCGCGAGAACCCAACCCAACCCTATCACCCTTTGCTCCGGTTATCCGTCGTCGGCCGGCGAACAATACCTCCGCCTCGATGGAAACCGAGCCATCCCCTCTTCTTACTCTCGCCCCTTTCCCTTCCTCTTTCTCCGCGTGCACACGGCCTCGAATACTCGGATACTCGAGAGGAGGGAGACACACGGCGGTCGATGCGCGGCAACGAACGCGCCAAAGCCCACAGTTTCCCCTTTCGAGTACCACTTGCCCGGTCGACGAGTTTTCGGAACGACGGACCGGCTGTTG
>NW_006263579.1:231361-237539 GCF_000469605.1 Apis dorsata
GACTGGCGACTGAGAACGAAGTGTTGCCTTGCGGAATTTTCCACCGCCGATTACCGCCCGAAGAATCGCTTTTACAGCTATCGCGTGTTGGAGAAAGTGGTCGTGCAGGGAGGAGGGATGGATGGATGGATGGATGGATGGATCCTCTCTCGTTATATAATTGGAAAACTTTTCGAACAAACGCGATCGGTTTTGGGGGGGAGGAGGTGCAGTTTTTCTTTCCTTTCTTTCTTTCTTTCTTTCTTTCTTTTTTCGTATTTCGTCCCGATCGAAACGAGTCGAAACGAAATTGCGAACGCGGAACACGATCGGCCGCTGAAACCGAATCGCTAATCGACGGACGCAATATCGTCGAAATAGCGAACATTGGCGGATGCTCGTGGCGGCTGGATACAGGAAATAAATTTTCGCTCGTTCAATTAATTAAATTTCGCCGGGAAATTAATTAACCTTTTCGCCGGTAATGAAGCCGGTTTTGCTGGCCACAGGATACAGCCCTTTGATAACTCGATGAATTTTCAAAGGTATCGTGGATGGATTAGCCCTTCTCCGGCCGGATCTTTCCGACTCATCATCGAAAAAGTACATTACCCCACCTCGTTAAGATTTAATCTTTATTAACGACCTCGCCTCGATATTTCGACGATTTTTCAACCGGATTTGACAACCGTCGAGCCGAAGCGCGCTTTCCTTCCCTCGCCCGCCTCCTCCTTCCGATCCGTGGAAATCGAAATCTCCTGGCCTCATCGATTTCCGCTTTTGCCCCGCATTGCTTAATAGTCGGTCGAGCAGGGGTGGACCGCGATGGAAATATTTAATCCATCGTTGTGTTCGGTCGCACAAAGGTGGATCGATAAGTGGCGTTGCCCTTTATCGGTTCGGAATTCGAGAAAAAAAAGGGGAAAGAAAAGAAAAGAGAAGAAAAGAGAAGGGGAAAAAGGAGAGAAAGAAAAGGGGAGGGGAGGAAAAAAATCCATCCAGTCATAGGCGAAAATAGGTCTCCGCAAATAACCCCTTTGATTCGCACTTTATTGTTCGCGTCCCACTTCTTACCATTGTTCTTGGTCGGCCTCCTTCGCTATTCGGTTACTCGGCCGGCGGCCGAGGAGGAATCGGATGAATCGCGGCGCCTTTTCAATAATTCCCGCCGAATTAATAATAATAAACGAAACTGCTCGTGATTGAAAAGTAATGTGTTATATATATCCTGTAATTGGGCAAAATTTAGTCGGCTGTCAATTGGCCAGATTTTACCGTTCGTCCAACCTCACGTATCACGTCCACCTCGATCGGATCCGCCCGGGCCCCGTGCCAATAAATTATTACTTAATTATCGCCCAATTAACCGATATTATCCACGTTGATTCTCCCTAACAAATTCGTCGTTATTGTTGTTGTTCGACGATAGAGCGGTATCGCGCGTTTCAACGAGTCGATCGAATTATTAACTCGAAAAGAAGGGCGGAGACCTGTTGTTGTACTCGAAACACGCGAAAGCTAATTCGCTCTTCCGTGGTTGATATGTCGCGCGATCTCGAGGATCAGAAGTTTCGTTTTTTGAAAATTTTTCGTGTCATCGAGTCTCTTTGGAAATAGCGAAGAATAGAAAATTTGTTCGCGACGAAAAAAAAAGGACTTGAGACGCGATCTACGATTGAAGACAGGAAAGTAAAAAGATGGAGCGTACACGTTGGATCGTCCATTTTTCGAAAAGGGGTTGAATCGAGTTTGGGATCGTCTCGATTCGGATGCGGAGCTGTTGCGGCGCGCGTGAAAACCGTGCCTCGTAGATTTCACCGCGCCGTGTTGAACCTACTCTCGATACCAGTTGTTAACAACATTCGGCCTGTAGTTACAACGGCGTCCGAGCGTGTACACACAGGGGACGCCGAGGCCAGCCAACGAACGCACGGTCGTGTGCTCGTTCNAACAGCGTGCTCGAATAATGGCGTTGAATTTTCCGCGCCGCTCGTGGAGCCCGCGGCACGGATATCGGAAAAATCTCGGCAACGCGGTAACGCGCCAGTTTTCGATAGCGAACGAGTTACGTGGAACGAGCGAGTTCCATTCCCTCGCGACAACGCGTCGAAAATGCGCGTGTCGATCGATAATCACTATCGTTGATACCGGTTATCGACCAATTTTTATTTTCCCTCCCCCCTCCGTACCCCTTTCCCGTTCATACCAATTCGCCGATTAAAACGCTGTCCGCGGATACCTATATAATAGTATCAACCGGGGAGAGAGATATATATATATGGAGAGAGAGAGAAAGGGGGATTTCCCGAAAGCCTCGATCCGATCGTTCGCTCAAAGACGGGTATTTATCTGGAAGGCCGCGATCGAAATAATATTTACGGAGGTTGTCCGCGTTATATCAAACGCGTTATAGAATTTTATTCAGAAATCACGGTTTTTCTATTGTTCGGTGAAATTCGCTTCGTCAAATTGTATTTCGACGCGCTTGGATTCCCCGTATTTCTCTCTGTCTCTTGTTTTTTTTTTTTTTTTTTTCCCTTTCCCGACGCGACGTCCGAATGTCGTTCCGTGTGTACGCGTCCCCCGCCTACCATTTTCCACGGATCACCACCCCCGTGATTCGTCGATCATCGAAAAATTGTTTCTAATTCGAGCAATTCGCGTTTCGTTACCCGCGTTCTGTCCGACGAAAATTCGTTAATCCTCCGGAAGCGGAAACGATCCCCCCTCGAAACACGATTCGAGGGGTGGCGATTCCTTCGAATGGAATCCAAAACCGTTACCAATTTCCCGCGTTTACGATATTTCGCGCGGCCGATCCCGATCCCGAAAAGAACGTGTGCGGAACGAAGAAGAGGTAACAGGTAGGATTTTACGGTCGTCAAACCCGTCAGATCCATCGAGAACGCCCGTTTCTCTTCTTCTTTTTCTTCCCTCCCACTATTATTTTCCTCCCCCTTTGGTAGTTGGAGCGTAACCTAGATATTCCAACGCGTGCAAACACCTCCCTCCTCCTCGCATCAGAATTAATTTCCTTCGAATGAAATCGCGATGACGTTCAATTTCCAACGACGGAGAAATCGAGATTCGTTCTTGACTCGTCTCGCGCCATCATATCGATATTATCGCCGTGAACCGGAAACAAAGTTGCGTCGTGTGTAAAAGTAGCGAGGGAGGGGAGGTGGAAATCTTTCCAACAAAGTGACGGCGTTACTCGTGTCAATCTTTCCTTCCTCTAAGTGGAAACGCGTGTTCTTTCTTTCTTTTTTTTTTTTTTTTTTTTTCCCTGGCGGTTTTCCCTTTCGAGGAGAAAGGAGGAAGAAAGAAGGAATCGAAAGAATGATTCGTACAATTTTAATAACCAAGAGCGAGAGACAAAAGTGTGTATGTATACGTGTGTGTCTCTGTGTGTACGTGTATGTTTTTTTTTCCCTTCCCTTTCGTTAAGTTTTTTAATCTAAATCCGAGAACTGGCCGGGGAAAAAAGCTTTTTGTACCTCTAACAGTTTTTAAGCCAACCGTTAGAGGCGTGAAACTCTCGAGGGCGGGTTTCATCTCGTGAACTCGAGCCCCCCGGTGGCCTCGGCAAAAACCTTCCTGTCCTTTAAACTTCGTCATCTCTCNNCGCCACCTACTTTCTCGTTCGAATCGAACGCTCGAACGAGAACGGAGAAGAAAAACCGCTCCTTCATCTCTCTCTCTCTTTCTCTCTCTCTCTTTCTCTCTTCTTCTCTCCGAAACGAATGCTCGACGACGGTGAAAACGATATCGACGTGCGTTTCGAAATCGTGGAGCAGTGAGCGCGAAAGAAACGAGCGAATCCTTGATACGAATATATATATACACACACATATACGTCCTCGTGGCGTGTAACAACGCAGGTGTGCAACGCTTCTCGCTCCGCGGAGCGAGAAGTTGGCTTCGATTCGAGGGCGCCTTCGGGACTCGAGTGCGCATGCCCGTTGATCACTTCGCACGATAATTCGCAACGAGGCGCGTTATAACCGGGAGCTTGTCCGGGAGGATCGCGTGGCCGCCGGTCATCGTATCTCTACTCCTCTCCCCCCTCCCCCCGCACCGACACGGCGATGTCCAGCTGCCACCATCGGTCGCCGGGTACAACGTGGCGCGCGCGGTGGGCCCGCATTAGCCCATTATCTTAATCTGCCCGCCGCGTGGGACAAATAACAGGGTATGCCTTGCCCCCGCACACGTCCGCACGCTCGCCGCACGTTTACATTACGGCCACCGGAAGGTGGTATTTTTTTCTCTCTCTGTCTCTCTTTTCTCTCAACCCAAGAAACGTTTCTTCCTTTCTCTTTCTCTCTTTCTACACTAGGGTCGTTATTACGTAATTGATCGTCGCGATCGAACGAGTGCCGATTACAAGGGAAACAAGGCTCGGGTGTGGACGCGATGCGATTCGAGCGCGTTATTCTAGAAATCGCGAACCTCGCGTACGGTATCGCGGCGGAGACTCGCTCGAGTTACATCTCTCTCCTCAGTTTCATCCCCTNCGAGCGGAAGAAGGTGGACGAAGAAGGTCGTTTCGTTGGGCGGTTGTTCGAATGGTGTGCACGTGTGCAGCGTAATATACGTCGCCTCATAGACTCCGACTCTTCCCTTCTCTATATATAATCGTCCAGCGGTGGCCATTTCGTGCGCGGAATTGTTTACTCGTGCTTCGTTCCGGGCCGCTCCCCCCTCCTCTGCCGATTTTCGATCGACTCCGGCCGTGGCGCTTTACGCGACGTGGGGAGGCGGTTAAGTAGCTGAGAGATTGGCGGCGGGCTGATTAGAGGTTCCGTCGTGATTGCGTTTTTTTCCCCCCCCTCTCCCTTTCTTCTTCTTTTTTTTTCCTCTCCCCTCGTCGACACCCGTTTAATATTAATCGTAGATCGATTCGACGCTCGTGTTTAACGTTAATTTGTCCCCGGGTTATTTATTAAAAGCTGAAAAGGGGAACAACGGATACGCGTGGCGGAACGGATCGCGCATGAAGCGCGATGAAAATTTCACGGAGAAGAAGGGAAAGAAGGGAGGCAATGAAATTATATCGCGTTTTTTGTTACGTATATTTCTGAACCAAGCGACGCGTTATTCTCTCTCTCTCTCTCTTTCTCTCTCGGCGACCGAACGACAACGCGATACATTGACGACACGTCCGTTTGGTTAATCGAAAATTCCGCGAGAATATATCCGCGGAGCAGGTGGAGATGTATATGCACACAATCGCGTACACCGCGACTAAGCGTAGCATCACCGGCTGCACCAACTGCCACACTGTTGAAACAATACTCGTGACGAATATACGCTTCACGCAGCCCCTTGCGCGCAATTAATTATCCGCTATAGCGATTAATCGTGGCAATTGGAGCATTGAAACGAGAACGCCGAGAACGGTTATCGGGAGGGAGAAGGAACAACCCTGCTACGATCTCCTCTTGACTCGCCGCGAGAAGAAATCTTCGAATCCCTTCCTTTAACACCTGTTGTCCTCTCCCCCTCCCCCTCCTCCATTATCCTTCGCCTCTTCCTCCCTTCACACATTCCCCCGCTCACCACGATGAAACATGCCCCCTGCTTATTATTTTCACTCTCACAGGATAATCTCGGTCGGCTCATGGAGGATGGAAAGAGGATCCACGTGGCGGGATCCAAGAGTTGCACGCGTTCCTGCGTCGTTCTCGAAAGGGGTGGCGATCGGTCACCTGTAGTCTTCGGGGTTTGCGGTTAATCCAGTCCGTTTGGCCGCGGTCGTGGTCGCGATCGTGGTCGGAATCGCACTCGCGGCCGGTCGTTGGCGAGGTAGGGGAGGAAGGCAAGCTCGCTCGAAAGCGCGCGGAGAGGAGAGGGGAGGAGAGGAGCAGAGAGAGAGAGAGAGAGAGGCGAAGAAGGACCAGGAAGCATATCGGAGGAGGCAGGAGGTGGAGGTGGAGGAGGAAGGCCCGCGGACGTGCAACAAGTTAAGAGGCCGCCGCCGCTACTACCGTCGACATCGCTGCCGTCGCCACCGTCCTCGCCACGATGTGACATGGATATCCTAGCCGTAGCCTGCGCCCTCGTCGCCACGGCCCTCTATTGCAACACCCTGCAAGCGGGTTTCGTCTACGATGATCGGTGAGCCGTCATATTATTCCGCGTATCGCGTTTTTCCCCCTTTTCGTTTCTTTTTCTTCTTTTTTTTTTTTTTTTTTTT
>NW_006263579.1:237579-240133 GCF_000469605.1 Apis dorsata
CTCGCGATCGGAGGTGTTTCTTCGCCGCGCGACGCGTAAATCAAAGGAGGTCGTGTTCGATTTCACGAAAATTGAAGAGCATCGAGCTGCGTTCATATGTATTTATATGTATGTATATATATATATACCGAAGTTACGAAAGAGTGATTTCGAGTAGGCGATTTGCACGGATTTCAAATTGATCATCGGTAATATCGCGCTGGTAGGCTGGTTAATGGGAACGATAATGATACGATATTTATCGGCGCAGAGGCAATAGACGGTAAATGTAGAGTGTAACTGCAAATAAGCTCAAATACGATGAATAAAGGACAAGTTGCAGCTGGATAAGCTGATTTACGAGCTACCGCGATTCGCGTTCCGATTTCATTTAATCCGATTCCATTCCGGTTTAGTTAATCAGATATTACTAATTACGCTAACGATGGCTAGCAAATCATCGACACCGGCCCACTACTTTACTTCTCCTTTCTTCTTTTTCTTCCCACCATCCATTTTCCAAAGATTTAAGATTTTTTATCCAAACTGAAAATCCCCCCTGAGAGAATTATGAAATAAATGCATAATTGGAAAATGGGAGGCATATTTTCGCGAATCGTGGGCCGAGCAGATAGGATTCCGCGGCTCTCTCGCACGACGGTCTATAATCCAAAGTTACTCCCGCGATAAGCGTCCTTAATCCGAAGCTCTCGAATTCTATGATACCGAATCCCTTAATTGAGTATCCGGTAATCTCCGGAACATCGTAGTTGCGGGTCGATCAGCTGCGAGGCTGGTGTGCTCACCGAACCGACCCCGATTACGTAGTACGTACTTCTGCCATCATCGATGGGAATCTGTTGCATCGTTATCGCGCCCCTTTCGTGAACGTTGCGCGCTCAGGGTGCAGCCGATAACCCCCTCCCCCCACCTCTATCGACGGTGTGCGCGCCGATAACGCGCCGATTTATTCGCCCTCCCTCCGCACTTTCCACGATAACCCCTCGAGAGCGTAAGAAGTAGTAGTCTTTCGTAGTCTTCTTCGTTCTTCTCGAAAATTCCCAAAAATGGAGAATGGTTTTAATCGTCCCGGAAATAAAAGCCATCTTCTTCTTCTATTCTCTCTCTCTCTCGACGAGAAAGGAGAGCCGCTCGTTTATATTCGACCGCAACCGGTTTACGTTTGTATTTTCGACGTGTAACCGAAATAGGCGTATAATCGCGTTCTCGTCAAATCGCGGTATTTCTCGCGATATATCCTTGCCATAAATAATTGAACCCGGTGTAATGGAATAACGCGACTACGGGGTAATCGTATGAATCAGTTTATTCCGGGGGTCGCGTTAGAAATCAACCGTGCACAGCTCTGTTCTAATGGAATTGCGTATACCACCACCGGTTGGTCCGCCGATCAAACGTTTAATCGTCGAATAAATTTCCACTCGATCAGCCTATGTGTGGGAGCAAAGGCAGCCTTCTCTCCCTTCCCTCCCTCTCTCTCTCGTTTCCCTTCCAACTGTCGTTCGTGCTCAAAGCCACGAAGCGATCTCCTCCCTCCTCTCTCTCTCCACCTTAGAACCCCGGCTAATAACGAAAAAACGAGCGCAATTAAGCCGAGATAATTTCTCGCCCGTATCCTCGCTCATTACCGACCACTTTCTTTCCAATGCCAAAGCCGAACCCGCTCATAATCGACTCTTCCCCCTCCTTTTTTCGCGCGATCCATCTCTCACCCTTTCTTTCTCTCCCAGTCGCAAAAGAATCCAGAAAGCCGACCACCTCTGCTCGGGGAGAAAGGAATTCTTGCTCGAATCGAGGTTGGATCAGCAAAGTTGATACGCGTACGAATGAACGTAACGTATGGATAAAACATATTTCCAACGATTTTTCGCTCTCGAGGGAGGGGATGGCGACTTCGATATACGTGCCCCTTCTCGTCGGCTGGATGGTAAAAAATGAAGAAAAGTTTGCGTGATAAATAGGAGATACGAGATCCGAAGATCCTCCGGTCTGGTTTGGTCCAAGCTGCAATGGTTTTACTCTCCTCCCAAATTCACCCCTCCGCCGCAGTCTCGAGAGTTTATTCCGGCCGCGTTGCGCCATGCTAAAACTCATGGGATAATAAAAGCGTCGTATTTTACCGCGCCGCGCCGACCACAATGCCTCGGCGAAGAATACGGACTACTGCGGGCTATATTTATTTTGCTGCCTAGCGGTTTTTTGTTCTCCTCGCTCCAAGTCCAAGGGACAACCGCGGCAAAAAGAAGGGAAGGAAAGGAAAGGAAAAGAAAAGGAAACGAAATTCGAAGAAACGGGGAAAAAAAGTTTCGGTTACGTTCCTTGTCCCCTCGCGTCTCTGGTCGACCTAATCCCGTGAACCGACGCGTTTCCGGATTCGTCGGAGTAAGAAAAGTCGGCGGCACGGGACTTTTACGGTGGCGCCAAGATTCCCAGGTCCCATGAAATGTAAACCACACCGCATTATCTCGTTTCAACCTCGCGCCATAGAAAGAGAAAGAGAGAGAGAGAGAGAGAGTTTTTTTCAGCGTCTTTCCACCGAGCCGTGTAAATAATT
>NW_006263580.1:0-402 GCF_000469605.1 Apis dorsata
GATACAAATGTATCAACTATATTATCTAAACTATTGCAGTGAGCTGAGCCGGGAAGGACTACACAGCTATTTCCCTTGTTTTCTTCCATCATGATCATTTCTGCAATATTTCGAATATATGCCCCGCGAATTTAGTTGCTTTAAGACATATTTGTATAACTAATACAAATGTATCAACTATATCATCTAAACTATTGCAGTGAGCTGAGCCGGGAAGGACTACACAGCTATTTCCCTTGTTTTCTTCCGTCATGATCATTTCTGCAATATTTCGAATATATGCCCCACGAATTTAGTTGCTTTAATACATATTTGTATAACTAATACAAATGTATCAAATATATTATCTAAACTATTGCAGTGAGCTGAGCCGGTAAGGACTACAAAGTTCTATCCCTTGTC
>NW_006263581.1:0-226 GCF_000469605.1 Apis dorsata
ATACTCTTAATTACTCTTAATACTCTAATTAGAAATTTTGTTTCATTTTTCTTCTCTTTCCTTCATTCGATAAATTATCTAACACTCTATAGAATAAAAATGTCGATTTTAAAAACGATGATCAACGTCTTGAATAATTCTCAATGCTCGAAATGGAAATACAATACTCTTAATTACTCTTAATACTCTAATTAGAAATTTTGTTTCATTTTTCTTCTCTTTCCTT
>NW_006263581.1:298-1697 GCF_000469605.1 Apis dorsata
TATTTGATAAATTATCTTACACTTTATAGAATAAAAATGTCGATTTTAAAAACGATGATCAACGTCTCGAATAATTCTCAATGCTCGAAATGGAAATACAATACTCTTAATATTCTCGTATTAGAAATTTTGTTTCATTTTTCTTCTCTTCCCTTCCCTAAAGTGTAAGATAATTTGATAAATTACACTTTATAAAATAAAAATGTCAATTTTAAAAACGATGATCTCGAATAATTCTCAATGCTCGAAATGGAAATACAATACTCTTAATATTTTCGTATTAGAAATTTTGTTTCACACTCCCCCCTTCATTCGATAAATTATCTTACACTCTATAAAATAAAGATGCGTATGTAATTTAAAAAAAAAAATATTCAAAAGTCGATATCGACATCACGAACGTCGATATCGATATCGTCTCGAATATCTGGAATCGTTTATCCGTGAATCGATACCACTATAAGGATGGGCCGTTATCAAATCCGAGCAGTGGCTCGGAAAATAGCAGATCGCGAAAATACGATCCTCGGGGGGTAACGTGCTCGACGTCCTCCTCCTCGTTCTTACCTCGGAGCGAGGCCGTGCCATGCAAGGATGGTGAGAAACCGTTCCTTCGTGAACTTCTTAAAACGAACGAGCCGTGTGATTGGATTGATAATCTATGGGGGACCCCATGGGGCATCAAATATAATGGCTTAATTCATGTAACGGACGCAAGAAGCGATCCGGCGGTACCGGTATCGAAACCCACCACTATCCACACGCCGTGGTAAAACCGCAATGGTGTCTTGCCAAAACGTTACCGTTACGTTTTCCTCAACAATCGATCAGGTTTCTTGTCCTTTGCGCGTTGTCCTCGTCTAAAATATAAAAATATTCGACACGCCTCTTTTTAATCGATCCGTTCGAGGATCAAGAAATAAAGGATCGTTCTTCGATTTTGCTAGTCAAGGATTAAATTAAATCAAGGCGATGACTATCGATTGATCGATATTATTATTTCTTTTGGAAGCTAGCTGTAGGCGACAGCTTGTAAAATGTGTTTGTCTTTAAACTCTTAAAACTTCTAGGAGGAAGTTTTTTTTTTTTTTAGAAACAGAGATAGAAGTCGAGAGAATATCGACAAGCATTTGAGGTCGACTTCAAACACGAGAGGATGAAACGACGTGCCATTGAAAGCTAGTATGTATTTTTTCTTCTTCTTCTTCTTCTTTTTCTTCTAAACGTTTTTTTCCCGGTAGACGATAGATAATCATTAACAGGAGGCACGGGCTCGTGGTTCACGGAACGGCGCAAAAATAATCGTTTGGCTTCTTCTAATCCTCGCCTGTAAACGTGCCGTCATTTGAATAATATACACGTAACCATTTACACGATCGTTCCCTATCTCTCCCCCCCC
>NW_006263581.1:1713-2040 GCF_000469605.1 Apis dorsata
TTTCCTTCGATCGAACGAGTCGATGACTCATTTTCCTTGCTAACGACTTCTTCCCATTTTTTCCTCCGTCCAATAAACGAAAAAAAAACTTAGAGATACCGCGAAACATCGATCCAAACCGTTTAATCGGAAATGACGCACGCGAATAATCGTCACGAGCACGCGTATATAACGTTATGAGATCATTCCCAATTTTACCATCCGTGTTCGGGTAACACCGTGTACGATTCGAAGAAAAATCTCTCGTCGACAAAACGAATCGCTTCCGTTCCCCAGAACACGCTCAGGCCGTTCTCCTCGACCTTCCGCTACTTCGTCTCTCTCTTT
>NW_006263581.1:2075-6373 GCF_000469605.1 Apis dorsata
CGAGAAATCTTTCGAGAAGATTCGTATCTCCGCGATCCTTTCTCGAACGTAACCGCAGACGTTCGTAAATACGTGGCTGGAAGCGTGCGCATCGAGATTCGCGGTTGCGCAATATTCGCGGGCGCAGCGCCACCGTCGGCCGACGCACGCACGCACGCACGCACGCGAATCGGTGGAGCCGATGGAAAGATGGATGCGCGGCGAACGAATCGGTCAAAGGAGCGTGTTTCCACGATGATTTGGCGCGCCTCGAGCGGAAAAACTGTTGGCAATTTCGCTCGAAGGGGGAATCGTGTTCAATCGTAATCACGTTTCGCATCGCGATTCTTCCTTCGGGGTCCCTGAACTCCTTTCCGGGCCGATCGATACGAGGCGAGGAAAATCGGCATCGGGGAGGGAATTTCTCATTTGTCCGGGAATCGCCTTTGGCGGGGAGCGACCGCAATGGGAGGAAGCGATCGAATCAACGGGTCTCACGATTCGCGGGAATGCGAATATATATATATATATATATATATATATTTGTTCCGTTTTCCTCCGCTTTTTCATTCTCGCTTCCGCTTCTTACCGAATCCTCTTCTCTCGTTCGGAAAGGAATTGTCGAATCAAGCTCCTCTCGTTCACTTTTTTTAATTTTTCAAAATTTATTTATCTCTTTCCTTCCTTTCGTTTTCTTCTATTTCGTCCATTTCCAAGTTGTTGCGAAAATATATCTGTAAAAAGACAGGTTGTTAAGCTACGTTTCCTCGTAGAAGAGCTATTTGTTTATCAAGGAATAGCATATTTCGCGATCTCTTCCTTCTAATGGCTTTTTTTAATTTTTCAAAATTTATTTATCTCTTTCCTTCCTTTCGTTTTCTTCTATTTCGTCCATTTCCAAGTTGTTGCGAAAATATATCTGTAAAAAGACAGGTTGTTAAGCTACGTTTCCTCGTAGAAGAGCTATTTGTTTATCAAGGAATAGCATATTTCGCGATCTCTTCCTTCTAATGGCTTTTTTTAATTTTTCAAAATTTATTTATCTCTTTCCTTCCTTTCGTTTTCTTCTATTTCGTCCATTTCCAAGTTGTTGCGAAAATATATCTGTAAAAAGACAAGTTGTTAAGCTGACGTTTCCTCGTAGAAGCGTAGAAGAGCTAAGGTTTCTTTGTCAAGAAATGGCATATTTCTTTTTCTTTTAATGAAATTCGAGGATGATTGTATATAAATTTTCATCCTTGATTTATAGTATAGTTTGATTTGCAATTGGTGGAATCGAAGGATTGAAGGATGTTTGGGTTTCTTGTTTCTTCGAATTTTGTTCGTTAACGATTAAATTAATAATTAAAATCTAAATTTGGAATTGTTAAAATTGTGAGACTAGAGAGAGACTAGAAAACGAATTTGGGATTAAATGAAACAAGTGTACCATTGATCTTCTTGCGGAATTATAATTAAACGACAGTAAAAGAGTTTTGTCAATTTATGTACACGTTGTAAAAAAATGCTGCAATAATTTTTTAAAAAGTTCGAAAATTCAATCCAACACGATCTCGAGCTTGATTTTGAAATTATTTCGACTTTTTTCTTTCCAAATCTCATCCTAATCTCAATTTCTTTCTTGGTCAAATATTATTTTCATTAATAATTATAGCTCTCTCGTGATCATCAAAGATAATACAACTGCGAGGCCACGCGGAGAACGAAACGAAAACTGTGGAAAGAAAAGAAACTCTGCAAAGAGAAAGTTCGAAAAGGAGTACAAGTACGAATAAATTTCAGAAGACGAAGTTCAGCCATCATACGACCGATGATAATCGCTCAATTACCGCGTTAAGTATTCTGTCCGATGATATAATCGATTGTGAAAATCCCAACAATACTTGGAACAATGAATAAAGTTGTTCATAACCAGCGATACACAGGCATTCGATTATCTGCATATAAAACAGTAATCTAATCTGAATTTAAAATAAGCCTACGCCACAACGCGCAATTTGAAAAGAATAATTATCTTCGCATTCGGATAACCATCTAAATACACCTGTAATATCACAATAATTTCACGCGCCACAAATTTTTTTTATTAAATATACATATCGTTCAACGGCTATAAGATAAACGTAATTAACTAATCAAGGATATTCGATGAAAAATCGCGTATCATTTTTCTCAATATTCGACAGATTAAATATACAATCTATAATATCACAATAATTTCACGCGCCACAAATTTTTTTTTATTAAATATATATATCGTTCAACGGCTATAAGATAAATTAACTAATCAAGGATATTCGATGAGAATGCACTTATCATTTTTCTCACCTTCCAAACGGTATAACTTATAATATCATAATAATTTCACGCATTACAAAGTTTAATTTTAATTTTACATTTTTTTTTATTAAATATATATATATATTTATTTATATATCGAACTATTTCAACACGACTATGGCAATGAGATAATTAACTAATGAAAGATATTCGATGAAAAATCGTGCACCTATTATTTTTCTCAACTTTCGACAAGGTTAAATATACGATCTATAATATCACAATAACGCGTCACAAAGTTTAATTTTACATTTTTTTTATTAAATATATATATTTATTTATATATCGTTTAACGAACTACTTCAACACGACAATGAGATAATTAACTAATCAAGGATATTCGATGAGAAATCGTGCACCTCATCATTTTTCTCGACTTTCGACAGGTTAACAGTCCGTGATTATTAGAGGAAACAGGACAATAAGGGGAGCCAATTAGACGAAATTATACCAATTTCGAGGAATAATAGGCGAAGATTAGTTGGTCGCTTCGAGGAACGGAACAATGAACGCCACTGTGAGCCGCGATAAAACGCGGCCTGCACACTTGCCTTCTTGTATTCGCCGTTTTCGATCGTGAGCGGTTAAGGATGTGCGCGGTTAATGGTGGCCGGCCGCGAAAATGAATACGCGGTATTTAATCTTCTTTTCGCCGGGGGCTTGTAAACAAGAAAAAGCGGTGAAAGACGCGAGTTTGCTTCGCACGCATCTCAAACATTAACTGTTTGAACAACAGTCGGCGGTTGGTGTGAAAAGTGCCTGTAAACGCGATCGGCCAACACGTTTTTACACTTTGAGAATTTTTTCCCCCCTCCTTTCTTCCTTTTCTTTCTTTTTTTTTTTTTTTTTTTTTTTTTTTTTCTTCTTTCCATCTCGTTGCGTCCAATTTTTTTCGATCTCTCCGTCGATCGATCAGAAATATTTTCGAATTTTTTTTTTTCCCCCCTCCCCGATTATCGACATCGCGTTAATCGTTAATCGTTAATCGGAATTATTCTTTCCTTTGCGCAACTTTATCCGAGCTACAACCCATTTATATGCAAATCATTTGAAATTAAATTGGCCGAGTTGAAAATAGTAAAAGGATTTAACAGTGTAATCGATGCATTTTCAATCTTTCTTCTTGTAAAACAAACGCCCGATCCGAAATAGTAGATAAGTGGAACCCGGTTACCTCGGCCGAGGATACGATTCACCCAGCCGTGTATAATAACGCTGAATTATGTTGTTCGGTATAATTGTCAGGGGCGAAACCCGGCGGTTTAACGGTCATTAACCTTGCAAATTGCATTTGTCGTCGACTTGCAATTTGCACCTGTAAATACCTAAGGGATATTCTGCTCCCGTGCCTCGACCTTATCGTTCCCGATCAAATTGCACCAGCCAATTTCCTATGATAAATCTCGCACTATCGATAACTATCGATCGTTGTATCCTGATGTAATCTCTCGCGAGATTAATTGGAAATTTGTTCGAATTATTTCCTGGAGGAGAGGAAAAGTGACGATGACGAAGAATCTTTTCCCGTTTCTTATTTTTAGATTAGCCTTATCTGGATGGGAAGCGCAGCACCTCTTGGGAAAAACATTTTGCAAGAATAACGCTCTTTTAAAATTTTCTTTTTCTCCTAGATCTCGGAATACGTATCTCTGTATGAAGAAAACCAGTGTGAAATCCAAATCAATCGATGGATGGAGCGCAACGATCTTCGAACAGTTTGAGGAAAAAGAANAAAGAAGTACTGAATTACTGCGAGATAAAAGATAGCTAATACAGCCAAATTACTGAATCCAGGACTCCGAGATTAGATTGTGAAATCCTGTAAACTCATCAATTCTTTTAAAATTTTCTTTTCACCTACATCTCGAAATACCTTCGAATACGTATCTCTATATGAAGAAAACCAGTAGACTCGCGTGAAATCCAAATCAATCGATGGATGGAGCGCAACGATCTTCGAACAGTTTGAGGAAAAAGAA
>NW_006263581.1:6431-9947 GCF_000469605.1 Apis dorsata
GAAAAAAGAAGTAATAAATTACTGCGAGATAAAAGGTAGCTAATACAGCCAAATTACTGAAACAGATCTCGAAATATATATATATATATATATTCCGTTTGAACACATTCAGGACTACCTTCGAGACTCGGTTGTGAAATCCATCAACCCGTAATTACGAGGTCGTGAGATGTTGAACTTCGTGAAGTCGAGAGTCGTGGGACCAGTGAAACACCCCACAGGCCATGAGATTTCGAGATATGTATATCATTTTGAGGATGCGGTGTACCAGGCCACGATGGGGGAATCACGGAACCATAAGTCGTGAAGCAAAAGAGAAGCGATGAGGCACAATTTCGCGTGGATCCGTGTGTCCATTTCCGACCTTCAACGATAACCCATCGTTAAGACCAGCTTCTGGAATGCGAGAATCGCGTCGAAAAGACGATTCTTGCGGATCGATTTGCAGGATATCCGAGGAATTTTCATTGACGACATTCCAGCGTCTCGAGGGAAGGGGTTGTTAAATAAACCTCGCGGAAGCTGGTAACGGATCTAGTAAGGAAACGAGGTTTCCCTTCCATCTCGTTTCTCTTATTTCGCTGCAACGAGCTTGCACTCTAACGACCGCTCTAACGAGATCCTACGAAGGGATCTCCCTTCCCCGTATGTTTTTAGGGTGAATAGGTGCGACGACCCGATCCCTGACCAGGCCTTCAGCTTCTCGAGGATGGCGATGGATCGGCTTTCGAACGTAAGTGGAATATTTCCCTGGAAAATATAGCTTATTATTAAGTATTAATATTTTAATATTATTTTTAATATTATTATTAAATATAGTTTAGAAATTTTTTGTTGACTGGGCAGTGAAAATAATAAATAAAAATGTATTTAATTACGCGTAATTGCGCGTATCGAAGAAAAACAAATAGATAATTATGAAATAACGGCTGACAACATTGAATAATAAATAATACAAATAAAATTTCAGCGAACTTTAAATTCTTTATATTCTGGTATCTATTCGAATAATTTTTTTTTTGTAATAATTTTCTCTCTGGGACAAATTTTCTCGGAAAAGTGGAACAGAAAATTTTCGAATATTTTTTAAACCGAAAGGGGGGAATGTAAAATTTACGTAAAAATTTATCAGCTTATTTAACAGCTTTCAATAGAATGGTTTACGCGTGCTCGCGCTTTCCCATCAACGAAAGTGCACGCTTATGTGTATATGTGTATTACATCCATAAAGTTTTAAAGAGTTAATTTCACTATCCTATACACGATCCTATTTAAGCACACTTAATCCATTTACTTTCAATCTCGCTGACAATATCTTGCTCGATACCACACCAATTACCATGAAGATTCACGATCGATACCGAACCGAACGAGACCCATTGTCTCTGCGCCGCATCATGACAAACGGGACCACGCGTTAAATTCTCATCACCGCTCGTTTCGGTTGATTTATTTTATGACCCGGCGAAATTTCCGTGATCGAACAACTCGTGTAAAAAGAAGAAAGAGCCAGAGGAGGGGAGTACGCTATTCATAAAGATTAAACGGTATCCCCTCGTGTTGGTTATCGAACCAATATCGAGAACAATAAATATCGGGACGCTCGTCGTTGTTAATAAAATCTAACCATTATTTTTCGTAATGCTTTAAATTTTCTATAACTTTTTTTTTACCACTTTCTTGGTTACTTTTATTTTCATCAACGTTAGAAATAAATTTATTTCTATATTATTTGTTGAAATTGAGACGTGGAACTTGAATAAAAATCTGCCTCGCTTTTTTTTTCTTTTTCTTTTATACTTTATTTTGAATAGTTTCGCACGTCGTTATTTCGTGAATAATTCTATTTATCGTTCCGATTCATTCATTCTTCGATATAAAAAGAAAAACTTGTGGCCATATTAAAACTCCGTTTAGGATCGATACAAAGTTGGAGGAAAGAAAATATTGTCTAATTAACGACACAGGGATCTATAGTCGGTCGTTGGACAATGAATGAAACTGTTTCCAATGATACAGTTTCGAGCAACGGTATTTCACGAACATCTATTCGCTTTTTTGCCGAGATTCCTTTTTTTTTTTTACTGCTCTGCTCCACTTGCGCTCACCGATATTAAACGGATAATTACAGGGTACGCTTTTTTACGAGAATCGCCTCCAACGCTATTTTACACCTTCGTGTTTTTGTCGGGTGGACACCTTTCCGAATAACTGCTTACGCCGATCGTTTATTTCCTCTCTCCTTTCTTTCATTTATGTGATTAATAATTGTATCTAGAAGAGATTTTTTCTTTTTTTTTTTTTTTTTATAGACGCTCTACAAATTTCATTGTTCTATCTTCGAAATCGATGAGATCGAAATCATCGTCGTCATCGTCATTGAAGTCATCCTTGAAAAACCATTCTTCTTGTGTCCAACGACACAATTGTCAATCGTTTCAAGCGATCAATTATTAAACTATAAATTATAAAAAAAAGATATGCAAACTGATTCCAAAATATTCGGATATTTTCCACACTGTATTAAATTTATCATCGTGTTTTCTACGAGATGAGTAAAATATCGGCAGAAATTTTTCTTCCTTCTCCCCGCTACGTATATACAAGTACAAGGGCAATATCTTTGAAACGATAAAAAACGTAACCCTCCCTCCTTCCCTCATTGTCAGCGAGGTATCGCTTCGAATATAATACGGGCGACTACATAAATAACGCGGAAACTACGTACCTACCTACCTAAAACGCGTTTAAAATTCTCGTATCGTCAAGCAGTTTCGCGCAGAAATATATAACGCCATCCTTGCCTTGTGAAATATGGGTGGACAGATATTAAGGAACATCCCTCGATCCTCCCCTTCCTCGCGAGCGCACAATGCACTCCGTACTGTGAACAGGGGTGAGCGAAGGGAGGGGGACGTTCACGGCCAAATCGAGCGAAAAAAGAAACGTTCTCTTCCTCCCTCCTTTCCTCCTTAATCCAATACCTATCGATAACCGATAATATTCCACCCTTTCCTCCCTTTAACCGTTCGTCAAATAGAAGGAGAAGGTTGGTTCGTAAGACGGGCGAGAAAAAAAAATTGGCTGAAAAAGCGTACAGGAGGAGATATACGTTCGACGTTTTACCGGTGAAATTTTAATTAAATCCTTGGATCGCGCTTCCATGAAGAGAGAAAGAGAGAGAGAGAGAGAGACAGGGGGAGGGTCAGAGATCTTGGCAGAAAGGTCGAAACACGTCACTCGCACACAGAGATTGCGGGAAATCTCTGAGGCCGAGCCTTTTACCTTCGTAATGTCCCGGTGGTGGTGGTTGATTGTTGAACGAGACGAGTTCGAGAGAGGGAGAGGGAGGGAGGGAGAGAGAGAGAGGAGCCGTTTCCCTCGTCACGGTCGACATGCACAAAGGCTTAAACGGTAACAGAGCGGAAACGCGTCGAAATCAAACGGCAAGCTGAAACGGGGGAAGGAAAGGGGGGGAGGAGTGGCGCGAGAGAGCAATTGGAAAAACGAGCGAGT
>NW_006263581.1:10116-11679 GCF_000469605.1 Apis dorsata
ACGCCTTCTCGAGGATCCACTTCGCGTCAAAGGGTCCGCTTTTCTTCCATCCTCTCTCCCCCATATTCGGTAATCAAACCTTCGCCCCCTACTCCTCTGTAAACAGAATCACCCTCTCCGAGAGACGAATCAATTTCGTCGGCGGTGGAACATAGGGAGAAAGAAGGGAGGGGATTGTGCTTGGAATCGAACTTGAACTCGTTCACCGCGAAACGCACGTGGAACGCAGGCAATATGGATCCTCCGAGGGTGGATAACGATCCGTTTATGGGGGCGCGTTTCAGACATGTGGGTCGATGGGTAATATCAATGGTTAAAGTAATTAGTGAAATTGTCGATCTTGGAAGGAGATGTTTAAGAGACGTTTACGAGTCTTACTTGTAATTGAAGAGTCGTTGGTAATTTTAAATATTATTGTTCATTTGTTGTTAAAAAAAGTATATATATATATATTTGATGGAAAAAATGAAAATTAATCAGTATTGGACAATTCTACTCTAAGTATCTTCATTTTTATTTATTAAACTTTTGATAAAATTTATATATACGATTCTACGATCGAATAAAAGACTATGCAATCGATTAAGAATGTATCAGATTTTAGGGGAATTCGTCACATATGAATTGACGCCTTAAGAAATGTTACGAACCTCGTATTTATAATTAGAGGAGAATCGTCCATTTTAAATATAACAATAATACAACATTTTACGTTTAATTCTTGTTAAAAAATATATATATATATGATGAAAGAAATGAAAATTAGTTAATGTTGGACAATTCTCCCCTTTCTTCATTTTTGATAAAACTTTTGATAAAATTTCAATACTCTACGATCGAATTGATGCCTTAAGAAATGTTACGAACCTCGAATTTATAATTAGAGAAGAATCGTCCATTTTAAATATAACAATAATACAACATTTTACGTTTAATTCTTGTTAAAAAATATATATATATTTGATGAAAGAAATGAAAATTAGTTAATGTTGGACAATTCTCCATTTTCTTCATTTTTAAACTTTTGATAAAATTTCAATACGACTCTACGATCGAATTGATACCTTAAGAAATGTACGAACCTCGTATTTATAATTAAAGTAGAATCGTCCATTTTAAGTATAACATAACAATAATATATAACATTTTATATTATTGTTCATTTGTTATTAAAAAATATATATATATATTTGATGAAAGAAATGAAAATTAGTCGACATTGAACAATTCCTTTAAGTATCTTCTTTTTTAAACTTTCAATAAAATTTTAATACGAATCTACGATCGAGTGGCTGGCTACACGAGATTGGCGATCGGTTAGGAATGCGTCGAATTTCAGGGTAACTCGTCACGTATTAATTGCAGGGTATACTCGTTAATTCCATCGATCGAAATGGATTAATTCCGTCCGTCTGCCCTTGCAACGATGCGTATTCTCCGAACGGGATGAAAGCGTTTGGAAACCTCGGATCGCGATCGTTCGATTCGCGTGATTTATGCGGTTTCCAGCGCGGAATCGAGGGATTTGCATGTGTTTCGATATACAATTTTTTTTTTTTTTTT
>NW_006263581.1:11825-18902 GCF_000469605.1 Apis dorsata
ATGAAGAGATATTCAGGCTTGATTGCCATATACATATGCGATTCGACAAGCGATGCGAAAAGTTAGTTTTAAACGAGGAAAAACGGACTACACGTGGATACATGGAGAAAGTTTCGCATCGTTCTTATTTCACCGACCGACACGTCTCATTCTCGACGTGTTTTTCCACTTCTTCTCTCACTTCTCTTTCATATCCATATCTACGACGAATACTTTGCTCGAGATCGTTCAGAGGAGAAAAAAAGAAAAAAAACTTTTTCCACCGGTTTACTTTTCAACGTCTTACCATATTCCAGTCTCTCGTAAATAACGGAGGAGGAACGAGGATCGTCATCCCGAACGGAGAACGTTTGAAATTAGGTGTATTTATCCAGGTCTGGAGCTTAGACGCTCGACCAGGGTGTAACCATTTCATTTCGACGTTTACGAGGGAATTACCCGGGGGAGGGGACCCCGCCAATTTGCCCGCCATTTTACAATCTTACCCATAATAAAGAAGAAGCTCTATGGGAAATCAAGAGCGACGAGAGCTCTCGCGTCGGCCACCGGCTGATTTATCGTCCCACCGCCAATATTTTGTTTCGCCTTGCTCGCCGTGCTTCGTCTCCCTTCCGTTATCGATTCGGATTTGTCGGTGGAGAAGGATGATACGCGCGAAACGATACAGGAACGAACAGTGCTCGAGGGTCGGTTAAACGGGGTAGCGAAAGCTAATTCCAACGACGGAGCGGGGAGAAAAGTAAAATGTTAATCTCTAGGAGACACGGGTGATTTATCTAGAAGGTTCAGTTAATTCGAGGAAGATCTTAATGGGTACGTTATAATCAACTTCTTCAGACTTCTGGTTCGAAAAGTTTTGTAGAAAATCGGCGGGATTTGTTCTTTCAAATTCTTTTCATCTTCGTAATGTCTTTGCAAATTTGTCTCTCCGGACGCTTCTTTTAAAATGTCTTTAGTTGAATTCTTTTTTTTCTTTTTTCTTTCGAGTTTGAGGAGGAATTTCGCATCGATGCGCTTTTGTAAAGATATTTTTCGAGAAACATGGACGAACGTAAAAAAGTAATTCTATTAAAAACGAATATCTTGCATAATTATAAATGATAAAGTACAATTTGATAGTGAATTATATTTATAAATTTATTTAATTATAATTGAATTGAATGAATTAAGCTTTTTTGTAATTTTAGATTAATTATTATTATATATGGATTAATTATATTAACTTTATGAATTAGGATTATTATTGATGATTATCAGTATTTTATTTAATGTTTTATACGATAGTTTTTTCTTTATTGAATGTAGATTAATATTTTTATTAATAAAAATTTAATAAATTTAGATTCATATTATTATTCATTTACTTAATATCATTTTCAGTAAAAATTCCTTTATACATATTTCATGGTTGATTATTAAAAGCTCATGATGAAGCATCTTATTATGATTCTATAATTTTAGCATCTATTGCATCGAAACAAGGAAATTCTGGAATATTACGATTAATAATGATTTCGCTATATCAAAACGATGGAAACAAAAAAAGAAGAGAAAGAGAAAAAGAAACAAGAGGGCAGCTATATATACCCTTATTATCAGAATCTCGTGATTCACAAACGATTCATCGATCACTGCCAACGTATCGACCGTCTCCTCGAACACGTTCCCACATCCCCACGGCCCCGAAGGCCTCGTGTCATCCCCCTCTCTCCTCCCCCTCCTCCCTCGCGAAATGAATACACCGTCCTGACGTCATCTTATCCGCACATGTCCCGCACAACGCACCACCCCCGCTTCTCTGGGGGCTTCTGCCGTCCTTTGTGATCCCGGTCCCGTTCGCAGATTAATCGGGATCAACGAGGCGATGAGACAGCTGCCGGGGCCAAATAGGATCGAACGTCGCGATTCACCGTGAGTGAATCTTCGAACCCGGGTGACGCACGTGGCCAACCGATCGTCGATCGAGCACACGTTTCCCTGGAATCGTCGTTGCCGATGACGACGACGCAGATGTTCGAAACGAGATTTTCGGGGGCATTTCGATCTCGATTGGTCTAATAATCGTGTGGAACAGGGACGCGGATGCGAATTTCCTTCTTTCTCTTTTTCGTTTCAATTGTTATCCTATACGTGGTATGCTTGGATCGAACGATCAAACGTGGCCGCAGTGCGCTCTACGAGTGAAAATAAGAAAGAAGTATGAATATGGGTTCTTTAAAAAAGTTATACACAATAAAAATATGAAATGTATCGTTCAAAATAGTGGAAGGAATTGGAAGAGTGATAAATTCAATAAGATTAGTAAGATTCGACAATTAAATGTGGCTGCAGTTCTATGAGTGAAAATAAGAAAGGAGTATGAAGAACATGGGTTTAAAAAAGTTACACACTAAAAAATATGAAATGTATCGTTCAAAATAGTGGAAGGAATTGGAAGAGTGATAAATTCAATAAGATTAGTAAGATTCGACAATTAAATGTGGCTGCAGTTCTATGAGTGAAAATAAGAAAGGAGTATGAAGAACATGGGTTTAAAAAAGTTGCATAATAAAAATATGAAATATATCGTTCAAATTAGAAGGAATTGGAAGAGTGAAAATAAGAAAGAAGTATGAATATGGGTTCTTTAAAAAAGTTACACAATAAAAATATGAAATGTATCGTTTAAGATAGTGGAAGGAATTGGAAGAGTGATAAATTCAATAAGATTAGTAAGATTCGACAATTAAATGTGGCTGCAGTTCTATAAGTGAAAATAAGAAAGGAGTATGAAGAACATGGGTTTAAAAAAGTTACACAATAAAAAATATGAAATGTATCGTTCAAACTAGTAGAAGAAATTGAAAGAGTGACGACAATTTGGAAATGGAAATGGAAAATTTATTTTCAATAATAATAATAAAATATGTTTGAAGATCTCTATATTTATAAAACATTCTTTTCTTATTTTTTACTCATAGAACATACTGCATAGTGCAATGTGATCGTTTGATCCTGTATAGGACAACTCTGTACAACTACAATTTAGATTCGATGACGCTTGTTTCATATCTGTTTTGTAATTTTTCTCAAGATTTTGATGTTTCGTAGAAATTGCTTGCTCGGATATGAAACCTGTTTTTCAACGATATCTGGCACACGGGAATTTTAATAAAGAAGCACTTGCAGAGATTACAGCCAAATTTTAAAATATACTAACTAATACAGTATATATTATTGTTGGCGCAACAATGCAGAGATTCCAATTTTGCGATAAGTATGCGAAAATATGGAAGGAAAAAATATTTCAAAATTGAAACTCAACCCAAGTTTCTTAATCCAAGTTAACAATCTATCGATTCCGTGTCTCTGGAATTGACGAACAACGCTAGTGGCGCGCGCAAGTTATATCGGGACCGAATATTTCCTGTTAAATTTTTAAAAGGGCAGAGGGACGGAATAGACGTGGAGTTATTTTCCGACGGATCGTAAATTATCGAAAAATCTCGTAGTTTTATTGTGCACGCTTCCACTCTCCCTCCCACCCTTTCGTTCGTTCCGTCCCTCGCACATGACACACGAGCCACCCCTTAAATCGACGGCTCGGCTTGAGATTAAAGTCGTTTTTCATTTCGAGGGTGTTGTTTTGGCTGGTGACACTTCAAAAATGAGGGATGTCATCGAGGGGTGGGTGGGTAGGTGCATAGGGGGAGGAAAGAAAAAAAACTCGACGGGGAACGATTTTCCAATTACCATGTGATAATTATGGAATTGCGCGCGGCTAATTACCATAAATCGTTGGTGGAAACCCCCGTCGAGAAGGGGTTCGTTTCTTTCGGTTTTGGCTAATCAAACGTGGAAAATCGATCGAAGGGCTTTCGACTCGTCTGAAATTCTTTTTTTGGATTTTTCTTGTAACCTGTTATCTCCATTTCCTCTTTTCGTTATTATATTCGTCGAGAAAAATACCGCTGCTTCGTTAAATATCGTAGAATTGGATATATACGTTCGTTCATTTCTCTTTCCAAACGATTTTTTTAAATCGTAAGTGTGATCCTCTAATCTTCACGACATATTCGAACATTAATTTTCCACGATTTCGTACGTAATTTTCATCCAATCTCGATCGTTTCATCCAACCCAGAGTATGAAAATATCGCTGCTCCGTTAAATATTAGGTTGCGGATCGTTCGTTCATTTCTCTTCTCGCCGTTTCGAGCGATTTTTTTTTTTAAATAAAAAAAGTTGTAAGTGCAATCCTCCACTGAGAACGAACCCATTCGAAAACCTATTCGAAGCCTTAATTTTCCACGCGAAATCCACGATTTCGTACGTAATTTCCATTAATCTCGAGCATTCTATCCACGGAAACCAAGATTCGCCGTATGCATAAATTTCCACCGTATATCCGATTTAAAAAAATTTCATAGGATCCCTGGACCTGGTGGAAAAAGGAAAGAGAGAGAGAGAAAGAGAGAGAGGGCGAAAAGATTGCTCCCTTGCCGCGTAAATCCCCGGCGTAACGCGAAAATCCAACGCGAGTTGATTAATATACCGATTTTATGGAGTTACATTTCCTAAATGGAATATATTTGGAAAGGAGAGAGGATCGTGTGTTAAGAGCGTCCCGCGTGCACAAAGAGAGGGGGGGACCTCCGGATGCTTGGGCTTTAAAAGCATCATCGTCCCATACTCTCGGGCCAGCCCTAGCAACGCTATTGATTTCCTTCGTCCCCCTTGCGAGAACTATCTCGCAGAATTTACCCTCTTTCGTGGAAAACCGTCCTGAAAGTCCATGAAACTCCGTCATGTCAGGGGACAAGACATTCGCCGCCACCCCTCGAACCGGAGAAAACTGGAGAGAGAGAGAGAGAGAGAGAACGAAAAAGGGGGAGAAGAGAAAAATAAACGTGGAAGGGGGGAAAACGCGTGCATTCGTTTCGAGGGAATGGAATTAAGAATCACTTAAGATTTACCAGGCAAACTGTAACTGCTGTGACCGTTTTGTCTTCTTTCTCTTGTTTTTTTTACGAATTTTAAGAATCGCGCGCGATTTATGAAGAAGGCCGCGATTTCGCAAAGGGAACGAAATGCTTGAAAATATAAATGATGGCGCCAAGGATTTCTGAACCGATGGCATCGCGTTTGCATTTGTCATTGGAAGATTTCCTTGGATAGATTTTTCATGGTAATTCGACGTTTTCTAGGGAAGGAGAATATTTCTTTCCAACCTTTTGGTATAAAATTGATGACAATTTTAGCAATTACTACAAAATGCAAAGATAATACCAGACCCACTAATCTGGAACGATTATACGATGACACATGATGATAATATTTGTTGACTTATTGATTCTAAAACGTGAAATTGGAAAGATTTGAGGAAACGAGTGAGGAAAATCATTTAAATGGAAAAGATGGACTTTACATCCAGAAGAAAAACGCAAAGATTGTACAGTTCGTTCGAACCGAAAAATACCTGGAGGAAGAAAAGGAAGAGCAATTCTTTTTCGTGAAAGAAAATACGAAAGAAAACCAATTTTCTGCATCCTGGAAATTGTTTCAAACGATATCGTGTTCTTGAAAATCGCAAAATCTAAAAAACGGATTTTCATATGTATTTCCTTCTTCCTTTATTTATTTAAATTGTCTTGTTTCTAAATTAAAAACAAATATAAATTGCAAGAAAAATTTGAGAGCTATAATTCAATATAATTAAATTGAACAAACCTGTTTGAGATAAATAACAGTCAAAGAACTATCCTTTAAGATAAATTTCAAACAAAACGGTTAAAATATTGGCAAGAAAAATTGAAAAATAATTCGCGATACGAGACAGCAACGGAATTAACAAGACGATTGGAAGATAGTGGCAACGTTTATTGGGAATTAATTCCCTTTGTCCGGGAAGTGGCAGGAACCAGGACCTGTATTCCAATTGTATCCCGCCGGCGCTGTTAAGTGCAAGGCAAACTAAACACGTTGTAGTTCGCACTCGAATGGCCGCAAATGGATACACGTGGCACGATTAACGAACACTTACCCAATCTCTCGACGCGCTGAATCGCGGTTTCCTCCTCGCGATAGAACGCCTCGCGCAATGAGTTATCTGCGGCGTATTAGGAGACCCTCATGGGCATTACAAGCCGAGGTAACATCCGACACAATCAGGGTGCATCGGTAATTCTCTTCTGCCTCTCCTTCTCCCTCTCCTCCACTAAACCGCAAACTCGTATCGAAGCGAGATAAAAACGAGAAGAAGGAATCGTTTCTGAATAACGTTATTTTCCAATTCCAACGATTCTACGAAGAATTAATCTACGTGGAATTAAACGTTCTTGGTTTTTTTTCTCTCCTTCTTTTTCCTTTCTTCGATGTATTATTTAGTCACAGTTGCTCGGTAATAGAGGCGGAATACAGTTAAGTCGGTTTATTATTAGATCGCGACGATGAACTTAATTGGCTCCGCGGGCAAGTGAGAAAGTTCTCAGAGTTTAGCGGAGTTATTGATTTAATCAGCACTTGAGAGATTCGACTCGACTCGTGTATATAGGAGGAATCTCTTCGTCGAAATGACGGATAAAAATTAAAAAATTTCTAGTGCTTAAATTTATCTTCGAGAACCTCGATATTCGTCTCGTCGAGTTCATCCTCGATGAGAATTCTTTTCTAAATTATAGTTTACAGTTTTCGATAATTTTCGACGATTTTTCCCCTCGAAAGAGGTCCTCCATATCGTAACCTTGGGCCGATCCATGTATAAAATCGATGAGCTCCTCTACAGGGCGTTCCAAAGGAGAGCGGTATCGGTTGGGCGCGATAGTGTTTCCTCGGCTCGGTTGCCTCGGATCGATATTTCATCGAATAACGGTGAACGATGTTTCGTCACGATGGAATGCAGTTGGAAACGTCGCAAGGTCGGTCGCCGGCATAACCGATCGCTGCCACGTCTCGGTGAAAAGTGGCGAGTACACGAGTACGCGCCGCCACTTGCACTTGCGCTCGTTTCGCTGTGTTAATGCGCCACCCACGCGTCTCGTCTCGTTGCGATCGCGGCCACCACCGCTTCCGCCTCGGCGATAAAAAAAAAAAAGAACT
>NW_006263581.1:19071-21148 GCF_000469605.1 Apis dorsata
AGATTCGAATCAACGAAATTGTTGAGCTTTGGATGGGACGATCGGCGATTTGTTATGTCGGATAAAAATTGCGATTGAAAATTGTTATGCTAAAATAATGTTTCTTTTTTTAATATCGTTTTACGAGGAATAAATTTTGAAGAAAAAATATCTGCTCGTTTTTTTTTTCATTTTGATAACTTGACTTTGTGGAACGGAATACGATATTATTTCGTATAAAAATAATTGGCGATATTAAATTTCGAAGAATCGTTCGGCCCCGAAAGATTTATGCGAAAACACAATAAATTTATTTTACTGCGAAAAATATCCTTCCACTACATTGTGATTTTTTTATATTCTCATTAAGTAATAACGCGTAATGGATGGAAATTTCACTATTAATTTTAACGAGCAATCGTAAAAAGGAAAGGCGATAAATCGTATTACCGTGAAAAATATCTGCTTGCATCCACGATGCGAACTTCCTCGATGCTTGCCAGACCGTTCACTTAAAATGATAATAATACGCCGATAAAAAGATGCCCGATAAAAATTCCAAAAATACCAACCCCAAGCGTACGATAAGATTTATATCGAGGTAAAATGCGGTAATAAATAACCACCATCCTCAAAAATATCGTCCTACATCCATCGACTTGGGCTCGGGCTTGGACTTGGCGGAGGAGCCCAGGTTAATACCACCACCGCTGCCTCGATTAAAAACAACAACAGAGTATGCGCCGCGTTATGAAGATGTGTTTAAAAACGTTATTACTTCCTACGAGAGATTACGAAGGGGAGGGCGGCCCCCGAAGAGGTCTCTTCCTTTCCACAATATCATTCGACAAAACAATAGAGAACAATGGAACATTCCATTCCAGACTTTACACGCCGAACCGTGTAATCAGATGAAGCACCGTACCGCAATAACTGCACGTTAACTCGTACTGATAATAGAAAAGAAAAAAACCCACGAATTAAATGCCTCGAGCTTCCTCGACCCACGTATTTCGCTCCACCACGTGGTGGCGAAAAAGAAAAATGGAAAAAAGAAAGAAAGAAGAGGAAATCTCTGCCACTTTGGCCGAACGAAAGATCCGGTATCGGATGTTTCCCTCCCTTTCCGAATCGTCCAGAAAAGCGATCGATCGTGAACTTGGCGCAAGAACTGGGGTCATCGAAGGTTCGGCCTTGACCTTATGGAAGAGTCACGTAACGACAGGCTGGCCGTCCTCCGCGAGGAGGAAGGAAGCGGCGACGACGACGACCTCGCCGAGGCAGACATCGAGGGGAGAAAGTGTAACCGATCCCAAGAGCTCGAAATCGAAAGTAATTTCCTCCATCTCCTCGCTCTTTCTCTCCTTTCTCCGCTTCCACGACCCGATCATTCTTTCTCCCAGACCGTAGGATTCAGGTCAAGTTCAACGGCTGCCTGTCCTCCACTTTCTCCACACCACGTTTTCCACGTAATCGCGACGATCGGTCCGCCACCTCTCGCAATTTCCTCGGCGAACCGTTCTTCCAGTTCTTCACGTTCGCCATCCAAATGAAATAAAATTCTTTATACCTTTTTTTTTCTCTCTTTTCTAATTCATTTCCCTCCAGCATAACCTTTTCTAACCTTTTTTTCTACGTTCTTCGAAAATACGCAGTTCGTACGTAATCCGTTTGTTTTTCGCGGATATAATCCCAGAAAGAGAAGTGTCTCCCACAATTGAAAAAAAAAAAAAGAAAAAAGAAAATCGAAGATAAATCTCCACCGCCAATTCTTATCGCATCCGTCTATCACCCGCATTTCCACCACTACCACTATCCGTTCCATCCACCGCCTTAACCAACACCGTCTAATCGCGTCTACGTTTATTACGTCAGAATGTGAATGGCACCGGCGGAAGCGCGACGAAGGCGGAGGCGCGACGAGCGTAAGAGGTAAAGAGCTGGTGTCCGCGGTTCGCTGAACCGAATTCCCCTCCCCCGTTCGACGACGACGACGAAGAAGGAACGCGAAGAGCAAGGTGAACCCAACTGGAAACCTCGTGTCTCGGGTGTCCCCCGTCGTGCCCCAACGAGGGGACCCAACGACTGCTTTACGGCG
>NW_006263581.1:21442-26712 GCF_000469605.1 Apis dorsata
AAGGTGTCGAGTGGCCCGACACCGACGCGAAAACTGATTCATCGAGCGATTCTTTTATTTTTTTTTGTCCCCCCTTTTCTTCCTTTTCTTTCTTTGCCCGAACGAAACGCTTTTTATGAGTTCGAAATATTGCGGAAAAATTCGGAAGAGAAGTTTTATAAGTTCGAAATATTTAATAATTTCAATAATATTTTGTACGTCGATAAAATCTTTTATGAGAGGAGAGGTGAACAAAGGGAAAGGAAGGAGAGAAGGAAATAAAAGAGGAGGAGATAAAACTGGAGAGTAGTGGGAAAAAGTAGCGAAATGTTAGTGTGGAAGGTTAGACGAATTCGAATAGGAAGCTGACCTTCGTGCTCTGTCTCTCTCTGTCTCTCCGTCGAGGTTTTTCCCAGAAGAACAGTTTTGCAGAAGAGAGTTTCGATTCATCTCGCGAAGCGACACGCGCTGTCCGATAGTGAGTCAGCGGGTTGCGGCATTGACCAGTTCCCTCGGACAAATATCTTGAAACGAATTGCCGGATGGACCTTAACATAATTTCAACGTATCGTATCCATTCGTATAGGATACGAGAGAATCGTAATGTATGAATCATACTACGCAATTATTCGAGTAAGTTTATTTACATACATCACTCGATTCTTGCAATGTTTCTGTTTCTTTTCCTGTCATAAACCTCGATTATACTTGAATGTTCCAAATGTTTACATCAAAATTGTTCGTTATATATACATTTTAGATTTTATAATTATTTCTTTATTATATAAATTATATAGATATTTCATATTAGATATTTGATTGATCGTCGAATTTGAGTTCGATCCACGGTATACGATACAGAAAGAAATTAGAGATTGACAAATTATTTGGAAATTTATAGATAACGAAGTTAGGACAGAAAAAAAAAGAAATTACTTTCTCTCCTAAGTTTGAAACACTTACAAAGTAAAGTTAATCAGCGTAACGTTCACTAACGATCACTAACTACTACTAAATCGAACCACTTACTTCGACTACGTTATTCGAAGAATTATCTACGATGCTTCGAAAAAGCGTTTACTTCTTTTTTAAAAAATAAAAAAAAAGAACCGTGAGAAAAATATAAAGAAGCGTGATATTTGCCTGATATTTCGCAACGTCGAACGATTCAACGAGCGTACGTACGAGGAAATGTTGAAACGAAGAAAAGGACGAAGCCCAGCCAACGAGCAGATGCGCTCGCAACGACGTGCGGAGCGCGAATGCGCGACGGGAGCCGCGCGCCGTGTCTCCTGCGCCTCTGCGCACCGCGGTTCGCGCACCGCACTTGTACGCTCTACGTACTCTCTTCCTCGTCCTCTTCCTCGGCAGCGCGACACCGACCCTCGAGGACTCGCGCGACCGACACGATCTAAACCAACCAGAGATCCATCGCGTGCCTCGAATACGCGAATTCTATCCGACAATCTTTCCTAATACGAATACGATAAAATAAAATAAAAAAAAAAAAATAAAGAAAGAAAAAAGCAAGCGTCCTCACCGATTACGACCTCGAATCTCCATCTCCTTCTCCACCAAAAAAAAAAAAAGAAAGAAACCGAAACGAAATGAATCGAAAGATCTACGCCTAAAACACGATTCGAAGGAATCGGAATAAAATCGGAGAAAGAAGAGAAGAGACAGAGATCGCGAAAAATGCGAGCAAACGCGAGCGAACGAGCAACAGCAGCAGCAGCAGCAGCAGCAGCTCGGTGATTGACCATTGCCAACCAATTGGAAGGAAAGACGAAGAATCTTGAGAGAGAGAGAGATAATAAGGAATAAAGGGATAGGAGGCGAGTGCCGAAAGAAGAAGACGAACGAGATGAGAGAAACGAAAGCAGAAGGGCGCGCGGAGGGAGGGGGAACGACGACGCGAGGAGAGAGAGAGAGAGAGAGAGANTGATTTTTGAAGGGGACAGAGGAGAAAGAAAAGGGATAAAGAGGAAAATATCACACACACCCGCGCGCGCAGAGAGAAAGAGAGAGATAGAGAGAGGGAGCCAGACAGGGAAAAGGACAGGGACGAGAAAAGAAAAGGAGATCGCGCTCTCGGGTACGCTCGATCGCTGCGAGGGTGCGAGAGAGCGGCGAGGAAAAGGTAGAAATTTTTCTCCTTGTAGACGACTCGCTCGAGAGGGGAAGGCGACGGAAAAGAGAAAAGAAAGAACGAGAGAGAAAAATCGTTTCGGGGACGATACGCGCGTACGTATTTTCGAAACAAGTGACCGAACGTTCATCGAGGCTCGTTAAAGAACAGTTCCAGTCCAGGGAAAAGAGATCGCGAGACCACGTTTCTTCGTATACCGCGACATCGTTATTTATCGATATCGAATCGAGCCGGCCATCCGGAAGAACACGTCGCCGGACAGGATCGTCGGGGTCGTCTGTCGTTGACGACCGTCCTGGATAGGTAAGTCTCAAAAAAAAAAAAAAAAAAAAAAAAAAAAAAGAAAGAAAGAAAGAAAAAAAAAAAAAAAAAAAGAAAGAAAGAAAGAAACAAAGTGTGGATCATTTTTATTAGTGTGCGATGGAGAAAAGGGTGGAAATTGTAATTATATTTATATAGTGTCGAGTACGTACGTTTCGTATGTAACGACTTTGTACCTCGATCTGGTGTTACCATAAGTGATCAAGATCAGTGATTCTGTTGCGCTGTGCTCTCACTCGCGGACCACGCATCGTTCTCCTGCTCCACTTCGTCGTCGTCTTCGTCTTCGTCGTGGATTTTAATAAAAAAAAAAGAAAAAGAAAAAAACGAAAGAAAGAAAGAAAGAAAGAAAGAAAGAAAGAAAGATGTGACAAAGAGAAAAATATTAATAATAACGATAAATGTGTGCCTCGCGAGAGGGATACGTTGATCTGAAAGTGTGCTTCTGACAAGGAAATTACGTATATATATATATATGGTTATTACGTGCAAGGGATAAGAGGTCTTGGAAGAGTAAGCGTAATCGTTCGTTGTCGTCGAGCGATAATACGAACGATCGCTATACGTGCGAAGTGATCCGCTTAGCTTTCAAACGCGATCGTGAGTCGTGAGAAGGGATCGATAAATCCGCGCCGGGTGTAAAATCGCTTCGTAACGGCTCGACGCCCGATCGAAATACACCTGTTACGTACACCTACGCGTTCCAACTCGCGACAACTTTACGAACGAGAAATTCCTCGATACGTAGAAATAATTCATCCCCCAATAGATTATACAAAGGAAAGGAAAAGGAAAAGAAAAGAACATTTTTCAAAAAGGAATTTTGAATTTTCGGGAATATAACGGGAATGGAAATTTTTCGCCACGGGGGTTACGATCGTTAAAGGAGATTTTTCCGGTGTGGGTGAGCGGCTCGCGGTCGGAGGCTGGACCGGTTCGACTCACGGAACGGAGTCAAAGAGGGCCCGGGCCTAAATAATTCAACGCGGCGGTACAATAGGTATGCGTGCCGACTTGCAGCCGTGAAGGCTAGCCGTACGTGCACGAACACCTCGTACAATTAAGAAACCGTGTCTGAATACCGAGGCAAACACGGCCGATAGGTGAATACCAAGCGAATCTCGACGCAACGCGTCGCCGAATCGATCGGAATTTGAAAGATCGGTATACGAAACGAAAAAGGCTGCTTCCGTAGCGAAAATGAAAACGAATATTTCGAGGATTCCTTCTCCAACTACGCGGACTATAGAACATACCGATCGAATCTCGTCGACCGACGAGTCCGCAGCGATTCGTGAAATCGATCGAAACCGAAACGCTATCGAAACGACTGAAACACCGAAAGAATTCCTCGAGAGATGCATTTCAAAGATTCCCCAAGATTCGAGTTTGCAGGCTATTCGGTATAGGGTATATAGATTCGGGTATCCGAAACGGGAGATCCGATCGTTCCTTCGGTCCCCCTAACAAAAGGGGGGCGAGGGAGGGGGAACAGAGTCGAAACGGTATCGATTTTCCCGGAGGCAGGTCCGCACGGGAATATAAAAGTAGGGTCCGCAAAGGTGGAACGCGAACCTGGCATAATGAGTCAGAAGAAATTCCAGGGATCGGTATATATAATGGATCGCGGCGAAGGGCCGGCAGACGAAAAATGTAAACTAGAGGAATCTAGTTGGAGGCGCACGATCCTTCTTCGTATCCCGTCGGCCGACGTTCGCCCTTCGTTAAATCGAATTTTCAATATCGACGACGACGACGACAATGACGACGAGCAAGTTAGACGAAGGAGCAAGATGCATCGTTATAGAGGGGAAAGAGTCGAACTCGTATGAGCATCGAACAAAATATAATAAAATTCCAATTTCTTAATAATAATTCCTTAATTTTAACGTTGCATTTTAATACGATGAACGTAACGTAACGCATGATACATTTCGAGTGAAATCGATCGATGGTAATAACTTCTCGTGTTTCGACGGATTCGAGTGGAGTTTTATCGCGTATTGAATCCTTGAATTTATCTTAAACTTTATTATCGCGAATCGAAAATTATTGGACGAGATTTTATTGGCGAAACGAGGTTCGTCGATACGGGGGAATTTCTGAGAATGGATCGGGTCGGTCGGGAAGTATTCGTACAGGGGGAGAACGAGATTCGCTCCCTCTCGCGGGGAATAAAGAGAAGGCGAATTTGTCACGGTCGAGGTACGTTGAAGAAGTTACGATTGCATTATGAACCGTGATCAGGAGTGTAGGCGAGCGTGCGCTCGTTTCTCGATCCGTTGGCATACCGTGAATCACCTTTTGCCAGGAAACGCGGGCTTTCTAATCAACGATTTAACTTTGCTTCTCCGCAATAACGACGACCAATTAATTACGCGACCGCGCTCTTTATCCGCTAATTATCGCGTGGAAACGAGTTGTTTTATACCGTGTTACGAATTTTCATGAGTCTCTTTCCAGGGTTCGATAACCGATCGTACTTAACCGTGTACGATATACATATGTATTTCTTTTACTCTCTTACGATACGCCAGCTTTTGATTCAGCTTTTCATTTTTTTTCCACTTGTCAGATTTGTATATAATCTTTTTTAACTTTTACGTGCAAATATATTATAAGATAGGATTTCGGTTTAAAGCGATCCGAATTGAGAATCAAACAACCATCGACATAATTCGTCGCGTTGCGTTAATATTCTGCATTGGACGTTAATTTTGCAATTATTGGTTCCGTCGAAATTGAGAAATGTTGAAAAATCGCGACGATTCCTTCCCTTTTGCAAATTCCTCTTTTGCAAATATCGTTCCAAAAAAAAAAA
>NW_006263581.1:26725-33182 GCF_000469605.1 Apis dorsata
AGAAAGAAAGAAAGAAAGAAAAAAGAAAAAAAATTCCAACTATCGAATCTAATNCGGCGATCGGGAATCGAAAAATCGCAAACGTACGCCTCGCTCGTAATCGCATCCATGCCCTCGTACCTTCGGTCGCGTTTCATACCTGTTCCAATCGATCGAAAGGCTAAATATTACCACTTGTTCGAGCTAAGAGTTAAAACCTGCGAGGGGCACCTCGATCACGATCAATGCGTGCAATTTGCATTCGCATTTTCCTCGCTTTCGTATCCGTCTTACAATGCCTCTGATTACTCCGACTCTTTGCGCACCGCCTCCACCGGCTAATTGCTAATTACTAAACGTTAATTACCGAGACCATCCTCCGCTCTCTGGTCTTGCACCGTGGTAACAGACAGGCCGAGTTCGGCCTGCCTTGTTAAACACATCGACGAAAATGAAATAGAGTAATGGAGTGTGTGTAAGAAGCTATCCGAGGCACGCGATCCGCGAGCAATAACCGTGGAGAATCGATCCGAATAGAGAGAGAGAGAGAGAGAGAGAGTTTAATTGCGATCGATCGCGGAAGAAGACCAAGAAGAAGAAGAGAAAGATTATTTTTTCTTTTCTTTTTACGTAAGCCGATTTCGTATAACTTGCTCGCAACGATACTTCCATATCGTGAGACGAATTAAATAACGATCGAAAAGGGGAAGGGGAGGGGAGATGCGAAATAGATAAGAGAAGGAAGGGATAAGGGAGGATGGAACGGTTCTCTGTAGAGAGGTAGAGAGAAGAGGTAACCGTGGCAGGTTTTGAGTTAGGTGTGCCACGAATTAATTATCGACGGTAATAGCCGGCTGGGCTATAGTTGGCTCTCGGTTTTTCTTTTCTTCGCGTCTGCTTCACGTCCCCCTTTCGCAGAGAGGTGAACGTTACTTTTTGCTTCGAGCTCCAGACGCGCTCAGCTTTCTTTCGTTTGCCCGTTAGTGCCGTTCAGCTTTTCAAACCGTATACTACGGCGAACGATGTCGCACAACTTCTTGGCACGACACCGGCCACTTTTACACGCTTCGCCATTTCAAGCCTGCCCGTTGTTGTGTCGCTGTTGAATAATTAACCGCTGATTCCCGAACAAACGATGCATGTACGAGTCGGGTGATTAGCATTAAGGGGAAAGGAGGAGAGAGAGAGAGAAAATCCGGCGAATTTTGCCCGATCGATCGAAAAATCGATACATTGCCGAGGTGAAAGTATATCTCGGGACGAGAGGCATCTCCAAGAATCTTCGTAAGGAGTCTTTCGTTATTATGCATGCGCCATTATTATTTCGACCGCCCTCTCTTCCGTTCGAATCACGTAGCCCACACGAAACGGTAAAAAACCGAGATCGTGTCGCGCCACGAATTCGGGTCGTGCGCGACTCGAGCGCCACGGTTTCGTCTGGAAAAGAAAAAAAAAAAAAAATCTAACCTCTTCGACAGACCGCCTTTCGACTCTTGGAATGTTTCGTTCTTCGAAACATTCGGCGGTCGTGTCTTTACGAGACGTAGCGAAATTTAATTATCGAATTTTTTATGCATTAGGGACCAGAGAGATGTTCAGATCTCTCATACGTGATTTTGAGAATATCGAGTTTAAAAAAAAAAAGAAAAAAGACAGGAGATTATCGATTTTTTATTTATCATTGATTCTCCGTTATAGATTAAGTTCGAAGAGAGTGAAATGAAAAGTGAATTCGAAAACGATCACTGTTGGATTACTACAGCCACGTTTAACGAACGGTTATATCTTTTGAACGCCAAACTATTTAGAAGCGATCGAGCATTAAAAGAGGCAGCGCTTCCTATCGGCTAGCTGGGTATATAGCGTTTCAAAAAAAGAACAGCACCTGGTCGGCTGGTCGGCCACTGGCCCCTACCTGGCCACTATTGAAAAAGGGCTATTAAAAATATCGAGCACGAAGACTCGACCTATCGGCCCGTGAAATCCTGTATTCAACGTGTGCTAAGGCGGTGTTCAAAAGCGGCGATCAATTATTCATTCTCCCTAAACGCACGACGAAACGTACGAAAAATTTAAGCGATACCATTGGAATTCCCCCAAACTCCCGCCAATTTTTCAAATACCTATATATTTTATACATTAAATTTAAAATCTTTTATATTTTTACATTTTCCTTTCGGAATGATTCTTTTTTTTTTTTTTTTTTTTACAACCGAGATTAACCGAGAGAAATAATTCGACTCGTTAATATATTTCTCGATGTGCAATATCCTGTAATATTTTATTTAAAAAAAAAAAAAAAAGGAAGAAAAAAAATTACTTCGCGTATCGAGCACGAACCTCTCGTAAATTTTTCAAATTTTATTCCCCGCAAAGAGTTCGATACTTCGACTTCCTGATATTTCTTTCAAAGAAAATCCATACAATTCACAGTTAAATCTCTTTGCCTCTCGACGAATATTCCAGCTACATTACCACCGAGTAAAAAGAATACTTACACCGAAGTTAAGTCAGTCTATACCCCTTCGATTATTCCGAGAGCTCAAACCCGGGAACGCTATAAGGTAAACGACTTCGAATCGTAAAACAGAGGAACAATGGAGGTTCAGAAAGTTCTTTCAAACGAGGAATCGACACCGATCACGTTCGAATTCTATTCGCACGGGGCTTGCGGTACCGACAATGCGACCACCTCGTATTCAAGGCACGCGTGCCTCGTACACCAAGTGCTAATTCAACGTCACGCCTTGTTCCCCGTAGCCGAATCTTTCAAAGAGACCACGGTAACGATGTACACGCTCCTTCCACGGCACACCGTTTCCTCCTACGATTATCGCGGAATTTGGATACGCTCGGGTTCGCGCGCGTGAATAAGAATGAAGGCTGGGAGGAGAGAAAAGAGAGGAGGGATCAGAAATTCGCAGGGATTCGGGCCAATGACTCGACCAGAAGAGTGCATCGAAGGTTCAACGATTTTCATTTTCATACGGTTTCAACGTACCTTTGGTTAGCCGGCCGTCACTCCATCCGGCGAAAAAACGAAAGGAGTCCCGCGCTGGATATCGACTTTCTGTCAGAATCCTTGATTTTGCTCGTTTTCCGGAAGGGAGCAGAAGAATCTTCTTTAGCATCGTGGAAACGATTTTCCATCGTTGAGAGGAACGAACAAAGAAATTCAATTACAGAATTGTCCGTTTCGCCGGCGTTTCTGTCGAACAGTTTGCGTTTGAATATTATCGTATCGTGTATATATACGTATACATATATATATATATGAAAAATTGAGTGACACGAACTATCAATCGACACAAATACTTCGATGATGGCTGATTTTCTTCGATACTCTTCGAATTTAGAATTTTTTTTCCTCTTCGAACACGTGTTCTCTCGACTTCGAAGAGGTTAAGCACGTACTGAGTGCACGTTACTCTCTTCACCGTCAGATGGCCTCATTTGCAAACGTTTCGATAGAGGTTACGTATGAATCATTTTCAAAAGATACGAAACGAGTGGTCGGGAAGATGACGTACGGGAGGAACGAAATCGTTGAAATCCAGTGGATATTTCGACTTAACATCGGCGTTTACGGCGAAATGGAGGCGAGACCGGCGACACGCGACCGTCGTGCTGGAATTCAGCCGGCACGGTTTCACGGTCGTTCGTGGATCCGCGGTCTGAACGGGTTTCGAACGGTTTCTGTCTGGCCGATTCAAATACCACGAATGGGCTTACCTTGTGATATTCGTATTCCTTACGTGGCCATGCCCGTGCCTCGATGTCGAATGCGGTTTATGAGCTCTGCCCGGTAACCGGTCGTGTACTCGATAAAAATCGGCTACTCTAACCTCGACGAGATCCGAGAGAATTTCAATGCGCGCACGAATCCGAGACTCCGAGGGAACGAGCTTTGGACTCGTCGCACGTATTGCACGAACGGTTTTTAGAACGTTAATCGACCGACGCCGGACTCGATTTCGTTCGAGTTCCACAGCCCGGTTTGCCCGATATTTTCGATGCCTTTGATAGAGTCGTCGACGAAGCCGAGTATCGAAACGTTGTAAAAATTGCTCCTTCTTTTTCTCTATTTATTTTCAATATTCTCGTCTTTTGATCTAATAAACGTAGTATTTTTAGTACTTAATTTTTTTTTTTTTTTCAATCTTGCGTAACGCGAGATTCGTTCCAAGATTCTTTTCTTTTTCCAAAGTTATGTTTTGAAAGTCGCGTTACCACGATCTTGACATTGAGGCCGAGTGACGTAAAAATCGACGAGAATGAACTTATCATGTTTCTTTCATGCACGGTCTTCATTTATGCAAATTGCCCACTTAAATCGTGCAGAAAACGTGCTTTCTTTCCTTTCGAAGTTCAACGAACACCAAAGAGCCAATAAACCCAAATTTACATAACTTGGAAAAAAATAAATCGCTTCCTCGGAAAAAAAAAAAAAGTATACGGGTCTCGAAAGAATTTATGCAAAAATAACGTCCCGGTATAATAATAATTTCACGAAATATCCGAAATCCTTTAGAAAATTTCGTAACGCACGGGTTACGTCACCTCGAACACGTAACCTCGAAAACCGATTACCGATTCGATCGCCGTTGCTTTCTCGTTGAAGGAGAAGAAAAAAAAAAAAAAAAAAAAGAGGTTGCATCGACCATTCTTTCCGGTTTGTTTCTTCTCTCTGAATCACTCCACACCGATTCATTCCTCTCCGAAAACGCCTCGCCTAAGAAACAAAAGAAAAAAAAAGAGAGACAAAAAAATGAGAAACACAAAGTTTCGTAATTCGTTATTCATTCGTATGTACGAAAGGGACGATCTCTCCCCGATGATTTAACGTCACCTCGATGCGAATCAGACCTCGGTCAATGGAGTTTGTACGGTAAATTCGGTCGAGCGGGCAGGTGTGGCCTAGAAAAGAAATATCCCAGCCCTTTGGTCCCGTGGCAAACGAAAATAAAGGTGTTGAGATACATAGAATCCAGTTCGTGGTGGTTTAGTGAACCTGCACTATTGCCCCAGTTCCTCGAACAATGTAGGCATACCTGTATCGCGCACGTATCGCGCGTTGGAATTGTCAGTGACAACCGGTCGGTGACCTATCCTCGTCTCTCTCTTCTATCCCCATCTCTTTCTTTCGTCTCGTTTCCTCCTCGACGCGTAATATATTCTTTCTCCTCGCCACGCTCGACTATCGTTCTCGACTGTACTCGACTGTAGCACTGGAGGAGTCGAGGCACGGCCATGCACGCACCGCGCCATTTTATTCACGAAAATAATCCAGGTAACAGGTGTAACGAGGCGTCTATATAAATCCATTCCATCCATCTCTCGCGTATCTACGCTCGAACGTACACGAGATCACACGTGTTCTCGACGGATTGATTCGAGAGTGAAAATGATTTTCCACTCCACTTTTTTTTTTGAGTCTCCGCTTATCTCGTAAATGTCACTCGGACGAGTCTTACGTCCGATCCGACACGTGTAATTACCCCCTCCCCTTTCCTTCCTCCCGTGTTTAGGCACTCTCTTGTTAGGCATCCGCGCTTGTTGCGCAACTCGTTACACCGGGATTAAGCTGTAACTGCGTTATTGCCGTTCTAGTTTAACAACGGATTAACTTGTCGTAAAATGGTAAAACCGCGATGTCCTTTTACTGCGCGTGTCGTCGTTTCGCTGCGATCGAATACAGTTAAATAAATACGATAAATTTCAACCCGTTCCCTCCTATTTCTTTCCGCGAAATAATTAGAATAAATAGCCGTAAGCTGTTAAACGGATAAATAACCGATTTGAACCTCTTCAAATGTACGTTCAAATTAATTCTCGATTAAAAATCAAGAAAATCGGTTACTTCTACAATTATGACGAATCAATCTCGATTGATAAAATCTTCCTTCCCAACTTTCCCAAGATTCTTTCGACGAATTCTTTCGATTGTAGACTTTTATTCTAAAAATCTGTAAACGAGCACGACCATGACCAAATCGGCCAGAAGTAACCGGCAATCCTGTTACGATCCTATATAGCTCGTGTGACAAAAGCGAGGACAGTAAAGGCTGGAAGGAAAGAATCGGCTTTAAGAATCGGCTCCCTCTATCTGTACACGCGCGATTCAATTGCGGCGAATCTTCCATATTCGGTTTATCGAGCGGGGCCTGCTATAGGGTTATTTATTACAGTTGGAAGGAACGAAAGAGAGGCCAACTCTCTGGAAGGAGCGCGGTGTTCCAGGGAACAGGGAGTACCGTAAGAGCTGGCGGGGATTAAGTACAATAGCGCGTAACATTATACAGGGAATCAAGGGAGCACGCGTACGACGAGATCAGATCGACGAGAAATCCCTCCCTCCCTCCCTTCTTCCTCTTTCGTACACCACCGCTCGATCGAAATCGTGATCGGCGACTTTGTCCTCTTGGAAATCGAGATCGTCATCGTCTTGGGTTTCTTTTTTTTTTTTTTTTTTTTTTTT
>NW_006263581.1:33391-35640 GCF_000469605.1 Apis dorsata
GGGAAAATAGTAAGAATTTCTGTTTAAGGAAATAAAAATACGTAAACTTCGTTGAACAAGGATAAATCGGGATATTCGAGGAAGTAAATAGAAGGAAAAAATAATTTGATTACGATTAACTGGTTGACAGGATGAGAAGCGAGTAAGAATCGAAAATAAGGATTAAGATACTAGCAATATTTAATAAGTGTGTTAGAACGTAGAATTTAGTGTGATGCGCGTTTAGGAGGAAACCGATTTAACGGTGCGATACGAATTTAGAAGAAGAGAGAAAGAAAGAAAAGGAAATAGACGAGGAAAAGAGAAAGAAAGAAGGAAGATGTGTAATTTAACTTTTAGTCTTCTCGTTCTTCTCGTAACCCGAGATCGAGGAATCATCTCATGCGGATGAAGAAAGAAAAGAAAGAAAGAAAGAAAGAAAGAAAAAAAAGATAGGCGCTCTAAACTCGAACTCTCGATTACAGAATTTATGGTTAATTCGAGGCTCGAGAAAGATCGATGGGAGCAGAGAGGAACTTCGATTTATAAAGAGAAGAGAGGCCTTTTACGATATCGCGTGACAGATACGAATTCGCGTGGAATCGATGGAACTTCACCGTTGACGAGACGCACGCGAGTCTGCCGAGTTTTAATCGGGTGCTTGAGAAAAAGAGGGAGGAGCAAAGGAAAAAAGGAAAAGATATGGAAAGGCTCGAGCAAGCATCTCGGCGGATATAAGCGAGAACTAATCTCTAATGGTAATCGGCCCTCTCCCCCGTACGGTAACGGTAAATTTTCTAACCGGTGCTCAGTCTCCGCTTTAACGCCATTAACCGATCTCGTAGAACCGATCCAAGAGACTGATCTCGAAACACGGAGGCCTTAAGTGATTTTTCTCGAAGCACAATCGGCCGTATTTCGATAACGTTCGCTTCCTCCTCTCGATCGCTAACTGTAAGTTTCATCGTTTATGTACGTAGAGACGGGGGTGGGGTGAAATTGAAACGATCGAATCGAGCTAATTTGTTCGAGTGGGATCGTATAGTTCGTCACGAAGTTATTTATTTAATTGCGAGTGATTGATCTCTTGGTTTAAAAAATACGTATTCTTCCCTCTTTTTTTCATTCGTTTATCGATTCCTCGTTGTTATTTTCTACGATTCTTTTTATTGCACGAGAAGAGGAGAAAATGGAGCGGAATTGTGACACATAGGAAATCCCCCGTGATACACAACGATTGTGTTCTTCGTTCATATCCTACCCATTACTTCCTACGATTGTTGCCGGAATTTTCGCACGATTATCCGCGCAAGGAAAACGAGAAAAACTCGCTGGCAATGGACTAATTGCAATATTGCGTAAGGTAATCGGTACACGGTTGCCCGATCACGTTCCATTTTCTATAAATCGAATATAAACCGTCTCGAAAATATCATCCTGAGATACTCGAGGCAACATGTTCAAATCAAAAATTAACCCGATGGAACGAAAATTAAAAAGAAAAAGGAAAAAAGAAAGGAGTTTTTTCTGGCAGCCGTCAAAATCTTTCGATTCCATTTGCGATCGACACTTGTGTGTCGCCATCACTTTCACCTCGTTTCTCCTCGAATACGTGGACCGATCCACGCGCCTCGTTCCACGAAACATCATCGAAACGACGAGAGAAGGAGTAGTAACTCTCTGGTAACTCTGGCCAGCTATGGAACCCGATCAACCCACATCTTCGACTCTTCGCGCTCATCGATCCCACTATGGAGGAAATCGATTTCTGCCCACCGTACGAGTTTATTATTAGTCGCACGCGACCTTGGCTCGAGGAGGAGGAGGAGGACCTCCCCCAGATCGCCATCGTCGTCACGTACTCGATCCACGATTCTACGAAAGTGTCGCCCCGACGCTGCTCGTGCACGACTCCTTTGCCCGCTCGCGCGGCGATAATGTATCCAGGCACCGGGGTCCGGATCATTCGTCTTCGACCTTCGCGGTGATGATCTCGGGTGTACCAGTTTCATCTTCTTCGTCCCTCCTCCTCCTCCTCCTCCTTCTTTTTCTCCTCTCTTTCTCGCGTTCGTTTCGTCTCGAGGGGGAGAAGAAACTGTCGCTTAACGAGCGCGACCGAGGTACGATCGTTAATCGTCCGGCATTCGCGTATACGCGAAAGCGATGGAGGCCGTGAAGAATGAAACCTCGGTGGATCCTCCAATCCGCTATCTCGGCCAATCATCGGGATGCGAGGCATCGCGGCGTTGGCCGAGCGTGACGGCCATACG
>NW_006263581.1:35852-37451 GCF_000469605.1 Apis dorsata
GATTAATAACGTCCAACCCCTCCCCTCTCGCTCCTCGACAACCCTTATCGCGAACAATCCACCTTCCACTTTTATAGAGGAATATATAGATCGTATCCTTGAATAGGAGCAAATAGGAGAATCGAATTTGACATCGATATTCTCTTCTTTTCTTTTTTCTTTTTTTCCGTAGATTTTAAAGAGATTGGATGTAGCCTTTTTCTAGTATTCTCCCCCCTCCTCCCTCGATTCTTTAACGGTAGATCGTCGAAGGAATCGAGGGAACCGATATTAAACCACGCGTCGCCTGGTTTCAATGGAACATCGAAATGAAACTTTTCGTCCTTCTCCTCCTCGATTGGGAGCTCGAGTCGATAAGGATTCGTTCATTCTGGGGAGGGCGAGACGAGAGGAAGCCATAGAATTAGAAATAATTTTCCCATCGATACGNTATCTCGGCAGAGGGGGAGGATATTATTATTATTATTATCATTATTATTACGGAATGGTTCGAGGATTATGGGTATGTCGGCTTAAACTTAATTAACCATAGGCCATGGTTACTACAGCTTTGGAGCAACCCTCTCTGGAGATGGAAGTAAGAAAGGAGGGGCATTCGTATTATCGATGACCGGGTTCAGATTGTCGAAACGAGGCGCGACCCGCGTTCGTTTCGTGGGTGTCCTCCACGGTTGCAGCCGATTATCATCGTTCCAAGGCGGACGACAGTCGGACAGGTTTTGGTCTGTCGTCGCGTGAACCTGTCCCCGATCAAGGTGGGCTTCGATGAAGGAGGAGGAGGAGACACGATTCAAGGAAGATCCTATCTGGATCCTCTTACACGGGGTAAGACACAACAACCACGCCATCGAACGTTGGGTGGCTTTGTTGTTGGGTCGTGGTTCGCAAGCTCGTATCCGGTTCACCCGTCGCCGACGTTATTTCGCCTTTATTCTCCCTCGAGAAGTCGATCTTCGCAGGTCGGCCGCTTCGAGAGAGAGAGAGAGAGAGAGAGAGTAAGCTTTATGCACGTGTAACGTGGTGTGGCTAGGTTCGTAAAAAAAGGGCGAGGGGACGCGAGGGTGGTCCCCTGCACCTGGACCACGGGGACACCGCGGAGCTGTGCACGAGCCGGCTATGCTTCTCCCTTTACAGTTCACCAACACCTCCGGCTGCGAATACACCGACGGGCATTATTCCGATCGTGCTCGCTCTATCTTCTCTGACGCCCCTTATTCCGTCCAGCACACACCCCAACGAATTCCTCGCGAGGCTTTCTCGAAAATCCGGAGAGAAAGATCCCGAATTCCAATATCTAAATCCATAATAAATTTCAATCTAATCGTTACGTTCTTTCTTCTTTCTTTTTTTTTTTTTTTTTTCTCATAGAAGGGAGGCCGATAAACGAGGAGGGGACCGTTTCGTCCCCCTCTCCCGCAATAGCGGATTCCCTTTTATTCGACCGCGGCCATAAAAAATATTTATACATCTTATGAAACTACAAGTAGGAATATCCGTCGTACCAGCCGGATGCACGAATATTGATCATCACAACCGCTCCGCCGGATTCTATTTATAGAGGGCCACCGGAACAAGGCCGGTTCCCGTTCCAGTAGGCCG
>NW_006263581.1:37650-41411 GCF_000469605.1 Apis dorsata
TGCGCGGCGTCGTTCCGATCTCTTCTCGTTTTCTTTTCGCGCCGTTGACGACATTGGCGGCGAGTCGTTCGTTTTACAGAGGTGAGGGCCGTGATTGAAAATTATTCCAACGCGTGTATGCATACATATATATATATATATATATACGCCGGATGCGCGTATATTAATCACACGGGCCGGCCCCGTCGTGCCTTTCAACGAGGGGAGAGCGTTCAACACCTGGACCACGGGCGGAGGACAATGGCGAGAGAGAGCGTGGTTCTGGCTCGTGCTCGAGCCAGCGCTCTCTTCTTCTTCCTTCCCCTTTGTGGCGAGCCGACCGGTACCCACGCACCCACCTAAAACGCGTTTATCGCGTTGGTTAAACTTCATTTTCCGACCCCTCTCCGTGTGTGTGCGTTTCTTCTTCTCCCCCCGCTCGAATCTCTCTTCCGTTTCGCAGAATCTATTTGCCAACCATTTATAATATAACGACGAGGAGGGAGGAGGGATTCGTTACGACAGGCGGTCGATTCGACGCGAATCCTTGTAAGGATTCCGAGGCGAATGCCGTAATGATCGTTGCTCGACATGCGAAACGCCGCCATGTTCGGCGACGTTCCACTTCGATCCCGAACTTACGCGTTAAGTACGGGAGAAAAGAAAGAGGAGGAGGAGGAAGACGATGGCAAAACTCGACCAGTCGCCTTCGAGATTCCGCGAAATCTCGTGCACGTTCGTCGTAGGCCCGGTTCCACTCGTGGTGGATCGTTCTCCACGCTTCCTTGTACCGGTTTCCTAGTCGGGATGTCGCGTCGCCGATCTGAAAACCTGGTACAAGAAGGGGCCCATCGTGGCCATCGTGACTCGGTGAGGGATCGGTCGGCCAACGTTGCCAGGCTCTCTCTCTCTCTCTCTCTCTCTTCCTCTCGACGACACAGGTGTACTCGCGCAGCCTGTTTCCAGGGAGGAGGACCGGGGATCACCGTCTTTCTTTCGCTGCTCCTTTCCTTGCCCCCGCCACCCCAGTCATTAAGGTTCCTTCACCCCGACCTTATGGGGAATCACGAGGAGACGGAGGTGATGGATCAACTTCCCCGTCATTTCCTGATTCGTTCCTCTGTACAGTCCATACCGATACTCATTTCACGGATCGTATTGGCTTGGAACACGGTAACGTCGGTGACGACGTCGGTAACCATCGCGTTGATAGGGATGCTATTGGATATTTACGATCGTTGCAGCGAAATTCTATTTATTCAAATCTGTCGGGGGGGATCCGTACGACACGGGATTCCGTTAACTTTCTTCGTTAACTATGATTTTACGCTAATTAAAATTTAATTTCAATATCGGATAGTGGAAAATTGAGAATGTGAGGTGAAAAACAAAGGAACGTCGGAATAGCTTTCGCCAAGAATGCTTCCATATGTTTGCATATAAATATTTCGCATACTTCTCCAATAATTCGAAAACATTGGCAGAAACGTTATTGTTATATAACGCATAGAGAGAGAGAGAGAGAGAGAGAACGATCCGCTCGTGCGCACAGTTGGAGGACGAATTCTTGCAATCTCGATATTAGCTCGCCCAGTTAATCCGGATCGACTCGTGACGAATGGTGCGCAGAAGTAGACCCGGCCAAGTGGTTCCCACGCCGAAGACAGGATCGCGACAGAGTGGAGACGCCGCGTGCGGGATGCAGCGTACGGGATGTCTTGTTTACCCTCAACATTGTCTCGCTAAGTGGGACGGGCGCCTTGAACTTGAAGGTTGAACCGCGGCAGCGAGTCGCCTCGGCGACGAAACGCGCCCAAAGCAAACTTCACGGTATATTTCAGGCTTTCCACGTAAACGGAGGGCAAACATGGCGGGGCGATGGATCGACTCGGAGGCTTTCCCGACGTGCAAACACTCGCAGTACCCGACTGGAACCCGAGTACCCCTCCCCCTCCCTCGATACTCCATTATCATTCTAATTATTCCCTGTTTGGATACGCGATGCCTCGATATTCGCGTCGAGTCCTGGCCTCGCCGCTGGATATACGCGAGCCCCTCTAATTAGAGAGCGAGGCACGACCGCCGGCCAGCGAATCGAGGGGGAAACGGCATTTTGAAACAGCGTCGAGGGGGCAGGATTCGATGCTAATGTCGGACCTCCGCTCTGTAATCTCGAAAAAAGGACCTCTCCTCGTCGCTTTTCCATCGATATCCTCTACTTTCGAGGGGATATCGGAAACGTTCCTCCCGTGAAAACGGAGGAGGATGATCGTCCTTCGATCTCTCTCTTCGAGAAAGAAAAACGTTTACGCGAGTCTCTAATTAATTTGGAACGTTGCGTTAAGCGATGGAAGTCGAGTTTTTCCGCGTTGCAGATATTCTCAATTATTCCCGCCTCGACATTCGTGTGAAACGCGTCGAGAGACCCTTCAACGGCTTCTTCTGTTACCCTGCGCGAGGAACGACCAATCGACGTTCCAGAATCTCTCTCTCTCTCTCTCTTTATACCTCTCTCTATAACCCGAGAACTCGAGGCTCGTCATCCTCTTCGCGAGCCTCCAACGTAAATCTTGGTGAAGAAAGAGAACGAGAGAAAGAGAGGATACGAATCGCAACGAATCTAAGAGCCGAGAAGATACGGAGAAACGATCCTCGAGTTTGCTTTGGAACGAAGTAGCATGTCACGGGGAAAGATTGCTTCTGATCGTTACCTCGGCCATGCTCGCACGCTCGTCCCATTAAAGCCCGTTTTCATACCGTGGAGAAAGAAATATCTCGTTCCGCTTTGCTAGCCCCTCGATGGAATAAGAAAAAAGAATTGATCGGAGGTGCGCGAGGTGTCAATAAAACTCCCTTCACTTTTTCGCTCGCCTCGATTCTGTACAATCTCTTCCGCGTATATTAAATCATCGCTCGAATCCACTTATTCGATCGTCCATCGTTTCGATCGTTTCCAACGATATCTCGTGATCGAGAGCAGAATTAATCCTCGCGATACAATTTCCCTACGAATAACCGTAACGTATCGGCCGTCGACGCAAAACGAAGAGACGCCGCGATAGAGAAAAGCGGGCGTCAGAATGGCATTCCAACATCGCTCTCCATCTCGCCGTTTCTCCGCGAAAGCGTCGCGAGATGGATCAGCGGCATCTTAAGGGGCGAGAAACGCGGATACCGCTAGTTTGCATAATAATTAATCACCGCCGCTGCTCGTAACGGACAATTTCCGCCGCTCCCTCGATCGCAACTGGCCGCATCTGCTAATAATGGCGGCGAGGAACAGGAGATAACGGGAGAAGAAGAACGCGTTTCTCTCCTCTCCGGTGAGATATCTGTTATTCGGCCCGTCCATCGATCGAAGGATCAATAGCCGCTTCGTCGTTGGCTCGATCACCTCGTACGACGTTTAAACCTTGAAAGAATCCGTAACCGAGATGCTCGTTGGGAGGAGAATGACATCGAGAGAAACGAGAGATTCGATCCCCTGCAATTCCTGGGAGAACGTTTTTCACGCTCTCGTTTTTCATAGAGAACAACGATCCTCTTCCTCTCCCTCGTGAAACTTATCACGAGGGTGAAAAATTGGGAGCCGCGGTATCCCAGGTAAAAACTGGTATAGGGGTATTATTATACCCTCCCACGAGAGCCGTCGTCTGTCAATCGATTTCCTCGAAATCGAGCCGGATCCATTATAGGAGAGGGCACAAAACCGCGTGGCGGCAAAAAATTTTAATCGAGAAGCACGCGGACGATGCGATCCGCGAGCCGATCCCTTAAATCAC
>NW_006263581.1:41610-41935 GCF_000469605.1 Apis dorsata
ACCATTATCGGCGAAACACGTCCTGAATTATGCACAACAGATCCGCTCGAGGAGATCCGTCCTCGTTAAGTAGGTAGGGCGAGTAGGTAATTGATGACCTTTAATGGGCCGAAGATTACAGCGTTGGTCGCGTTTTAATTACCGCGCGTCCCGTTATTAGGCGATCGATCGAAATCCCCTTCGACGTCTCGTCCAAGTGGGGAGAAGGGTGGGGGGCGTAAAGCGAAAAGAATCCTCTGCTTCTCGATTTCGAGTCGATATTCGTCTACTTGCCCCTACGGAAAGAAGATGTCTTTATTGTTGCAAAGATGGCGGAGGGAAGAGA
>NW_006263581.1:42726-46720 GCF_000469605.1 Apis dorsata
GATGGGGAGGATGGAGAGAGGCATCTCGCATGGGAACGCGAAAGAGGACGGTGGAAAAAAGGCTCTCGTCAAACAAAGAAGGGATCCCTCCTTCTCGCTTTTATCGCGGCTTCTAAATTCCCTCTTTCCTCCCTAGCACACCACCGGTGGTGGTGGTGGAGGAAGAAAGAAAGGTGTTTGGAATTTTGATGGTAGATAGGTATGCACGAGGCAGGAGGATGGAGAGAACGTATACGAGTAAAAAGGGAAGTCGCAGGTGGATTGATATTTATGTCTATCTTTCTTATCTATCTCCGCATTATCGTGGATAATCGCGCAGATAAGATAATCCCGCGTTGATGACGCGTAACGCGATACGCAAAGTAGAGAGGCGAAACGATCTTATGCAACTCTGAAACTTTGAATAAATTTACTTTCCACGCGAAACTTTGAACGAGTCCCTTTCAATTTTTCTTTTCTTCTTTTTTCTTTTCTTCTAATTTTCGAGGCATTGAAATTCTTCGTGCTTTTTCCACCACCTTGTACACGAAACTTTATATACATATATATACGTACTGACAAAGAAGTTGAAGGACTCGTCGAACGCGAGGATGGGGTGGGCGACGACAAACGCGACGAAGAAGAGGAAGCTGACTCAAAAGGGGCCTCGTCGATAACGAGGCAAAAAAGACCCGAGGCAAAAAAAGAGGAAGGAACACCTCGTTCGAGGTGTTAACGGATTGTACAAACGCCGGGGTGGTGAAAAAAAAGAGAGAGAGAAAAAAAGAAGAAACAGGAAGCCTTTGCCGAAAGAGCGAGGAAACGGGAAGAGGGGGAGCGGAGTCGAGAGTGAAATTAGATAAGGAGCGACTTCCGCTGTAAAGAAGAGGAAGAAGAAAGAAAAGGGAGGGAAGGGAAAGAAGTGAAAAGAAACGGGCTGCGAACGGAAAGAGAAAATAACACACGAATGAATATCGCGTGGTAAACGGAAATTGTTTCACTTCGTCCCGAAGTGAATTTTACCACGGTGCGCTGGAACGCGGGGAGGAAGACGGGGAGGATGGACAAGCGTGGAGGATGGGATTCCTACCTTTTATTACCTTTTTCCAGTCGCGTAAAGACAGATGTAGCGAGGATGCGAAGAATGCGAGAGAACTTACGGCCAACTTGTACATATGCGTATATATAATAATATCAACTTAATTGTACGCTCGTCCAACGATAAAACTTTCCGCTCCTCGCGGTGTTACGCCGTCTTGCCGCTTTATTTTCCCTCCTCTCTTTCTCTCTTCAAGCGAGAAGTCCGTGCATGAATATTCAATCGAATCTTGGGAGAAGTGGAAATAACTCCCCTTTTCACTTCGATCTCCTTTGCCCTCGAACAGGGATATCGACTCTCTTCGTTTTATTTTTCGTAGAATCGAAACAATTTATCAATTTACTCTTCTCGCTATTCTCTCTCTCTCGAAAGAGTCTCTTTCCCCATTACGTTGAAATTCCTCGCCAATTTCTCCATAATCTTCGACCCCCTCCTCTCTCCTCTGACGTATTCATCCCCCTTCCGATACGAGCGAGCGAGCATATAAACCGAAACAATTTCCCTTTCGTTTAACGAAAATGAATCTCCTACCTCTCCTCCCATAACAACGCGCCCATTTTAGCACGAGGCAAACGCGTACGCGCCGGCAAATTGCTCAAATTTAATAATCACAGTGATGAATGTACCGAGTGCCGTGGTTTAAATAATAACAGCAAGATTACGGTAACGAAGAGGAGCGCAAGGTTGGCATGCAGTCTCCTCGCCGAGAGACGTTCTCCCTTCTCCGTGAGGACGGCAAGGGAGAGAGAGAGAGAGAGATGGATGGCTGCGGGCCCCGATCCGATCTTTCGACGAGATATTATAATACCAGGGGAATCGCCGGCATCTCGCGGTAATACTCGTTATTACATGCTGCTGAGCGATCCAACGATCGATCGACACGGAGGGGACGTTTCAATCGCGACGCGGCACACAGGGATGGGCAAGATAAATGGAGGGGGATCGTGCGATGCCCGATCTCCTCGGCAGACTCTCTTACGACGCCCTCCAAACGGTTTCGAAAAATCCGATGATTTTTATTCGAGGCTTAGGTGTATCTTTCCCCTATGGAATCAATTTTTGTTAATCTCGTTCGAATTCCACCGATCAGACGCGAAAAGATCGGAAATAATCGAACGATCCGAAGTGAAGTTGCAAGGACGAGATTCGAGAGAAACGCGGAAGAGAAAAGCGGCGGTGGATGAAAGGATGAAAATGAGAAGATAATAAATTTCTGGCCGAATGCGGAGGAGGGAGATAGGCAAAGGGGGAAAAAGTCGAAGGGAGGGGGAGAAAAAAGAGAGAGAAAAGATGGGAGGAAGAAGCAGAACCGGTCGATCGGGCGACGATGGGGCGAATTCCTAAGAATCAGCGAGTGAGACGCGGACGAGCCAAATATGGGCGAGGCGAGGGTAGCTCGTAGGAAGGAACGTGCGTTCCATCGTTCTAGCCGTTCGGATTCGCCAGTGAAGACGAGGAGTCGGCCGAGCATCCTCGACCCCGCGTAATTCTAGCTCAGGTAGATCTATAAATAGAGAGGCCGTGTACATGACGCCACGACCTGTTGCTCGAGCACCCTCGAGTAATCGAACCCCGTTGTTGCCTGAGAGAGGTTGCTTCCATCGTTCTTCGTCTCCTGGCCGAAAGCTGTCAGCTTCGTCCCGCCTGCGTATTCCAAAATTGGATCGAATTGGAGTAATGAATTAATTAGCATTCAGGGTTATGGAATTCTTCTCGTTCCATCCATCGTTGAACAGAGAAGGACACTTGAGAGGGATACTTGCGTGACACGGCGCTCCTTTCGAGTCGAGATCGAGTCGGGCCGACGATGGCGTAACGAGCCACTCGCCGTCAACCTGTCGAGAGGCTTTAGGAGAGGACCAGTCCGCCACCGTTCCGATACCAAACACGCGGAAGCTGATGCTACGGGGGCGTTTCGAGGATTTTCGAGGAACACTGTTCTCCGAATATTTTCACGACGTGAAAACTCTTATATATTTCTCCTCTTATATAATTAATAACGGGGAAGGCGTTTTGGAGTTGGAGTCTGGACACTGCTAATGATCCATGCGGTGTACCTGGCGCGATTTGCATACCGTCATTTGCAAGGTTGGGTCGGGTTGGAGCGTCCCACCTTCGCGCGGTGATCCCTGATCTTTGAACCCGTTTGCGCCCATAAACCGAAACGTGCAGATCACGACGCAGCCGCTTTTGCATTCGGTCTCCAACCCCTCTCTCTCTCTGTCCGTTTCTCTCTCGGTCACCGTCTCGACCAAGGATTCTTGTATCAGATACCGCGGCAAGTCTCGTTCCTTGCTTCTCTCTTTAGGCCGGAGTCCGGTATCCGGTGGTAAAATTACTTTTTATTGGGGGAGAAGAAGGGGGAGGAGGAGAGCGTATAGCGGTTTTCTTTTTAATCTTCGTTTAAGATGCACGAACGATACATCTGAAAAATGAAATATTTTTCGTTCGAGGATAACTCGTTATTTTATCCGTTTTTTTTTCTTCTTCTTCTTCTTCTTCTTCTTCTTTCCTCAGACGTCGTAGAAAATATTATAAACGCGATACACAAAGTTATCGAGTTTGTCGTATTTTTAGACGCAATCACCATTTATCAAAAGGAATAATAATAAGTTGGGAACGAGGTTCGATTAATGGGCGAAGCGAACAGGTTCCCAAGGACACGTTGTATCCTTAAGCAGGACATCCAGTTAACCGCCGGGTCAGGATTCGAGATAACCGAGCGAGCAAGCCTGTCAATTATCGAGCATTCGGTCGTCGTCGAAACCTCCTTGTCGTCCCTCCAAGATGAAGGATCAGCCTGCCTTTTAGGAGAGGCGGACAGGCCCGTTAGTCATTGCTCGATCGGCACGATGCTCATTCAGGGTATTACCATGTCGGAAGTGAGAGAGAGAGAGAGAGAGAGAGAGAGCCTCT
>NW_006263581.1:46897-50866 GCF_000469605.1 Apis dorsata
TCGACCATCGCTTTTCTACGAAATACCACCGTTATTCGCGTGGTTGGCCTATTCTCAGCACGCGCGCCGATCGATAAATTTCCACCGTACGTAAGAAAAAGGAAAAGGAAAGAGGAATTTCCCTTCTCGTAAACTTCCTCCTTTCGAATCCATTGGGAATGTTCCAATTAGTAGGTAGCGACGAGCATGCAACGTTTTATCGCGCGTTCCTTCTCCAAGCGCTGACTAGCTTTCGATGCCACGCACACCATTTGCATAAAACGCGCAACCTTTAAAAAATTAGCCTTGTATTTCGTCGTGATTTTCAAATTTCAAATTTCCCGCCTCTCGTTCACTATTACACTTTCGAAGGAAGGAGGAAAACTCATCAATCCATTGTAAAATTTCATTTCTGTTTGGAACAAAGATATCTCGTGTAAATATGGTACAACGTATTACGTTATTGGGTCGAAGGCTGTTGTTAACAGCCGGTAGATTCGATAGGCGATCGGTCGTTAGGAGGATCGAGGAATTGGTGGTGGATTCTGGTGGAAAGCGGCGCGGATGCAGCGAGGAGCGCATGATCTCGATCTCACGGCCCGTAACGTCGGGAATCGTGCGCCAGGGCCAGGCTTTAGCTAATCACGGTACACGGTCGAGTACGAACGGCTAACCGGGACACGGTGGAAACTTCGCCCACGGTTGTTCGCCGGGCCGGAGGGGATACGAAGGAACAGTCTGTTCCCAGGTGAAGGTAATCATATTCCGCGTTCCACGGTAATGGTGAACGAACACAGCCTCCGGCCGCTAACGGAACCTCTGCCACCCCATTTCGCTGTGTGGCGGGCCTGTGGGTGCATCTACCTGCACCTTGTACTCAGGCCAAACTTCTCTCGCCGACGCAATTATCGCGCCAACAGCTGTTATCCCATGGATCGAGGAGGGAGAGAGAGAGAGAGAGATTCAGAGAGATCGTTATCGGCCTCTTGTTTCCAACTGCGGTTTCCAACTGTCTCTCTCCCTCTCTCGATCCTCTAATAAATTTCCTCGGTTAGCCTCTTTATCCACGCTGAACTTCATCTTCATTTTTAATAGAAGTAGAAGGGTAGAAAGGTTCTTTTTCTTTTCTTTTTTTTTTTTTTTTAAGAGATTAGATTTGTACGCGATTGAATAATTGAATATTTTTTGGGGAGAGGAAAAAAATGTTAAAAAGCGTGGTTGCAAAACATGGACGTTCGGTCACGACTCTTGAATCTTAAAAGGTAGTTGCAACATCACTTTTTTAAAAAATCCTCGCGCACGTTCGATGAATTTTTGATCCGTGCAACGCATCAAATTTTTGTCAAGTTGATGCGGTCGATTAAAATAGATGCCACATGACCTCAATTAAAACTTGTCGGCAAATCGATCCAAGAAATAATCCGTATTTCAAGAATTGTCAACAATTTCTTTTTTCTATTCAGTTCAATTATTTCAATCGTTTGAAAAGAAATATTCCAAAAATTGTCGAATCCTTTATCTTTCTACTTCGAACTTAATCGAGAATTAGACTCTATTCACTTTTTCCAATTCTCTTCAATCAAAAAATCTATATTTCAAAAATTCTCAACAATTTCTTTTTTTTATTCAGTTCAATTGTTGAAAAAGAAATATTCCAAGATCGTCAACGAATCTTTTATCTTTCCATTTCGAACTTAATCGAGAATTAGACTCTATTCACTTTCAATTCTTTTCAAGAAATAATTTATATTTCAAAAATTGTCAACAATCAAAGGAATTTAATTCCTTTTCCTATCGAATTCAATTATTTCAATCGTCAAAGAAGAAATATTCCAAAGATCAACTTATCTTTTACCTTTCCGTCGAATTTAATCAAAGAATCTCTCAACTCTATTCAATCCTGTTCGAAAAACAACAATAACTCGGAAGATTAGCAACGATCCACGCTTACAAATCCATGCTTACTTTTCCCATCGACGGCTATCACTTTCTCGCCCATCAAACGTCGTTATTACCAGGCGCTCGTATCCGTATCGGTATTCGTGAAATCGCGGACGCTTTCGGTTGCGGCACGGCCGTATCGAGAGCGCAAGTGAAATTAGTCGCGGTTCGACGAGTGGCAGCCACCATGAACCGGGTCCTGGAAAGTAAATCGCGGACTCGCGACGAATCAGGTTGAATCGACGACGCGAAACGAAAGGGAAACGGAACATGAAAGAAGGATGAAAAAAAGAGAGAAGGAAGGAACCCGCTTCGTTCACCCGGTTGCCTCTTATCTTACCGTGGAACGTGCGGCTCGTTCGCATTTTCATTCACCTCGTGTCACCGCGCGTGGGCGTGCCGTTCCTAGCCTGTCATCGTAACGCCGTTGGCAACGTCTGTGTCAACGGATGGGACACGATCGTCTTTGGGAACACAATCGTTCCTGGCTAACAGGATAATAGGACAATGGATTCGTTGAATTTGGGGAAGGAAACAGGCGGGGGAGCAGGGAACTAGGCGGCCTTATTAATTACGAAATTTCGATAGGACGTGACTCAAGTCGCGGCCGTGGTCAAAGGATACCTGTTCCGCGGCCGGGACAACCGATATTAATGAAAATATTTGTATGATCGTTGCTCTCGCTCCGTCGTTTCAATGGAAAAATTTAATGAAGGAATCTGTATGGAACGCCTCTATTCTCGAATCGTGGAATATCGACACGTTTACTTGTATTCTATTATCGTATCGAAAGTCGTGGATCATCCGGCGGGAGGGAAACGTTTGAGTTTTTTTCGTGAATGGGGCGAGATTCTTTTGAGAATGCCGATCAATTATCAAGACGGGAATGATTTAATCAAAATTTTATTCCGATTCCATTACTTGTGAATATCTTCTTGTTTTCGCTTTCTTCGAATGCGAACAGTAGAGATGAAAATCGTCATTCGTTTCTCAGCGTAGTACAAGTGGAATAGTCTGTAGTTATTCGCCGTCGAATTCTTGGCCGGCAAGGGATCGAGGCGGTGGTCGATGCATACCCCATTCACCGAATTCCTCGGCTCAATGGGCCGTATCCTGAATACGCAATGACACGCCGCTTTTACCGGCTCGGAAGAAGAACCGGGATTTTCGCTCTGCGCTCGAACGATCCCTCGCCGCTGTTCGATTGCGTAGGAGGGAGAGGGAGATAAATAAAAGAGGAGGAAAAAAAACGGTGGAAGAAATCCATCCATCCGAGGATCGCCAGGATTCATTACGATAGTTCCAAGATGTAATTTACAGCGTCGTTAACGAGCAGGCGCGAGCTTAGGTGTCGCGCGTTCCATCCTTCGCCTCTTCTCTCCTCTCTCTCTCTCACTCTCTCTCTTTTTCTCTCTCCGTTCCCTCAATGTTCGATCAACAATGAAATGCCACAGCGAAGGGAAGGAAGTACGGAGAACGACGAGAAAAGATGAAGTCGACGGGTAAAAGAGAAACTACCCACGCTCTTTTATCTCGATGGTCCTTTGTATTAAGCCGCTGTCGCAACTGGTATGCTTCACCAAAGTCCACTCTTCTCTTCCTGTCGATTCTCCTTTTTCTAACCTCCCCTCCCTCCTTTCCCATCTTTTTCACCCTCTTAATCCTGCCAACAATTCCTAACACGCGTGATTCCTTCTCCTTATCATACATATCTACATATATATATATATGTATATATTCCTCGACTCCTGTGGAATATGCATTTGACCATTTCCAAATTTAAATTTATAAATTTATAATTAAGAAATAATTAAGATAATTTTTCTTTTCCTCCGATCTTCCGAATAATATAATATAATCTCGAAACGAATCTGAATGACTTTCCGTCATCCTTGAACCCGCCCTTGAATTTCGAATTGAATTCCTGCACGTCCCTCATCGCGAACAGACAGCCGGAAATCACGCGAATCCGGACACGCATTCCCACGCGCCCGCGGCTCGTAAATTCACGCGGCTCGCACACCCACCCCCCAAGAGAAGGGGTCCTCT
>NW_006263581.1:50926-59982 GCF_000469605.1 Apis dorsata
GTGCGCGTCTCTCACGCGCGTGCCGTGACGCACAATGTCGTGGCGCGAGCCGTGTCGTCCGATTTTCACGTCTCCTCGCCGACGCCTAAATATACGCGCACGCTTGTTCATCCCCCTGATCCGCGAGAACGTAACGCCGATCAAAGTGCGGAGGTATGCGACATTGGCTCGTCTCCAGCCACGTCTTCCAGTGCTGTCAGTGTCAGCACTGTGACAGTTACTAGCTAGAATGCCACGTGACAGGATAAATACCGGGGATTAACGTGGAGGAGGGGAGGGGAGAACGGGCAGGAATGGGTTATTATTACACGAGTTCGAGTTGGAGTGAGAAAGGGATGAGATGGAAAAGAAGGAAAGGAAGGAAAAAATGGGATTTAATTTAAATTCGATTTTTGGAACGAGTACGATTCTTTTCTTTTTTTGATTTCAGGAAACGGAAGAAGAGTGCCGACATGTCGGCCTTGAACGCCGGGCCCTGTCGACCCGGGATTATACTCTGTCTGGCGGCCGTTCTACTGGCATCGCAGTCCGATTCTGGTAAGTTTTTCCAGCGAATCCGTTAACAAAGCTGCCACGTCCACAAAAGGTTCCACCAGTTCGTTCCACCTAGAGTTTTATCCTCGTCCTCCGCGTATACATACACATGCTCGACGTGTCGAAACGTAACTCATTTGACGGCGTACAAGTGTACGTGAGACGGCATGAAAAGGAAGTCCCGACGAGGAAGAACGACGCTGCCTTCTTTCTCTTCCCCTCCCTCTCTCTCTCTCTCTCTCTCTCTTCCTCTCCTTTCTAAAAAAATCCTCATCCTTCGAGCGTTTGAAAAAGAAGGATGTATAAATTGCTCGCGAGAGAGGTCAATGCTTTTAAGATTAAAAGTTTGCGTTTAAAAATCTCGTACGATAAATGTATATACATATATATATACGGTTTATAAATAGCGTATCGACACCTTCGTTCTATTACCACGTATTTGATACGTGATACGTATGTTGATAAGTGCGATGGTATTAGAACGAAGGTATCGATGATAATAGCAACGATTTAAAGGCAATGAAATATCGATCGATCCGTACGTATTATATAATCGAGAAATAAAAATTATAGATAGAAAAGAAAAATGCTATATCATCTTCGAAAAAACGAAGAAAAGAAAGTTCTGGAATGGAAGAATAGGAGCCTCGACGAATTCCCACGATCGAACCTCGCCTTCGTATAAATATATATACGAAAGAATTAATTCCTGGCCGATGATCTGGCCCCATCGAATCCCTCCTTAATCTTCTTTCTTTCTTTCTTTTTTTTCGAAACGTCTGCCGTGACTAAAGCCAGCCAACGGCCAACGTCTGAATGGCCAACCAAGCCAGGACGTCGAACCTATCCCCGTCCTTCCCTCGCATTCCCTCGCCGAGGAATAATCTTACCTCATAATGCTCACCTCTGGCATCGTCGAGCAGACGTCGAGAGGTGGCCAGGGTGCTTTCCCATGGACCTATGGGACGCGCGCGCACACCATATTCGTTCCTCGATCCAGGATCGTCTTCTCCATCGCGGGTGAGCCACCGTCGCTCTCTCTCTCTCTCTCTCTCTCTCATTCTCTTTGTCTCTCTCTGTCTGTTCGAGGCATCGCATAGATCTCTTCCGTTTACGTCGAGCCGGTTTCGCGTTACGTGTAGCACACGAGACCTATTCCCGTGCTCGGACGATCGATGGAACGTGGTCGATCGACAGATCCGATCGGGGACCGATTAGTCATCTCCGCTCCCCCGTGGCAACGTACAACGTTGGAAATCGCGTTCGAAAACACCTGGGGGGAGGCCACTTTCACCTGCAACGGGGTGATCACGCAACGAACAGCGAGGTCAAGTTCGTGGGAGATCGATCGTGCGTAGGATCGACGTAGATGGCTCTAGTTTTGGATTATCGACGGTTTCGGATGATGATCTTCTTCGCTTCGCTTGAAGGAGAAGGGGAGGTGGACAAGTACTAGGAAGGAAACTATTCGAGGGGGAGTTTGACGATTAATAAAACTGAGTTGAGCTTAACGTTGGATCCACGTTCCTTTTCCACGTCTCGGTTGAATGGGCTCGGATTAATGGATGCAATTTATTTCGCTTCATCGTCTCCCCGCGGTTGGTCGCAGTTGGAAATAAAGGCGAAAGCGCAGGCTTAAACCGCCGCCTCTAAGAATACGAATTCTTATTCCTTCGTTTCTCCCTTCTTTAACACCGACGATTTTAGTTCCGCAACTCAACCCTGACGAAACCCATCGAGACGAGAAATTAACATTTCCCGGGAATTTATTTCTCTTACTTCAATATACACCCATATCGAATTCGCTTAATAATTCGAAAGTTACATTACCTTTCCGTTTATTCATTTCGCTCTCCTTAATTTTAATATTATCCCCAAATTACCATTATTTATCTATCGATTTTTCGATCCGAAAAGAAGATCTTTAAATTAAAAAATATATATATATCTCAACTAAATTATCGAATCGAAAAAATCTTCCTCTACGTGAAGATTTCCATTGCGATTCATCGAAATCTGTTCTCGTTTTCGAGAAGAAAAAAAGAAAGAAAGAAAGAAAAATCGGCTTCCTGGATCTCAGTCATCCTCCCGTTCATGATCCATCAACGCCAGGGAGGGCAGAAATCGATCCTGTTTCCCGACGCGACCGACGCTCGGCCAACCATCGGGAATCATTCTCGGAACAGCGTGTTACCTCGAACGAAGCGACGTGCAAAAACGTTCGCATCGTCAATGAGAACTCATTAGAGATGCAACGTTTTTGCCTTGCCCCCGCCTTCTCCTCCACCCCGCCGACAATTGGCTGCTTCGACGAACACCAGGTGTGGACAAATGGTCGTGAAAGAACGATCGAGAATTCCGCGCGAGGTACGCGCGCCTCTTCCTTTTCCTCCTCCTTTTTTCAAGACTGGATCACTGGGTGATCCTGTCCCTCGCGCGCCTATCCTTCACGTTTTTTCCCCCTCCCTTCCTTCTTTCGAACGGAGAAGGCAGCCTCTCCATCGATCCCCGTCCGGTTTTCTTCTCCATATTTCTCTTTCTCTCCTCGTGGTGGAGAAAAAAAAGAAAAGAAAAAGAGAAAGGAAGGAAAGCTGCTTCCCAATTTCGTTAACTCTTTTAATAATAAACCGTTTCCAATTACAATTCGACGACAATTTCGGAATTATCCTCGGCATCCTCGAGAGGAAACGATCCGATCTTTGGTCGAAATCAAGTTGGAGAGATCGTTTTTCTTTTCCCGTGGAGGGAAGAAGAAGAATCACGCAGTTTCCAGCGTGATTTCGTCATCGATCGAGCGAGGGGGACGACGCGTCGAAGAAGGAAGAGAGAGAGGAAAAAGTGGAGAGAAAAGCGATATCCGCGATGTCGTAACCCGGAGAACGAGATTTCGAAACGGTCGTGGAAACGATTTAAGAAAGAGGAGGAGGAGGAGGAGGAGAAAAATGCGTGTCGAGTCGGTACACAGCTGCACGGATAGCGGTTCCCGTACTTGGCTGCATCCACGTGATGCTGTGAATTCTGGTCAAACCTGTAGAGGCCTCGAAGAGACGGGTCCACGGATGTCACTGACCGCGTACCTCACCGTTGCCCACTTACGGTCCATATCGTCGCACCTGACCCTCCATCCGTTCCATATTTATGCCTCGATGCCGGCCAAAGTGTCGTTATCTTCGAGTATCGCTCGACAACAGTTGGTTGGGGACAACAGTTTCTTGGATTCTCTCCCCTCTCGGAGAGAGAGAGGACGAGTGTTTCCTCCTCGATGGAAGAGAGAAAAAAAAAAAAAAAAGAAAGAAATACCATGGAGATATCACGTTCGATTTATTCTCGTTATTTATTTTCGTCCCCTCGATTGTTTCTTCGTTAGAGGCGTTAGATCGTTGAGCAGCTGTGGATAATATTATAATAAGTTGTTGGATCTTTTTTCGAAGAGAGGAAGGAAGCGATAATGTAAATTTGAAGAACGAGTTTGAAAGATGGATTAACTGTTGAAAAATGCGTAATACTGCAAGGTAAATATATTAAAAATAATTTTTAATCGCGTCGCATAGTTAATCGCGTAAATAAGATTTTTCTTCGACATTTTACTATCGAGTTCATGTGTACTCGACATCAATATGCTTGCGCAAACATCCCATAGCAATAACTCGCCTGTTAACGATAACAAAATCGATTTTATAATCTCACATCACGGATCCTGGGCACGGATATCTTTAATTAAAACCCGAGTAATTTCAATGCTGGCGCCCTTCGCGGTGTACATTTGCCAAGTAAATAACGCGTCGCTATCAAACACGCTCGAGCAAACATATTCAGTTTATTTGCCTTTCGAAGGGTCTCGCCACCTGTTTGACCACGCTCCCCACTCCTTGTTATCGCGGTAATTAATTGCCTCGTGGATCTTTCTACCATTTCGAATCCTCTGAAACTCGAAAAGTTCGTCTCCTATCCCTTTAAACGTGTTCCTTCTTCTTTTCCTTTTTCTCTCTCTCTCTCCATCATCAAAATGAAAATTTTATCGAATCGATCGTTCAACGTGTCAATCTTTTCTCCACGATTGGACGTGGAGAGGTTGGTTGCCAACTTGTTCGAGATGAAGGGGAATTCGGACGCGTCGCTTAAAATTCGGGACGCGTAAAGGAGCGGCAAAGTAAACGTAGCGGTGAACCGTTCATTTAACGAAAGTACACGCACGTGCAACGCTCGTACAAACATCTCCGCATAATTAGCCGGTTTCCCTGACGCCTTGTTTCCCTTGTGGCACCATCGGAAAGGGGATGCTTACGCAACTCCTTTCGTCGAAGATTCGTCGTCGCCCCCCTCCGAGGGAAAGAAGAAGTCGAGCGAGGAGGCATCGATTGAATTTCCGCGTCGATTTGCATATTTTCAATTCCTGTTTTTCTTGTCGCGCAACGTTGTTACATAGCTTGTAACAACATTGCTCGACGATTTTCTGCATCACGCCTACCTTCTGTATCAGCGTCAACGATCCGTTTATCTTTCTCTACTTTCTTATTTGCGAACCTCGCCTCCTTATCGCCCCGTCTCCGTTTACGATCATCGTCACGGGCGAGAAAACACATTTGGAGACGGAAATAGCTTCTAAATCGGGGAACAAGAACGAACGTGTGGAAGAACGACTCCTTTTTAACGACGGGAGGGAACGAAAGGGATTCGTTCGAAAAGCTAAAGTTCGTTTTATCCTTCTCGAGATATTCTTTCTTCTTTTAACCGATACTTTTAGCGGAAAAGATCGGTCGATGGAAGGATATAACATAAGGAACGTAAGGATGATCGAACGATCGTGCCGATCCCTCTTGGTCGTTGAACGATTTTGAAATTGCAGGTTTCTCTTTCTTCTGGAAAACTCGTTAATAAAAGAGCGAGAAATTCTTCTTCCTCGTTTTCTTATATAAAACTTATTATTATTACCTCTTAATGAGATAAAACTATCGTCACGATAAATCTCTGTTTCTGTCAGTAAACGAAACAATTCGTGAACGACTTTCTCAACTGTTAAAAAAATTAAAGTTCGTAAAGAAAATGCATCGCACGAGAAAAGAATTCCGCTGACAAATCAATTTGCCACGTTTTTTACCGTAATCCTCTTCCACGTCGAAAGAACTCAACCGCGCCACCTATCGTAGCGGAAGTCGCAAGAAGTCGCGCGAGCGCCGGCCACCTGTTTCTCACGTACACTTTTTTCATCGAGATATTGCGTAAGCGGCCAATAAACCCGATCGAAAACACGAGGTAGAATTTATAATTGTCCTCGAAAACTCGAGTTCGGGACGAGAAGCGAGGATCGAGATATTACGGCAGAAACCGGTCGGTCCACTTCTCTCCGCTACCGATACCGACATTGACACTGAAACGTCACGGAACACACCATAATCGTGCATATACGATACTTTCCAAACTCATTAGGAGGGCTTTTAATCCCCCTCGGGGAGCAAAGACGTCACCATTTGCCATTCTCGCGTTTACGTTGGTCAACGTGTTGCGTAAACATCGGCCGACGAACAGGTTGATCGGGTTAATCTTCTCGCAAAACACCGAGAATCGTAAATTATCTCATCCCGTGCTCGTTCACCCGTGCCTGCTTCGCCGCGTTTTCCCCGCCATCTTCCCTTTTTTCCATGGATAACACCTTTTAATTGCCGATGTATGTTAACCGTATTTGTATTTGATGAATAGCGAAAAGTAACAGGTTTAGTTCAATTAAACCAGCAGTTCCATTAGAGGATCGAAACGATCCTTGGATCCTTTAATCATGTTACTCGAGACTAGTTTCGAGAAAGTTTTTCAAGAAAGGTAACCGATATTAAAAGTAGTTTAAAAAAGAATCGTCGCTATTTCAAACAGGACGAGTTTCGTTTTCGACGAATTCCTTCCAAAGATCCTTTTCAAAGAATCCTTTCGTTTCCTCTTATTTGAAATAGGAGGGGAGGATTCCTCGGACGGTGCAGTCTAACCGCGACCTTGGAAGACACATAGTGTAGAATTTGGTGCACGCGATAGGAGGCGAGGAGCGGAAAGCCAGGTGCTCGTCGGAGCGTGTGCGGTTGATGGTAATGAACTTTCGCGGAGGCAAGGCCGCCTGGATGATTTCATAACGCGCGCGCAATCCTCTCGCTCGGCTGGTTAACCGTCCATTCCTCTCTGTCTCTCTCAGAGAGCGCGATTCGATCGTTCCTTCCCTTTTTCTCGGCTCGGACACCGCAACCGACTCTTCGCGGTATGTAATAGCATCGGGAGCGCGGTTCGACCGCGAACGAGAGGGAAAGAGAATCGTCCGGCTAATAAAAAGCTCGATTCAAAGAGCTCGAGGAGAGAAGATCGACTTACATAATGGTTGTTGCGCGCCTCCACCTGTGCGGTGGAGATGAATAAGAGGATCGACCTCGATTACCATTCTCTTCGTACGTATGAATTTTTCTTTCTTCTTCTTCTTCTTCTTCTTCTTCTTTTTTTTTCTTTCTCGCCGTTCGAGGCGAGATCGCGGTTATTGTGAGCGCGAGATAAGCAACAACCGAAAGATCGTTCGTTTGTCCTTGGTTAATTATGATGAAATTCCGTGGTAGAAGAAAGCTTAACCCTTAGGATGTCGAGCAACGTGGCTCATTATACAAACAGCTTTTAAAATGTTTTTTTTTTTTTTTCTTTAAAATAAAACTTTGCGATACTTTACGCAATATTTTATTGAGATCCTTTTTTTGTAGATGAATTGAGGAGTTGTTGTTAGGTGAAAAAAGAAGAAACTAAAGAGTGCAAAGAGAATTCGATTGATTTAAGAAATCGTTTCGAGATTTTACGATACAAACGTTGTCGCACGTTTGGATCGAAATCGTTCGAATGATGAATAATACGATGAATCCCGTTACTTTCTCTCGAATCCACTTAATTCGTCTCCGTTCGATGAAAAACACGGGGACGCAGAACCAGTCCACCTCTTTGATCTTCCAACTACACGAAAATCGTGTTCGGGAAGAAGAAACCGGTACTCTCCTGTCGAGTCTCGCCAAACGAACAAATCATTTATCGCGACGAGGCAAAAAAATTTCCTTCCTCTCGCACCTGTTGTTCCTTCGATCTCATCATCGAGTCATGGCGTGGAGACGATGTAACGGGTTCCCTGGCAAAACATCAGGGAAGGAACCAAGATGTTCTTGCGAATCAAGATAAGAAAAAAACCAAGTTGCCGTGAATTTCCTTGTTTACTGGTTCCCGGTGAATAAATACTTTAACGTTTACCAGAGGCCTAATAGATCCTGTTTATTTTTCACATCCGATCCTCTATCCTCTAATTATAATTTCACCGACTCTTTCGCCAGATTTTTACAATTTTTTTCTTTTTTTGTCTAAGATTTCTATCGAGAATTTCCATCCGATTTGTCGATTTATTTATTCGTATTAATTCTCAAAGTATTTTTTAGAGGCAACACTCGAGCAACATTCATTCGTGTTTTTAAAATTTCGGTCATTTTTAGATTTCTTCGATTTCTTCACACAATTTTAAGATAAAAGCAAGCGGATCATCGGCTATCGAAAATATTCGTTCTGGAATCAATACCAATTCAATTTGGTATTTTTACAATTTTTATCAAGAATCACGTCTAAAATTACGTTCCTTAATATTGACTTTTTCATCACTGGCAACTTTAAAATCGAATCTTACGACTCGATGCTCGGAACTTGCTGCGTTCGTTCAACGCTATTTTCAGAATTTCAATAATATCTAATCCCATAATACTCGATTTCTTTATATCTTAGTCAAACAATTTTAAGATAAAAGCAATCAAATTATAACATTACAATTTCAAAATTTCATTAAATTTCCCACAATTCTTCGCATTGTTGCTGAAAATCGAAGCGACCATGATAACAATTCATCATTCAAAACTTCGCTTTTATTCACTGGTGAAAAGAAATCTCGTGGAAGGAACGCGGATCTGATTGCTTAATCTAAAAAGAAACGCCTATTTACACACTCATTTATCACATACAATCCAAAACAACGATCTATATTTAAACCTCGATGCATCAGCAGTAGACAATAAAAATTTACATAACTACAATTTATAACTTCGTATTCAAATATTTAAGATAATAATTATACGTATACGAATAAACATTCTACAGATAGTTTCGAAAATATTTCAGCTTCCTAGATAACGATTATCCTAACAATATTCGTAAATGAAATTAATTTCTACGTTACATCTCTTCAACAAATCAAACCCAAGAAGTGAAGATAGATCCTGTCCCCTCTTCCTTTCCAATCGATCCTTCCTTCCACCGGCACTTTTCGTATCGAAAGAATCGGACAAGAGGTAAAGAGGAAGTAAAACGAGTTAAAAAAAAATAAAATAAACGCAGAAGATCGTAATCAGGCGCGAGAACGGCGACACCTCGGACGAAGCCCGCTTCGCGATAATTCAACGGCCGGGCCCGGCTCGCGCGAGACGATTCTCGTGCGCGCGCGCGTGCGTGTGCGTGTACGCGTAACACGTGGGGCCCCC
>NW_006263581.1:60343-63004 GCF_000469605.1 Apis dorsata
CAGAGACACGGACGGCCCTTCCATTCACGGACCCCGGCGCGCTTCCCAGTACAATTCAATTCGTTGGAAACGGACGGCCAGTGCACGCCCCGCACAGTCGCGGAATGCATGATTCTCGAATATGCGTTGGCTCGGCCGGCGAGCGAGGCACGTACCGTGGAAACGCGAATCCTCTCCTCTCGGGAACACCTTGCGGAAACGCACGCGCCGCGCATTTCAACCTCGCGCCTTCGGGTCGCGGGCGGACTTCCGATCGAGCAACCACTCAACCGCCCTCGACTTTGTTCCCAGCCGTGTGCCAGCTGGAGGATCGGCCTTCTTCTCGAGTTTATCTCCTCGCTTCGCGGAAATTTGGACAATTTTTGTGTTGGAGGAGAGGGGAAGGAGGCTTTGTTAATTTTTCTTTATGGAGGAGAAGATCGTAGATATCGTTGGATATCGGTAAGGAAGAACGTTTTTCGTGGAAATTTTATTATCGATTAATGGAAGAAAGTAGGAGGAATTTAATTCGATTTAATTTTAATTAATCTTAATTTCATATTAGTTTCGAAATATTCCGTTTTGATCGATCGAAGAATTGAAAAAGTTTGAGCGATGATTAGATCCCGTTCGAGCGCGTCGTGACTTTTTCGAAACTCGGCCATTAAAATTTATCAGATGGGGAGGGACAGTCGATTTAAAACAAAGGAGATCGTCATACGAGCTATAAAAAAACGTTCGGGAACAATCTTCAGCGCCATGTAATAAATCTGCCAGCCCGGTACGTTCAATGAAGGGATTATACTGGACATTCGAATCCTTCGCCTCGCAATGCACGTATACCGCGTACAAGGGACGTTTCGCGCATTACAAAGAGTTCCTGGACGGTTTTCAAAGAAAAAAAAAGAAAAAAGAAAGAAGAGAAAAGAAAAGAAAAGAAAAGAAGAAAGTACAGGCAGTGAGTTTCGTAAAGAGGACGACATCGTCATTTACGAATTCGTACGCTATCCACCCATTTCGCTCACACGTTACTTGAGACATCATATCAACGAAATTTCTTCTCGAAATTTATCATCCTATTATTATTATTACATCCAATGATTCAATTTATCAATAGCATTTCTTTCTCAACGAGGAATTCTCTTTCGAAAAAAGAAGAAAAAAGTCTTTATCCGCTTGAAATTCGCAATAAACTGAAAGTCTAGAAAAGAGAGAACGCGAAGCTTATTGTCCGAGTGGGGAAGAATGGCGTAGGGTGCCGTTTCACGAACAATCGAACTCTCGAGTCTCCCCCTTTCTCCCCCCCTCTCTCTCTCGATTCCGCGACACTTCAATTCCGAAGAAATTGCGAAAACGCCCCGCAAGAACGAGAGAAGAAACGAGGAACAGAGAGAAAAAAAGAAACGAGGAACGAGAGGTCGGGGTTATTCGTGCACGTGCGTTTCTTTTCTTCTAACCGTCGACGTTGAAAATTAGAGGGATAAAGATAAAGCGAGGCGAAAGACGGAACAAGAGAGAGAAAGAGAGAGAGAGAGAGAGAGAAACAGAGGGAGAAGAAAGAAAGAAAAGAAAGAGGGAAAAAAAGAATTCCACGCGCACTCGGCATACAATTCGTTCGACTGGGGCGAGGGTGTTAACGAGAATTCGCCCACGTACGCTCGCGCCATATGACGCTTTGACTCACTCCGTTGTTAAGCCGTGTTCACCCTCCGGACAAACGCATCCCGCCGGTAATTACTATGATAAACTGCGCCCAGAGACACGGCTCGTCTCTTTCCTCCTCTCCTTCCCCCCTCGCTGAATTTCATGGGAAACTACGAGTTTTACTAAGATTATTTGCAGATCCCACCCCTGGAATTTTCGACATCGAATCGTTCCTTCCTTCCCATCCTCTCTCTCTCTATTATCCCAATTTTGTAATTTTATCGATCGTACGTTTAATAAAAACGTGCCTTTTTTTTCTTTTTCTGTCGCAGCGCCCGTCTACGACCAGGATACCACACAGGTAGCGGAATACGATGGAGGTACGTACGACTTGGCGAGTTTCATTACTTCTAATCAACGTACGCGCACGCCACCGACGTGACGTTAATTGTATCGCATTCGAACAGACGACACGTGCCGTTTTAACGATTCTTACACGGTGCCGCTTTCAATCGATCCTTTCGATGAATATTAAGAACCGCGCTTCGACCTTCCGTGTCACATATTCCCAGACGCTCTTTGAAACACCGTGCGTATATACGTACGTATATACACGTATCCTCTCCACGGAACGCGATCTCTTCCATTGGTAATCTCGAAGATCGAGAAAGATAATTCTCGAGAAACTCGGAGAAACGATGATTTATCTGACGAAAAATTTCGGATGAAATTCGCAGCCACTGCCGGATGCTACTACAACTACCAGCACTACAAGGAGGGGGACAGAATCATCACGAACGAGCCGTGTTTAAACTGCACGTGCCACAATCGAATGCTGATGTGCTACCTCAGGGTTTGCCCGTTCACGAAAGCGATCGGCCAGGATTGCACGGTTGAGAAACGGCCGGATCAATGCTGCCCGGTCATCACCTGTCCAGAGGTGCCGGTACAGTTGTTGACCTCCACCACTAGCGCGCCATCCACTTCCGGCTCCACGGCGGTCGGCTTCCACGACAATTACGGGTGCAACGTGGACGA
>NW_006263581.1:63136-63689 GCF_000469605.1 Apis dorsata
AGGTTCTACGCGGACGGTGCCCAACTGCCCACCGACCCTCAGAATCCTTGCGAGCTCTGCTACTGCATCAGGAACAGGACAACCTGCGTAATGCAGGAGTGTACTTTGCGCGTGGCAGGGTGCAGGCCGGTCTATCAACCGGGTGTATGCTGTCCTGTCAAATACAATTGCGGTGAGTCGAGTGGGGAAGAAAGTAAGAGAGAAATGGTACATACTTTTAATAATAATAATAATGATTAATTTCTCAGAATACGACGAGGAACAAGCGACGACGGTTGAACCAACGCCCGGCCTCATCATGACCACAACGATGGCCCCCGGGGCGACCACGTCTCAATGCTACCACGAGGGAAAGGTTTACGAGGGCGGTGACTTGATATACTCGACCCAGCCTTGTCAGCACTGCTATTGTTTCCACGGTGACATCGCGTGCGCCGTCCAAGATTGCGGGACACCGATGAAGACTCACGGAAAGAACTGCACGGCCCTGCCACCGCCCGAAGGGGAGTGTTGCCCGACCACGTACGAGTGCGGTAAGAGACGCGCCTCCTTT
>NW_006263581.1:63790-86887 GCF_000469605.1 Apis dorsata
TCGATCCCGAGAGACTACTTTCATAGTATATATATATATATATAAACTTTTGTTCTTTGTCGCATAGAAGATGACGGAGAGGTGGTGACGTTACCGAGAGGCGAGGAACGATACTCCACGACCGAGGGNGGAACTGGCTACTACACCCGCAGAAGAAACTACTCGAGAAGTGAAAGAAGGGGAAGAGCAACAGGTGGTTACCGAGCAAGCAATAGTACCGGAAGAAGCGCAGACCGTAGGAGGAGTGGAGAAGGGAGAACGGCCTGAGTTGCCAGCAAGCGGCGAGAAGGAGGAAGAAGCGAAAGCAACGGAGGAAGAAAGCCTCGTTCCTGGCGAGGGAGAGAAGGAAGAAGAGCCAAGCGTCACCTCCGAGTCCTCTGTAGCTCTGGAGGAGGAGCAGCCGGTTGAAAAGTCCACGCGGTTGCCTGAACTTCCAAGCGAGGAGAAGGAAACATCCTCGATCCCTGAGGCGACAACGGAGAAGGGTTTGGGCGAAGAACAAGTGACGGAGGCGGTGAAGGAAACGGAAGGCCCTGCGATCGTGTCCGAGCAGGAACAAAGAGGGACGACGGTGGCGCCTGGCGAAGAGAAAGGTGCAGAGGAAGCGGCCACGCCTGAAACAGAGGTGGCCACTGAAAAATCTGTCCCAGAAGCTCCAAGTACCGAACAAGTTCCTGTGCAAGAAGAAGAAGAGAAGAAAGAGGAAGAGAAGCCAATGGTGGAAGTCAGCACGGAGCAGCAGCCTACAGAGGCGGGTGTTGTTCCAGCGGAACATGGCGTAGAACAAGAAGCGACCACGGAAGCTGCGGCAGAAACGGAGCAGCCAATGGTACACGAACATAAGACAGGCGTGGCTCCTAAGAAGGAAGACGCGATCCCTCCTGAAATTCCTCCGGAACCTATTTCTCCAGAGGCCAGCGAGAAACCGTTTACGGGTGAAAAGGCTGAAGAGGAGGAGGAGGAAACCCCGGTGATCCCAGAACAGGGTCCGACAGGAATTTCGATCACGGAACGTATACCTGAAAGCAAAGCAGAGGACAAGGAAGCGGTGACCGAAATGCAGGTTACGGAGGGCTACGTTGACATGAAGCCGCCAGAATTTCATGTCCCGAGCAACCTCGTGACCGAGGCTCCTCTGGCCAAGGAACCTTCGTCCACGTATCTACCGGAAGAGCACGAAACGACGTCCGCTCCTAGGCAAGAGCAAACAGTGCCTATCGAGCAAGAAGGGACCACGATGAGGGGACAATTGTCCGAAGAAGGATCCACGACGGAGCCGCAACGAAAGGCGACTGAAGAAGAAGTTTCCTCGGTTACCGAAAGCGATCAGGTTCCAGGCGAAGAGAAAGAAGCGACGGAAGCAGCTCCTAAAGGCACCGAACAACCCGCGCCGAGTGTCGAGGTATCGACAACGCAGCAACCTTCACAGGAACAAGAGGCTCAACAGACGGAACAACCTGGCTTACAGGAGGAGCAGAGCACGGAAACCTCGTCTTCCGAGGTTTCGCCCACGAAGGAAACTTCCAAGGAAGAGATGCCGACGAAGGGATTGACTATCGAGGAATCCGAAGAAGTAACTTCATCCGAGGAAGTGAACGATTCCAGTGAGGAAGTTAGCAAAGAGAAACCGATTGAGACGGAGAAGGAACCCGAGGAACATCCGTCAGAGATGCCAACTCAGCCTTCTGTATCGGAGGAACATCCGACGGAACAACCAGCAGTCGAGGAGCAGACTGTTGGAACTGAGAAAGTAAGTACAGAAAGTGCCCCGATAGCTCCTTCGACGGAAGCTCCAAGCGGAGAAGAACGATCCACGGAAGTGGTCCCAGAAGAGAAAGTTGTTACCGAACAAGAAGAGCGAGTCACTGTTGCGCCAGAAGAAGGTGTGCCAAGCGAGAAGCCTGAAGTCGGTTCGGAAGCTGCCGAAGAACAGGTGACTGAGAAACCAGTTGCTGGCAAAGAGGAAGCTCCAGTTACCGCTAAACCAGCAGAAGGTGAAGAGATAAGCACAGTGCCCGTAGTTAGCGAAGAAAGTGAAGCGAGCGAGAAACCTCTCGAAGAAGTTCCGAAAGAAGCTATACCTGAAAGCACATCAGCAACTCAGGAGGCTGAAGAAGCAACGGAAGGAAGTTTAACGATCGAAGTTCACCCAACAGTGGCGTCCATGGAAGGAAAGACAGAAACGCCAGAGTCTTCGGAACAGCCTGTTGTCGAACAGACCGAAGCGCCTATAACCAAAGAAACGACTGAACAGGTAGAAGAAGAACGGAAAACGGAGGAGCCTACGAAGGAAGAAGAAGAACGGAAGACGGAGGAACCTACGAAGGAAGAAGAAGAACGGAAGACGGAGGAGCCTACGAAGGAAGAAGAAGAACGGAAGACGGAGGAGCCTACGAAGGAAGAAGAAGAACGGAAGACGGAGGAGCCTACGAAGGAAGAAGAAGAACGGAAGACGGAGGAGCCTACGAAGGAAGAAGAAGAACGGAAGACGGAGGAGCCTACGAAGGAAGAAGAAGAACGGAAGACGGAGGAGCCTACGAAGGAAGAAGAAGAACGGAAGACGGAGGAGCCTACGAAGGAAGAAGAAGAACGGAAGACGGAGGAACCTACGAAGGAAGAAGAAGAACGGAAGACGGAGGAGCCTACGAAGGAAGAAGAAGAACGGAAGACGGAGGAGCCTACAAAGGAAGAAGAAGAACGGAAGACGGAGGAGCCTACGAAGGAAGAAGAAGAACAAACCGAAGGACCTGCAGCTGCGTCTCCATCGACGGAAGAGACGATGACAGAAGCAGGAGCAGAGAAGGAAGGAACTCAAGCTCCTGTGGAGGAGCACACTAAATCTCCTATCAGCGAGCGTAAAGAGGATGAAGAAAGCGTGAAAGGTGCTGAAGAGCCATCCGAGAAGGAAGAAGGCGTTCAGAAGCCACCTCTTGAAGAAGAGAAGACAACTGAAAAGCCTGCAGGGGAGGAAGAAATGACTGCAGTGCCAGAGGAAGCTGAAGTAACTGGAAAGCCTATCGAAGAAGAGAAATCACCCGAGGAGCAACCTAGTGAAGAGCAGCGACCTAGTGAAGAACCAACGAAGGAGGAAGAAGAGAAGTCTGTTGAGGGAAAACCGACTGAAGAGCCAGTAGAAGGTGAAAAAGTAACCGAAGAACCGACTATTGAAGAGGAGAAACATGCGGAAGAAGAAAAACCGACCGAAAGTCCGGTCGAGGAAGGAAAGACGACAGAAGAGAAGCCAACTGAACCTGTGGAAGAAGAAAAGGTGAGTGAAAAACCTGTTGAAGAAGAAGAAAAGCCAATAGAAGAGGAGAAAGGAACAGAAAGTCCCATGGAAGAAGAAAAACGTGTCGAGGAGGAAGGAAAATTGGGAGAAGAAGAGAAGCCGACTCAGGAACCTGTTGAAGAAGAAGAAAAACCTATTGAGGAGGAGAAACCAACAGAAAAACCTGTTGAAGAAGAAAAACCAACCGAAAAATCTGTCGAAGGAGAACAACCTACGGAAGAACATAAACCAATTGAAGAGCCTATAGGAGAAGAACAACCTACTGAAGAGCAAAAACCAATTGAAGTATCGACTGAATTGCCTGCTGAAGAACAAAAACCAACGGAAAGTCCTATTGAAGAGGAAAAATCAACGGCGCCTGAAGAAGAGAAACCTAGCGAGGAAGAAAAATCAACTAAAGCGCCTGTACAAGAAGAGGAATCAAGTGAACAGCCTAAAAAAGAAGAAGAAGAAGAAGTGCAACAAACTGAAGGACCTATCGAAGAAGAAAAACCTGCTGAAGAAGAAAAACCTTCTGAAGAAGAAAAACCTGTTGAAGAAGCGAAGCCAACTGAACAGCCAATAGAAGAAGAAAAACAAGTGCCAACTGAAAAGATTACCGAGGAAGAGAAACCATCTATCGAACCTGTCGAATCTATTGAACAAGAAAAGACAACTGTGGAACCTGTTGCGGAAGAAAAACCAAGCGAAGTCGCACCCTCTCAAGAGACTGTATCAATTGAAACTTCAACTGAAGGTCCTACGATAGAAGAGAAACCCTCTGAAAGTGCCGAACCAGTATCTACCGAACTTCCTATTGTAGAAGAAACTGTTAGCCCGTCTGCTCCTAAAGAAATAGCTGAAGCATCGACAGAGCTTCCAAAAGAGATTCCAGAGGGTTCCACGATCGCTCCAAAAGAAGAAGTTCCTTCGCGCACGGAAGAAACGCAAACAGAAATTGCTGGCACACCGCAGGAAAAATTAACGGAAGCTCCCATCGATCATGGCGAACCTTCTACAGAACCTACTAAACAAATTCCAGAACAGCCCACCGAAGAAGGAAGCACTCAACAACCAGAATCACCGATTGAAGCGACAACAGCGGCTGTTCCAAGCGAAGAAACAATCAAAGAAGAAGGCAAAATATCCACCGAAGAAGGTATCGTGACTGAAGTATCACCGACCGAATCTGCGTCACCTTCCGAGGAAACCAGTCCAGCGGAAGAAGAACAAAAGGTATCTGTTCCTGAACAAGTTCAAACCGAAGCTCCATCGAGAGAAGAGGGAACAACGCAAATTTCTCGCGAAAAAGAAACCGAGGCTCCAATGTTGGAAGAAAAGATTATAGAAGAAGAAGCAACGTCTGCACCTAAGGAAGCAGAAATTCCAGAAACTACCCCGTACTCGGAAACATCGTCAAAAGTCGGGACTGAAGGAGTCGTCGAGCAATCCACGTTGGCTGGAGGAGTACCCGAAGAAGAGGTATCGACGCAACCTCCTTATCATATACCACCAACAATTCCAGGAGAGGGCAATTGTCTCGTCGAAGGTCAATCTTACAGCAACAACTCTGCTATTCCTCCGTCGAATCCTTGTCAACTCGCTTGCCGTTGCGTCAGCAGTATTATTCAGTGCGATCTGGTTCAATGTCCACCGCCCCCAAGCCACTTGTCGAATTGTATGCCACTTCACATCGGTAAAGATTCTTGCTGCCCGATGTACGCTTGCGACTCGACGCCAACCGCTGGCTTGGAGTCCGATAATCACATGATCGAGCATGAAACGCCTAAATACGAAGAGGAGGAGAAACAGAAGACCGTACCACCTCTAGAGGCGGAACTTCCTAAGGAAGGAACAACGGAGGGCGTCGAAGTGAAAGAGCATTCGACCACCGTAGCGCCGAAAATAATACCCAGCGAGGAAACAGGCGAACAGACGACTGCTGCGCCTGGTTTGGCGGAAGAAGCGCAAACGACATCGAAATCTGTCGAACCTGATCACACGCAAGCGACTTCCACTGTCATGGAAGGTGCCAAAGAGGCCGAAGAGCATACTCTTAGCCCAGTAGTGCCTCCGATGCAGGTAGAGTCTTCTAGTCAAATACCTTCGGAGGAAACTTCATCAGAAATACCGAGCAGTTCGGTAAAGAGCGTGGAAGAACAGGAAGAGCAAGCAACGGAGGTGCCATCCCCTGAACAGCCAATCGAGAAACACGTTCCCGAAGAGCAGCAACCCTCGAGTCCCGCAGCAGGCGAGGAACAGACGACGCAACCGATTCAAGAAGAAGAAACTTCCGTTGGAATTGAAAAAGAAGCTGCTACCACGGCGAAACCAACGGGTGAACAACCAGCGGAAGAAGAGGAAAAACCTGCAGAGGGTGAAGAACAAGTGACCGTCTCTCCCGCGATCTCGGAAGAAAGTACGAGCCAAAAGTCCGAAATTCCAAGTTCTACCCTCATACCAGAAGGCCAGCCACAGGAAAGCGCCGAAACTCAGAGACCGTTGGAAGAAGGAACAACTTTGAGTGCGGAATCGGTAACACAACCCGAAGAAGAAAGGAAAGAACAACCTGAACAGCCTACTCCAGAGGATGAATCGCAGACTGTCCAGCCCAGTGAATCAGAAAAACCATCTCCTCCAACCGTGGAATCGTCTACTCCAGAGCAAGAAGTTACTCCTGTGGAACAGGAAACTGTTAAACCCATCGAAAGTGAAGCACCTGGAACGACAAAAATGGAAATCTCTACAGAAGTTCCGGCGTCAGAGGAAGTAACCGAACCTGGCGTGACTAAGGAAGAACCAAGTAAAACTGAAGCACCTCAGGAGGAAGGAGAGGCCACGACACCAAGCGAGGCAGAAGCTCCAAAGAAACCAGAGATTCCTTCAACGGAGGAACAGGCTGTACCCGTTGGAACTGAACAACCTTTAACACCTACTACTTTAGCAGGCGAACAAACCAAAGAAACAGTTGCACCTGAAGGCACGCTCAAGGTGACTACGGAAGCAGTGATTGCAGAGGAGCAGCATACGGAGATACCTGAACAGCAAACGGTATCCGAGGAACAAGTGGCAAGCTCGACCGAGTCTGTCGAGGCGAGCAGCGAAAAAGAACCATCGATACCTATCGAAACGAAGGAAACGACCGAAGAACAGGGTGTCACGGAAGAGCAGCGACCAACCGTCGTCGAAAGCAAGCCCGAAGAGGAAACTTTACTTTCGTCCGAACCAACTCCACCAGCAGAGGAACAAACTCCCGCTGCGTCTGGCGAAGAGGAAGCTACACCATCCTCCGTTTCTCAGGAAGCGATTACGGAAGCTGCGCATGAAGCCACCACGGTGAAAGCTGCCCCTGTGGAAGCGACTTTGCCTCAAGAACAAACTGAACAACCAGCTGCTGCTATCGAGAAAGAAACGGTGGCATCTGTTACCGAAGAAACAGTTACGGAGAGGGTTAAGGAAGAAACCGTTGAACCAGAGGAACACGTCTCGACCGAAAAAGCAGTCTCTGTCGAAGGCGAAGAAGCGCCTGAAACTACAGCCCCGATTGAAGTTGCGGGACAGGTGACGGAGAAGGAGGAAGAAGCGACAGAATCTGCGTTGCCAGTTGAGAAGGAAGCAACAATCGCTCCTGAACAGACACAGAAACCCGAGGAGGGAACTGAGAAATCGGTTGTGGAAGGTGAGGGAGTTAAGAGCGAAGAGCAATCTAGCGAGACATCTTCTCCGATGGATTATACTCCAAGCCCAATTTCACCAGAAGAGTCGAAAGAGAAGGAAGAGAAGAAACCTGAAGTAGTAACGGAAGGAATACCGGAAGAGAAAGCGACAACTGTGCCAAGTGAAGTAACTCTGTCTCCAGAAGAGCAACAAGCTTCCGTGACTGAAAGGAAACCGGAAGAGGGTATTCCAGAAGCGACTGAAGCGCCATCGATGGAAGAAGGGACAGGCAGACCGATGGAAGAAGAAAAGGGACAGGGAGAAGAACAAACGACTCCAGCAGCGGAGATCGAAAAAGCGACTGTTTCCAAGACACCTCTCGAGGCTGGTCCAACCGAAGTGCCAGAGAAGATAGTTCCCGAGGAAGTACCGTCCGAGATGCCGGAACAAGCGCTTTCCACCGAACAGCCTGTGCAACTTACGGAAGCTCCTGAGAAGATAGCGCCTTCCACGGAAGCTCCAGAACAAGAACTTCCTTCCGAGGTTCCACCAGAGAAAGCTGCAACACCAGAGGCGCCGGAATATTCGACCGAACTACCTGAAAAAGCAATTGCTGCCGAAGAAGTTCCTGAGAAGGAAGTTCCAACCGAAGCGCAAGAAGAAGCAATTACTACCGAGACATCGGAGAAGGAAGTTCCTGAAATATCGACAAAAACTCAACCTACTGAAGCGGCAGGAGACCAAGTTACAGAAGTGCCGGAGCACATTATTCCGGAAGAAGAAAAACCTGGCGAGGTAACGGAGAAGATTGTTCCTGAGGAAGAGAAACCAGTTGTGACCACAGAAAAAGTTCTTCACGAGGAAGAAGAAAAGCCTGTCGAAGTGACGGAAAGAGTTGTTCCCGAAGAAGAAAAGCCAGTTCAGACGACGGAAAAGATTGTTCCTGAGGAGGAAAAGCCAGTTCAGACAACGGAAAAGATTGTTCCTGAGGAGGAAAAGCCTGCTGAAGTGACCGAGAAGCTTGTTCCCGAAGAGCCAGCCGAGACGACGGAAAAGGAGCTTCCTCCTGAAGAAGAAAAGCCTGCGGAAACGACGGAAAAGACTCTATCAGAAGAAGAAAAACCTGTGGAAGTGACGGAAGAGCAAAAGCCAGCAGTCGAAGAGGAACAACAAACAGCTAGGCCCGAAGAAGAAGAAGAAGTTTCTCAAACTACGGAAGACCTTTCTCTCAAGGAACAATTACCCGAACAAGCCGCGACCGAAGTTCCTCAAGAAGCGACCAAGCTTCCAACCAGTGAGGAAGAAGAGTTGGCGCGACCAACTACAGCAGCGGTTGAAGTTGAAGCGACGTCTCCTCAAGAAGAACACCCGAATCCCATAACCGAATCGACGGAAACTACAATAGCGCCCGAGGTGCACGAATATACGACTAAGGAAGCGGAAGCTTCGGAGGAAGCACAACTTGGCGTAACGAAAGCGCAACCTGGCATGCCGGAAGCTCAACCTTCCATCGAACCTACAGTCGAAACTTCTACTACGGAACACGAAGAAGAGATGGCACAAACCGAAAAAGCTCCCGAAGAACATCCCGCGGTCCAAGCATCTACGGAACAGCCTCAAGAAAAGAGCACCGTGGAACCAGCAACGGTTCCGGAAGAGCCCAAAGAGGAAGAAGCTTCCCCAAAACCTGAAGAAGATCAACAATCGACCGAGGCATCCGTCGAAGAGCCCACGACGAAGGCTCATCCGCTTCCAACAGAGCCGTCTCTCGCCGAATCGAGCGAAGAGGAACAGGAGGGAGAAGTAGAAGAACCTGGATTGCCAGAAACTTCCGGCTCGACGACCGAGAAAGAAGAATCGGCCGAAGGCTTATCGGATCATCACCTTCCGTCGATGAACCAAACGTTCGAAGCCACTGAACGACCCGTCCAACCCACCCTTCATCAGCCAACGAGTACATTAGCCCCTCAGATACCCGAGTACTCCGACCAGGTATCTGGAGAGGAGAATCCGCACTTCCCAACGCACGGTGGAAGTTATCTGTCGAATGAAGATTACGACGAGGATGACCAGGCGATTTACGGACCAGGCACTTGCCGATACGGCGGAAAAGTCTACGTCTCGGCTCAACAGATACCAAGGGACGATCCTTGCGACTTCTGCTTCTGCTTCAGAAGCGACATCATCTGTCTGCAACAGAGCTGCCCACCACCGATCCCAGGTTGCCACGAGGAGCCGATCAGCGGTTTTTGTTGTCCGAGATACGAGTGCCCGGTGTCGATGGCCACGTCGCTCAACATCACCACGACAACGACCACGACCACGACCACGTTACCACCTCATTTCCATGCCCATGCATACAAAGGAGCAGCGAAACGAAGCGGATGTCAGATTCGCGGCCAAGCGTATCGCGTTGGAGAAGTCATTAGGTCCGCGTCCGGACCTTGCCTTCAGTGCACGTAAGTTACTTAAATCATTTTTCTCTTCTTTAAAGTCTTTCTAATTTTCTCGCATCATTTACCGTTCGAATAATTTAAAATTTCAGTTGCGGTGGTGACGGGAACATGAAATGTGATCCACGAGTGTGCAGCCCGGAACCGATGTTGAGGCAAATGATAGCGGCGGCCACGGCGAGAAGGAGGAGATGAGCCGTCCAACGAGATCCCGGGGATCCTTTGGACGAACATACAAGGGAAAAAGGAAGTCTAGAGAGCTGGATCAGTGTTGTATAAAAGTGAATTAAAAATATTCTAAACTATCTAAATATCGCGGGAACACAGACTGTAATGTGCTTCTGCGATCACGAACTGAGTGGCCAAAACCGTAAACGTTTATATTATAATATAATATTATGTTATATAAAGAAGAAAAGAAAAGAGAGGGGGAGAATGAGAATAGGAATAGAGAACGAGAGAGAGAGAGAAAGAGAGAGAGAGATGAGTACGTGTAACGGAAGGACTAAGAAAAAAAAAAAAAAAAAAGAAAAGGGGGAAAATGAGAATAGGAAGAGAGAACAAGAGAGAGAGAGAAAGCGAGAGAGAGATGAGAAGGGGTAAAGGAAAGGCAAAAAAAAAAAAAACGAAGAATTTAACTCTCCGGAAAACAAAGGCCGTTTTTTTTTGGGGCCAAAGGAAAAACAAAAAAAAACGGAGCGTTGTTTCGCGAGGAGTTAATTTTTTTTTTTTTCTGATTCCTGCCGTTACACGTGCTCATCTCTCTCTCTCTCTTTCTCTCTCTCTCTTGTTCTCTCTTCCTATTCTCATTTTCCCCCTTTTCTTTTTTTTTTGTTTTTTTTTTTTTTGGGAAAAAAAAAAAAAAAAAGAAAAGAAAAGAAACGAAGAATTTAACTCTGCGTAAAACAAGGCTCGTTTTTTTTTGGTGCCAAACGTAAAACAGAAATAAATCGGTGGAACGAGAAGGGATATAGTGAAAGAAAGAAAGAAATATTTCGTTATATAGTTGCACGTTTCACGCCATTAATTTTTCTCTTTTTTTTTTTTTTTTTTTTCACCAATAAAAAAAATAACAATTATGGAGGAAAAGAAGCGATAAAGAAAAAAAGATAATGTTGCTGAACGTACGAGACTTATGACTGTGCCTTCGTCAGTGCCGAACAGCGGCACTAAACTTTCGTTCCGTGACAGTCAAGCTGGCGCTGAATATAGCCGCGATCATCGTCGTTGAAGCTTGGAAAAAAAAAAATGGGAATATCGTCATTTAGGAATTAAACGTGGTGATGGGAAACAAACGTATAAAAGAGCGTTCCGATCGAGCGCGACCAAAAAAATATATAAATAAAAAAAATGCGAAGAAAATAATAGGAATCTGTGTTATCGACAAACGATCACGGAACGATTTCTCTTTTACAGTGGACATTGTAACAGCAATCGGTCATATGATCGTGCGAGGGATACGACCAGAAAGATCTTTATCAACGAACTGGGCGAAGCTCGTCGTACTGGTCTCCCATGTACGATCAATAATTGCGTGAGAATTATTAATTAAGAGAAGAGAATGGTCACGTATATTATGTAATAATACATTGCTCTTGTAATACCACTGTAAAAAAACTTGAACAACGATGATCGACGGCGATCTTGCCCCACGATCGCGATAGATCTTGATCGTTACACGGCTGACACGCGTCGTGCGCTTACAATCAGTCCACATTTACTCGCGTCTGCTGACGTTCCACGCGTGCTGGGATACGATCGGAAAGATTATAATACGCAACAACGTCGCAGATCCATGACGAATTTTTTCAATTATCAATTATCGTTCTTCCAAACTGTTTCTTCTGAACGCACAACATTCCTCCTCCTTGGAGGAATTTTTATAATATATATATATATCTCCTTAGTCTTCCTCTTAACGCGATATCGCTCGTTCGTTGCAACGAACCGCTAAACTTAACTCGATAAAATCGTTTGTACTTTATACCATACGAATCCAATACGAACGAGCGATACGAAAATCCTTCCCCCGTAGCGTGCAATAAAAAGAAGATCGTATTCGAGCACCCGCGTTTGCATGTGTGCGTGCGCGTGTGTGCATGGTACATTTATACGTTTAAAGAATAAAAAGAAAAAAATGGAAAAAAAAAAAAGGAAAAAAAGAAGCAAGAAAGACAAGAAAGACGAAAGGTACGCGTATCTCAAAGCTCAAACAGCGGCTCGCGCGGAGGACCGATCGCGAATTTGCTTCTCCGGCGAGCTGGCGTCATTATACATATATATATAAATATATATATATAAATATAAATATATACATTTATACGATTCTTTATACACACTGTACCCCCCTTTAAAAATAACAAACACTTAACGATGTTCTATACGTTTGTACGAAAGTATATGATATTAATTATGCCTCTGAAACGATATACATTTGTTCCTCTTCGTTCTCTAGTCTCAAAGTGTCGCGGGATCAATGTGTCGAATTCTTCTCCCGCGATTATTCCGTGTAAACAAGTCAATTAGAGTTTTTGATTTACGTTTTAAATAAAATAATAAGCCATACACACACACGTGCGTGATGCGCGTGAAGAAAAAAAAACACCTGAGCAACAGAAGAAGAGGAAGTGTTGATCCGCGTGTGTAAAGGGAGCCGAATGTGCAAACACATAGTGACAAACACGCTTTGAGACTTCGGAACTTAGGGGCCGTTTTTTTAGATGTAATAGAACGAACGCTGAATAATAACATTCTCTTTGTAATTTAATAAGCCAACGATATCAGACCGATAGAGAGTCTAAGAGTCGTTTTTTCTCTGTGTCTTCCTTGAAAGAATTCTCACTCAGTCCCCGAGCGAAACTTTCCCGTCGATTCTTTTCTTGTGCACGCGTTCGTTCGTTCGTTCGTTCGTTCGTTCTTAGCTCGTAAACACGCGGACGAACCCGCGTCGCGTGAGAAATTCTCGTCGGGAAAAATTAAACGGAATTAGGAATAATGCTGCAATGTTTAGTGCTTCCAATGGCAACTCGATCGTGATACAAGTGGCCATACTGTCATTGTCTCCAAGATTTATCATATACATACGTAACAACGCTACACGTCCGATAAATAAAGTTTAAATATACATGGAATTTACACGAGTCGATTTTTTAAGGGAAACTCCGCAATTTGATTAAAGATTTATAACGAAACTTTGTATACGAGAAAATGTGAAAAGCAACGCGTTTCATTTCTTGACTCAGGTTTAAAATTAGCATTCCAAGTTGCATTTATATTAAAATAAGGGATAGAAAATAAAATTTGAGAAATTTGATCGACTAACACTGGAACGACCAATCTCTAACGTGTACATAAATATACATAAATATATTAAATATACATATAATTATAGTTAAAGTGATATGATGAAAATAAAATAAATATAATAAAAATAACTATAAATATAATCGTGTTTAGATAAGATCGATAAGAGTCAAAATTCATTTTGCCAAATACACTTATATATTTGTAATAAATGCACTTCAAAGAATTTGCCATTTTAACGGTTAATTGGTAGTTCTAGTGTTATATCTTGAATTTTACTATATATATGTAAGAGAAAAAAATTTTGGAAGAAGTATCTGAAAACCCAGACCAGCCACTGTTTGTACATTTCACACGGTCGGGTAGCCACTCCACGTTTTTCACTGGAAAAACGCAAATTCTCAATAACGCGTCTATTCAAAAAGAACATTTTTCATTTTCTTTTTTTTTTTCAAAGCGTATCGAAAAATACACTCGACAACTGAAACGAAAGTAACTTTCTCGGCGATTTGAAACCCTTTCCCGCCAATTTTCAAACCTTACGACACAAAAGATCGAAGATAGAATCACTCGCAAAACGGTTTTAATACAATTAATTTGCGACGAGAGCCAATATCGTGATTCAGTACTTACGCGCAATCGAATCGGCTCATTCTAAGCTAACGATTCTAGTAATTAGTCGAGCCTAGTATTTATCTTTGATAATTTTACACATTATACACTCATAGCGATATCGTACCGAAAGTAAAAGAAAAAAAAAAAAATCCGAATATCGTGTGGTTACGATATAATAACGTTTAATATTGATATACATGTATAACTCTTACCGTAAGATATATTAATTATTATGGTGAAACACATAGGATGCATGTAATTAATTAACAATAGCGTGCTCGCCATTGGTGAAAAATTTTTCCCGTCGTATCAACCGAACAATGATCAATCGACGGACGTGTTCTTTACCAACGAGAACGAGTTCACGCGAACTTTATATATATATATATAAATATATATATAAATATAAGAAAAAAAAATACATGATATTTATACACAGAATGACCAATTTTTATCTGGTGCCAATACGTCTTCTACGTCTCAGACTACGTTCTTCGATAAAAGAAAACAAATTTTATACGGAAGCCTGAGCGTAGATTAAAATTGATCATGCTGTGAATAGCGAGGCGAATAACTACGCACAGTACGCGAATATACTCACTATGCTCGTGATGGATTTATTTTATCCGTTTCTTTTTCTATTTTTGTTTGTTTATTTTCCTTTTTTCTTCCTATCTTCCTCTTTCTTCATACTTTGTATTCGATTACAATGAGAACAGAATGACAATTATCACAACCCTTATTCAAAGCATAATCCGTTATCGGTTGCCGCGTATAATAATATGTGATACATAAAGAAACGAGTGAGCCGAGGATATCTCGGTGGTCTCGACTGTATGGAAGTAGGATAGTTTTGACAGTACGTGCTAGTATAAAGTGTCCTTTTATATGAATAAATGATTTTGTATGTCAAACTTCTTGATCTACTGTGATTCTCACTTCCTTCCTCTAGAAGGGTATCTTGAATCTTTGCAATTGCAATATTTTATGAAAAATCATTATCGGAATCATTAACGTTTGGGAAATAAATTATTATCTGCAAAATTTATAAATTTTATTTAAATGAATTTTTAAATTAAATTGAACGCAACTAAAAAAATAAAAATAAAAACGTTTTGACATTGCAATTATTGTTATTGTTAATTTAAAAGAGAATCTGAAAAAATGTTTGAAATTAAAGATAATTAAAAAAATTTTTATTAAAAAATAATAAAATGATATGTTTATTGTGATTATATAAAAATTCACATTTAATGCAAATAGACTTTATAACTTAGAAAGTAATCAAATTAATTTATTTATTTTTTTAATATATCTTATTTTCATAAAAATTTATCAAGTTTCAGAAATTTTTATTCGCAAAATTGCTATTACATTTCATGTATTTTATAACATAATGATACATAATTCTCTTTCCGTTTTTAACTTCAAAAATATATTGATTACAATAAAATGCATAAAACTTTTCTCTATGATAATTCATTTTCATTTGTTCATTTTTTCATAGATTACAAAAGCTGAAATTTCATATTGTTACTTGAATATAATTCAATAATAATTATTTAAGAAAGAGATTTTATTTTGCTTACACAATTGATTGACTTACTTTTAATCTAAGTTTAACAAGGAAATGCCTTCTTAAAGTTTCATATATTCTATTGTGTTGAGAAATTTTATAATATCCACACATTTCGTCAAGAGTTATCTTGATTCTAGATTCATTCTGATATAATTTGTAAGATCTAATGAGAATAGAATAATCGATACTTTTATCACGCTTATTTTATTACGCCTATGCTTAATCAATTATTTGCTTTTTATGAGCTTTCTATATGACTTCTAATAAGCATTATATGAATGCTATTTATCAATTGTTAAATAAACATGTTAGTAATTAAATAATATGTTTAAATTGTGGTAATTAAGTTAAAAAATATGTAATATTATATTATTTAATTATTATATGATCAATTTGGAAAATATCATAGAAAAAATTTTGAATTATATAATACATGAATGTATAATTACATAAATAAAATTGCAGTAGATAGTAAGATAATATTACTTTAATATCTGCTAGTTTTAAAAAAGTATTAACTTTTCTGTTATATGTATTATTTTCCTATACAATGATCTTTTAGCGATAAAAAATAAAGATTTGAAAAGCTAATTTATTAATTGTTTTTTTAATTTTCATTCAGTTAAGTAATAAAATAATAAAATTTGAAAAACTATTTTATTTTAATTCGCAATATAATTCCAATAAAAAGCAGTTTAAAAAAGCATTGGAAAAAAAAATTTTTTTAAATTAATTTGAATTTAAATTTATTTCATCAATTTTTATAAGACCTGCAAAAATACAATTATGAATTATATATAGCAAATAATCTAAGCTTCAAATTAATTTATCTCTCTTCTAATTTAGCTTATTTTCGTTAAAAGGAATCGTTTTCCAGAAGTTTTTATTAGCAAAATTATTATTAACTTTCATTTTTATATTTGTAACATTAACTATATGCAGATAACGAAAATCAGGATCATTAGGATTTAATGATGGCCATGTAGCTTCGTCTATACGTGGAATACTGAAATGTTTAAAAATTTATACTTATAAAATATGCTTAAAAAAAACAAAAAATAATATTTGAAAAATCTTATTCACCCCTGTATAGCAAATGATGTATAAAAATTGATCAATAACTGTTGCATAGTCAAATCCTGTGGTTTTGTTACGTTTGAAATAATTGAATCAAGTGTAAGAAATATATCATCGCCATGGCTTACTCCTAACTTAGTTAATTCATATTAAATTTTTTTTTCTTTGTTATAACAAAATATTCTTTATTATAAAAAATATTACCGTAATTTGCAGTTGAACCTCCGCTTAAAATTTCACTAACACTATGTTTAGCTCTGTAACTATAATAATATATCCATACTGGACTCTTATTAATTCTTGCTTGTAATCTAACAGCTTTCTCGAAATCGATGTTGAACAATCGATCACTCATCATTTGTATTATTGATCCCACTTTGTCGAAATTAATCGGACCTGATCCCAGATAATAATTTTTAATTTTTTCCGCTACTTGTTTATGCTGATCTAGCGGAATAGTATTATTGAAATCGAGTAAATACGGTGCAATATCGTCCCAATGATCGTTCAAATGCCGTAACAGTTTAGCATTGCCAATAAATTCTATCAAAATAAAATTTTTACAAGTGAATTAAAATAAAATTTTATCAATATTCTTACTTCATATAATCAGACCTGCAGCAGTATATAATCCTTCTTTGCTAACTACGCCAGAGATCCAAGGAACATCATAAGCTTGGCCATTATTGATAATATTAATTGGAGAATTAGAAATAAAGGGATTGGATCCATATGTCTCAACAACTGGTCCGAAAGGAGCGAAAGGATTATACAACCAAAACTAAGATAAGGTTTGATTATATATGTATAAATATATATGTATATATTATTGTATGAAAATAAAAACAAAGAAAATAAGAAAGAATAATTCACCATGAAATCGCCAACAGCTTGTGCTATATTTCGTGCAGGCCGACTTTGAAGACAATCGATCATTTTTTTCGTATCATCTGTCCGACATTTCATAAGAGCACCCAATTTTTTAGCTTTTTCAGGAGCATGCTTCGTCTGTGCCCAAGGACAGAATGCTACACCACTTATCGATATTCCTCCTATATAAAATATAAAATTAGAAAATCTTGATAAACTAAATTAATATTAATAAGAAAAAAAATAATCGCTTACTTTTGAAAAGACCGGCACTCATAGGTGATAAATAGTGATAATGAACACTAGCGCCACCCGCACTCATTCCAAAAATTGTTATTTTATTTGGATCACCACCGAAACTTTTAATATTATTAAACACCCAACGTAAAGCCATACTTTGATCTTTCAATCCCATATTTCCAGGTACTATAATATCTCCAGTACTAAGGAAGCCTTAATAAAAAATAAATATTTTTATGTATTTTTTTGCAAATAGTTCTAATCTTTCTTCTTACCAAATGGTCCTAAACGATAATTAATCGCAACAAATACAATATTACGATCCATTAAAAATGTCTCGTTTGCTTCGTTCCCACTGGCAAACTGGAAGGCGCCTCCGTGAATCCAAAACATCACCGGTAATAATGGTTTTCTATTATTTCTAACTGGTACATAAATATTTATGTACAAACAATCTTCGGAACCTTTTACTCTGTTTCCATGTGTCGTAAAAGTCATAAGGTATTGCATACAAACGGAACTTTTCTTCGTGGCTAATAGATCTTTCGACCATTTTTTTATTGGTCGAGGTGGCTAAAATTTTATATTATATTACTATCATTTTATAATATATAATTCCATTTCGCAGTGATTTATTTTTTAATAATATCATTTAACATACTTGGAATCTAAATTTACCAACTGGAGATTGTGCATAAGGAATACCTTCATAAGCTTCGTATAATCTATCATGTCGAGATTTCTTATAATAACCACGAATGTTTCCCGCAAATGTGCTCACTTTGGGAACTTGTTCTTCCTGCCACGAAAACTTGACAAATCCCAAAAATAGGAGAATGAACGATAGTTTCAACATGTACATTTTAAGACTGTATATGTATCTATTCGGTAGCCAAGTTTTTATAAACAAAATTTCCAATAAATTGTATATAAATAATTTTATTAAGTTAATATCATACCTTTAGTTTAGGTGATAAAAACGAAGTGTCGTAAAAAATTTATCGATATATCGATTACCACTACGATTGTATTACTATTAACTGTCACTAATTGATCATCAAAATTAAAATGGTGGTCACGCATTGTCTATTACAATATCGTCAATTGTCACGTTGCCATGTATTGTAAGTACTTCAATATTGCAATACATGCTATTATATTAAATTAATGATTAATTAATTTCTAAAAAAAATTGGATAAAAATGCTATCGATTCAATTTTAATAATAAATATAAAATTATTATTAAAAATTAATTAAAAGAAGTTATTTTCTTTAATTAAAAAAAATCTTCAAGAAATTCAAGAACTGGAATTAATTACATGATATAGATCGATGTAGAAATAAATTTAAAAAATAATTAAAGATTTAAGAATAATCAGAATAACAAACAATCTATAAAAGAATATATTATTATTCTGATATTTATTTATAAAACTAATATTTGTATTTTTGAAATATAAATTGTTCTACGTTGTTTAAAAGATAACCTTGAAAGTTAGTACACAATCGTAAAAAGTAAAAAAATTAATATATGTTATTGCAATATGAATACGAAACTTCAACATGGTATATTAAATGCCCATAAACATTTTATTTTTAAACATAGTTATCAATTTATCACTCACGACAAACAATGTTATAATGTATATATTAAAATATTAAATATATTAAAATTTTAGAAGTATCACGAATCTTTATTTATAACTTTATCAAATCAAATTTTGTTAATCATAATAAATTCATAAATTCGTTTTAAAAAATATATCTGCATTTCTATAACTTATCTAATTAAATAAAAATTAATTAATTAGTTTGTATGATTATTTGTTCTATAATTAATAATTGTAATATAATTAATAATTATATTATTTGTAATAATTAATAATTGTATTATTCGTAATATACGTACTTATAAAATGTGTAATATTTTATTCGGAGATGTTTAAATACGCGAGTGTGATAATTTTCGTGTATTGTCATCCATTATTATAAACGGATAAATTGTTGTTATACTATTTTATCTACAAATGGTAAGCTGCATACTTTTTGACGTGGATAATTGATTTAGTTTTCAAATATAATTAAATTTAACAATTATAAAAATATATAGATTTTTTCTGGAATATTTAAATAATAGCCATTTTTTTATTTAGAGTTTTAAAATAAAATAGACATTTAAAATATATATATTTTATGAATAATATTCATGAATGTAGAATATCCGAATGTATGAAAATAATTTTAAGTTAATTACCAAATATAGTAATTTTCAAAATAATTGAATTATTCATAAAATAATATTTAAAAAATCTTTAACTTATATTACTATCTTATAACAAATATTCAAATATTCTATAATAAAATTATTAGAATGAAACATAAAAATTTTTAATATTTTCAACTATATATATCGTATAGGGAATTTATTTTTTTTATATTAACCTTACATGAATTCTGTGGCGGGAATAGTCATTATAATAATGGTGTATGACGTTTTGTATTGTTATTATTTGATAATTATTTGATTAATATCTTCATAAAAACTATGTAAGCTGAATAAATTTTTGTCCGTTTCATTAGTGTGTACTAATGTTCTTATTTGATAAAATATTTGTTCGCTACTAGTTATTAGTAAATCTATTAAGTTATTACGCATTAAATGAGGTTATCTTATATCTTGTATTTTTTTTCTAAACATGAAAAAGGAATTATATGTATAATATAAAAATAAATGCTGTTCACATAAATTGTTTTTATAATGGATATTATAGCAACACAAGTTTATGAAAATTGTGATGCTGCATCACAAATTTCTTATTCTACACAAGATAATAAAATACAGGTAAAAATAAGTTCAATAATCTTGATATTTTCTTTTTGTATTTTTTATATTTATATATTTATTTTCTATTTAATTTTTTTTTCATCATTCTTTTTTATTTTTCCTAACTTATTTTATATTTCATATTTTTATTTTGTAAATTTAAAATTAAATTAAAAATAAAATATTTTTATATGAAATATTTTAGATTGGAGAACTAATTGTTGATACTGAAACATATCCAATTAAAAAAGGAATTAATCAAATTGGTAGACATCCAGATTGCAATATTATATTCAATAATCCAGTAAGTACTTAAATTTTTTTATTTTTTATTAGTTATTATATAAATAAAATAAGCATAAATTTAAATTAAATAATGTAATTATTCATATACTTATAACACTTTATTATATAAAATTGCTATGAAAACATGAAATGTGAAACATAAATTAATAATTATAAATATCTTAGAAAATCTATATTTTTATAAAAAATGTATAATTTTACATTTATTGAAATTTGAAATATATAATTTTACAATTATTACAAAATTTATATGAAATATTTTAATATAATTTATAATTCTTCTTTCAATGTGCCAGATGTAGTATGTAATTTGTTTTCATTAAAGTTAATAGAATTCCAAAAATCTTTATGACCAAAATTTGTGCTGCTATCCATTTGAATCTTTCCTAGTCCAGCAATATGTAAATAATGAAGTGATTTTTCATTTGGATTTAATCTTGGCCATTGAACACTATTAACGTTTGGCACTCTAAAACAATTTAAAAACAAATATGTAATATAAATTGATTTCTATTTTAATATATATCAGTTAAAATATCTACTTACCCATTAGTTGCAAATGATACCCAAAAATCAATCAAAATTTTTTGCATTTTAATATCATTTGTTGTGGTTGTGGAATCGAGATAAGGAGTATCTACAACTAAGTATGCATCATCTGCATGACTCACACCTGTATAAAATTAATAAATACAATTATCATTTTTTTCTTATATTAAAAGTAAAGTTTTAAATTTAAATTTTATACCATAATTATTAGTAGTTCCACTCATAGCTTCACTTATACTGTGTGCACCTCTATAAGTATAATAATAATACCAGACAGGTTGTCGATTAACTTTAGCTTGCATTCTAGCTGCTTTTTGACTGTCGACAACAAAGAATCGGTCACTGGCTACATCAATTAAATGTTTTACAGTTGTTTTATCAATTTTATTTGATTCAAAATAATAATTCCTAATGAGTCTAGCAACTTCAACATGTTTCTCTTTGGGAACGGTATAATTGTAATCAAGAAAATAAGGGGCAAGAAGATCCCAGTTTTCATCCAATAATTTCAAAGCTTCTGGTTTAACAATAAATTCTGTAAAATTAATGATTTTAAATCACAATTCAAAATTATACAAATATTTTTCGATCATTTCGCTCATTTCTTACCAGCGACTGGATATAATCCTTCTTCACTGGTAACTCCTGTAACCCATGGAACATCTTGAACATCACCGCTATTTATAATTTCAATAGGAGTACGATCAATAAATGGAAGTGAATTCGATTGATTATTAACTTTCTCCGGAACAGGTCCGAATGGTGTGAATGGATTATAATAGAATCGCTATAATTAGATTATTAATTTTGAATTAAAAATTACATTAATATGATGAATAAAATAATATAATACCATATATCTGCCATATAAATATACCATAAAATCTGCGAGAGTTTCAACTACAGCTCGAGCTGGACGGTATCTGAGACAACGTATCATTTCCTTGATATTACGTGTAGGACAACCCATAAGAGCTCCCACTTGTTTGGCTTTCTCCAAAGAATTTTCTGTTTGAGTCCAACAATTGAAAGCTGTACCACTGATCGAAATACCACCTATAAAATTTAAAAAAAAAATAAGAAAATAAATAGACAAAAGTACACTACAATATTAAATCAAAAAATCAGAATATTTTTAAAAAGATAACATTTTGCAAATACCTTGGAAAAGACCGGCGCTCATAGGTGATAGATAATGATAATGAACGCTAGCAGCACCAGCACTTAAACCTACTAAAGTTATCCTTTTTGGGTTGCCACCGAACCATTCAATATTTTCTGAAACCCATCGTAACGCCATATTTTGATCCTTCAATCCCATATTACCGGGAACTATTTCATCTTCTGTACTGAGAAAACCTTAAACAATATTATCTATTATAACTTTTTTTACAATTATCTATGATTATTATACAAAATGATAGTTATTCTTAAATAAATACCTAATATTCCTAAACGATAATTAAATGTAACAAATATAACATCGCTATCCATAAGATATTTGGCACCCATTGTTATTCCGCTACCAAATTGAAAAGCACCACCATGGATCCAAAAGATTACTGGCAATGATTGAGAAGGTGTTCTATCTGCCGGCACGTAAATATTCAAATACAGACAATCTTCAGCACCTTCAATTTTGTCATGTGGATTTAAAGACAATTGGCTATACTGTAGACAAGGAGAGCCGAATTTTGTTGCGGAAAGTTCACCCATCCATGGTGGAACTTTTTGAGGAACCTAAAGAAAACAATAAATATTTTCTTTTATTATCATTAAGTTCAACAAAGAAATTTGAAATATTATGTATTACAAACAATTATATGATAGTTTATATTTAAAAATTCATAATATTAAGTAATTTTTCCAATTTTAAAAATCAAATATAATCAAACACTTTTTACCCTGAATCGAAATTTTCCAATTGGAGGCAACGCATAAGGAATTCCTTCGTAAGCTTCATATTGTCTTCCATTACCAGATGTCTTATAATATCCCTTAATTGGACCTAAAGGAGTTTTTACTCTGGGCGCATCTTCCAAAGTCCAACCAAAAGTCGCAAGAGAAGAAAGAAATAGTAGGAATAGTAGTTTCATCATCTTTGATGGATTGACACTGTCTCAACAATTAACTATTTTCGTCTTATTTATTACTTATCTTTTCAACGTCACTTGTGAAAAGATAAACGCGCACACAAATTTTTGATGTTTTTATATATAATTTAATTATTTTCTTTAGTTGAATTGAATTTTTTTTATAAATTAAGAAAAAAAATTAAAAATGGATATATTTTATATATATATATATATATATATATGTACAAGAAAATTATATCTGTATATAAATAATCTACCG